>NC_058088.1:49198375-49519333 GCF_014858855.1 Bufo gargarizans
ATCGTCACCTTCACCGTCACTGACATTTGAGATCTCGGAGTAGGCAGCAACAGTGGGGACCTCCCTTCTTGGGCTGATCTGGGTACTGTCGTCAGACCGCTGGGTGGCGGCCGTTGCTACCTACTCTTCCTCATCCGATGTCAAGAATGGCTGCGTATCGGTAAGGTCTGGGAATTGATTCCCACTTAGGTTCCGGCCTGGTGCACCTGCCCAACCACTACCACCCCTACCGAACGGCCTGCTTCTTCCTCTGCCTGTCATTTTCAAAATGACCTTGTGCCTAAGTCCCTATAGAAGAGCATTATTTGTATATCGAACCCCTTAATCAGTATTTTGTGGAAGCAGGTATATAGCTGCCCTCAATCAGTGTTTTGTGGAAGCAGGTATATCGTACCCCTTAATCAGTATTTTGTGGAAGCAGGTATATCGCAGGCCTCAATCAATATTTGGTGGAAACAGTTATATTGAACCCCTTAATCAGTATTGTGTGGAAGCAGGTATATCGCAGGCCTCAATCACTATTTTGTGGAAGCAGGTATATCGAACCCCTTAATCAGTATTGTGTGGAAGCAGGTATATTGCGGGCCTCAATAAATATTTGGTGGAAACAGGTATATCAAACCCTTTAATCAGTATTTTGTGGAAGCAGGTATATCAAACTCCTTAATCAGTATTTTGTGGAAGCAGGTATCTCACAGTCCTCAATCAATATTTGGTAAAAACAGGTATATCGAACCCTTAATCAGTATTTTGTGGAAGCAGGTATCTCAGTCCTCAATCAATATTTGGTA
Source organism: Bufo gargarizans (assembly GCF_014858855.1). NCBI lineage: Eukaryota > Metazoa > Chordata > Amphibia > Anura > Bufonidae > Bufo > Bufo gargarizans. The sequence continues at coordinate 49,199,167 of NC_058088.1, forward strand.
AAAACAGGTATATCGAACCCCTTAATCAGTATTTTGTGGAAGCAGGTATATCACACCCCTCAATTATAATATTTTTTTGCCACAACAGTTATATCACACCACCCTATTTATTTGGGGCAACAGGTATATCACAGCCCTTATTCAGTATTTTGTAGAAGAAGGTATATCACACCCCTCAATCACTTTTGGGGCGGGCAACAGGTATGTCACACCAGATGCAATTATTTGTTCCAATAGCGTTTGTCCCTCTTATATAGCTGCGGTATCGCAGCAGAACCGCACACAACTGCTACACAATACAAATGCACTATAATATACTTTCTATGTTAGAAAGTATATTATAAGTATATCACACCCCTCAGTAGATCACACCTATGGGTAGCACACCTATACCAGTCCTTAAAAGGACTTTTTTGGCCCTATTAGCTAGCGTTTGGTGTCTCTAACAGCCTGTCCCCGCTCCACAAAGCAACCTCTCCCTACACTGGCAAAATATAGAATGTAAATGCCAGTCTTAATTAATGTGCCCCTTAATTTGAATCCATTTAAAGTGAACCTGTCACCTGGATTTTGGGTATAGAGCTGAGGACATGGGTTCCTAGATGGCCGCTAGCACATACCCAGTCCCCATAGCTCTGTGTGCTTTTATTGTGTAAAAAAAAAAAGATTTAATCCATATGCAAATTAACCTGAGATGAGTCAGAGCTTTAAAATATGACTCTTTTCTGGTCACACACAAGTAAGATATAACTCTTTTAATGTTAGTTTGCATATGTATAAAAAAAAAATTACACAATAAAAGCACACAGAGCTATGGGGACTGGGTATTGCGGATGTGCTAGCGGCCATCTAGCAACCCATGTCCTTAGCTCTATACCCCAAATCTCGGTGACAGGTTCCCTTTAAATTCTACCTGAATCAAAAGTGGTATAATTGCCAAATGTTATATGACACTATGAAGTCTAGGACTATCTTGTCTTTCTCTCATTCTTTTTTTTTTGCTTTTTCTCTCCCCCTCACTTAAAAGCTATCTACATCTTTATAGGCATTCTTTTTATTAATGCATTTTTCTCATTTTGAGCTAAAAAATACTGTAATTTTTTTCTATTGGTCTTCATTAAAAATTTGGAGGCCTTTTCTCTGTACAGGGCTGAATTTCTCCAGTAGCAGGATCTGAGTTTTCACTCTGTTTCATCAGGCAGCTCAGCTGAGGGCTCCTTGGTTCTGTTCTCTGACCTTATAAACACTCATTGTAGCTCAATTCTTATCTTACTGATAAGAATTAGTGTTGAGCGTGAATATTCGAATTGCGAATTTTAACTGCGCATATATCGCCACTTCGAGAATTCTTGAATATTTAGAATATAGTGCTATATATGCATATTCATGAATAGTGTTGATCACGAATATTCTAATCACAAATTTATTGCGAATATCGTCACTTAGCAACATCCCTAGCAACCAATAGGAAAGTTGCCGACCCCTTAGTGTTGATCGCGGATATTCTAATCGCAAATTTTCATCGCAAACATATTACATTGCCGATTTTCGCAATCAAGTAAATAATGACTGGAGTTTACAAATTCTCGAATTTGCGAATCTTTATTGAATATTCGGCCAAAAATTGGTGACATATCACAAATTTGAATATTGCCTATGCCGCTCATCACTAATAAAAATATGGCTCAAATAAGTGTTTATGACCTCTTAATAATTTATAGATAAGGTTTGTTAGCTGATGGCACCAAGTGAAAGTGAAAGTAGGATTAACACAGCTAGACAAACAGTTAACCCTTTGTGACAGCTAAATATTTTTAAAAAAGACCAACTAACAAAATAATTTTTAGCTCAAACTGAATAAAATTCAATCATAAAAAAGCCTTTAAGCTCTTTAAGGCAATGACTGCAATAGTAAATAATGTCAGAGTCACACTGACATACATGGCTATGGATAAACGCATAGTTCACAGTGTTAACAGATATAGTGTTAAAAACACACCTTGTCAGCACATGTGTTATGCTTTTTCATATTCCAAAGGTTCCAAAAGTTTTTAGGAGCAGATGATATTTAAACACACACAGTGCTATTGAAACATAAAAACTGTGGTTAATTGGGACTAAGTGTTCAAAATGTATTCCTCAATCGCTTACCTGTATTTATGCATGCACAAGTGTTAGTGTGTCAGAAGAAAAAGTGACTTGTTCTGATCAGTCCTGGAAAAATACCCTCTTTTAATCGGGAGCAGCAGCAGCAGTACAGTGTGGAAAGGATATGGATATAGTGCCATGCAAATATTACAATAGCAGTAACAGCATAGCATGGAACATATAAGGCCGTAGATGTGTGTGCACATGTGTAGGGGCAGTGACAGATAGGTAGGGGTAATGATAGTTCCAGTAGAAAAATTAAAAGCAGCAGCTGTAAAGTAAGGAACATGATGGTAGGCAGGCAGACAGCAGCAGTGACTAGTGTTGAGCGCGAATATTCAAATTGCAGATTTTTTTCTCAAATATCGTAACTTCGAGATTTCGCGAATATTTAGAATATAGTTTTATATATTCGCGAAATCGAATATTCATTTTTTTTTGTTTTGTTTTTTAATTGTTATATTTTTTTCTTTCCCACTTCCCTAAAGTTGTTCTTACCTGTCCTTTGGATTCCTGGCTTCCTGGCTGCTCAAGTCAGTGCCCGTTGCCGCTTCTGCCAACTTCCATGCTCATGGAGAGTCCCCATCACCATGGGAACGTCTCCATATACTAGAATGTACTGTTGGATTTGAGAATTACGTTGAAATCACAATTCGATTAATTCAAGTTATAATATTCGAATTGCGATTTCAACTTAGCACTGCTATATTCCATATTCGTTAATTCTAGCCTAATATGATATGGAATATAGCAGTGCTAAGTTGAAATCGCAATTCGATTATTCAAGTTAAAATAATTAAATTGCGATTTCAGCTTTTTACATATATTCTTAATATTGCTCTAACTTCGTCTTTTAGAATATTCGTAATATTCTAAAAGACAAAGTTAGAGCAATATAACGAATATTCTAAAAGACGAAGTTAGAGCAATATTAAGAATATTCGTAAAATACACATATAGATTGTAATTTAGCTAATATACTGCTATAGTAATTTTTTTAATAGTGTACATATTTTACAAAATTTAAGTTCAGAAGAAGCAAAAAAATTAGAGAAAAAAACAAAGGATTATAGCACTATATTAGCTAAATTACAATCTATATGTGTATTTTACGAAAATTCGTAATATTGCTCTAACTTCGTCTTTTAGAATATTACAAATATTCTAAAAGACGAAGTTAGAACAATATTAAGAATATTCGTAAAATACACATATTAGCCTAGCCATAGTCAATTAGTCATAGGAACGTTTCCTTATACTATCAAAAGAAAAATCGCAATACGCGATTAATTAAATCGCATATTATTCGCGATAATTGGAATAATTACGAATATTCGATTTTAACGAATATAACACGAATATTCAATCGAATATTCGCGAAATACCGTGAAATCGAATATGGCACCTCCCGCTCATCACTAGCAGTGACATGATGAAGCTGTTGATCAATAGCTACTGTCAGAAATGGCAGATCTATTTATTACCCCCAGTCAGAGGTGTATTCAAATCTTCACAGATCCATGCTTTGTTTATTTTGAGAAAAGTAATGTTTTGCACACTGGTGGAGGACAACTTTGCAATTTTTTCTATAGTGTGTAAGCACGGCCTCTGGTGGATCACCGGATGATCATAACCCCTGGATACAAGCAGTGTATAAAGCGATGGAAAAACGAATCAAGCCATCAAAGGAGGCAATATGGAAAATCAGAGGAGGAGGAGTCTGAGCAGGAGAAGCACTGATGATGATGATGATGGCAAGGACACTGTACTGCTTAGGGATGCAGGCTGGCTGCCGCAAAGGAGACTGGGAGAAGGAGGACACACTTGTACTGATTGATGTTGGCCACTTCCCACAGCAGTGAGTGATGCCACTTCACGTGGTTCAGAAGAGCCATGGTACCCATTTTTATGTTTGAATGTCCATTGTTGATTTAAATTTTTGCAAAAGACAACATTTTTGTCTTGCAATAATGGGGAGAAAAACTGCCAGATGAAAGATACTTGAACAGAACAGAACTAGAGGCTGCCGAGCTTGGCCTAGGTCTGGAACGTTTTGAGCCTGCCAGTCCACAGTGTCATCCTTGTTGTTCTCAATAATAATGTGGTGCTTATCGGAAGCCAGGGAAAACTGTAGCCTGTTGCTGCTGCTACTACTACTAGTACTGACTGTATAGCTGGGGCTGCTACTGCTGTTTGCACTCCTGCAGCCACCCACATTCTGAATCTCAGACAATGAGGCCTGGTTCTTTTGTTTTCCCCTCTTCCATTTACCAGACATTTTATTATTTGGCCTATATATGAACAATTGTAGGTTTGGCACACAGATAATTAAGTGGTACTAGCAACATTCTATTTTTTATATTTTTTCCTGAACTTTACAGAGGTGCAATTAAATGTCCTTCCCCATTTGCAAGCACACTGCACACTGGTATTGTCAATTTATAATGGTAATACAATGTGTGGAATGAAACAGGTATGTGTATGCTATAATTGCATTCTCTAATATTGTATTTATTTATGTTTAGAGAAAAGTTACAATTTTCCAATGCTTGCTTCAGAATGTATTGCTATTGATATTGGAGGTGATGGCAATAAGCCTATAAAAACTTATGAACTGTAAAAACTTATATAAAAATCTGGCTGTTTATATACTGAAAAAAAAGGTTGTTGCTGTATTTTTTTCATTTGACTGCAGATTTTTTCACTGCAGCACAGTTTTCATTATCTAGTAACAGTAGACTAGTACCTTCCCAATTTTCCCTGATAAAACCCTGAATCTGCCTAATTGTATTCCTATACTCTCCCTACCATACCTAGATTATTGGCTTTTGTCTATAATTGCTTTTCAGACACAGTCAACACACATGCTCTTACATTGAACGTTATGCACAAAATGAGGTCTCTCCAGTCGACTGGCTGAAGGCCCATTCAAAATGATGCCCCTGTCAGCCTCTGAGCCAATCAAAGTAAGCCCTTCCCACCTCTCCCTCCTTGGGTCATGTGATCCTCCATCTTTATCCTCCCTCCTGTTTTTTTTCATTCTACCTAGAGCAGATGGAGGTTGGGTGAGGGGATGGCACTTTGACTGATCTGCCTATTACACCAAAGTACTTTGTCCTGGGCCTCAGTCAAATATCCACAAATAAATTATTAAAAGGAACCTGTCACCGGGATTTTGTGTATAGAGCTGAGGACATGGGTTGCTAGAAGGCCGCTAGCACATCAGCAATACCTAGTCCCCATAGCAATGTGTGCTTTTATTGTGTAAAAAAAAATATTTGATATATATGCAAATTAACCTGAGATGAGTCCTGTCCCTGAGATGAAAGCCTTAATGGTGCTCCTGGGGATCATTAAAGATTTGGATATTTTTTTTAGAATCTAACCCTGACTTATACTTCTCAACAACATTGTCCCTTATTTATTTGGAGAGTTCCTTGGTCTTCATAGCAGTGTTTGATTAGTGATGCCTCTTGCTTAGGTGTTGCAGCCTTTGGGGCCTTCCAAAAAAGGTGTGTATATGTAATGACAGATCATGTCACACTTAGATTGCACTGACCTCACACTTCATGAAGTCCCTCGAGAGGCTGGTTCTCAACTATCTTCACCCCCTGGTGAGGTTTTCATTGGATCCACTGCAGTTTGCCTACCAGTCTGGCATCGGAGTGGATGATGCCATCATCTACCTCCTACACCGAGCTCTAACTCACCTGGAGAGGCCTGGAAGCACTGTGAGGATCATGTTTTTTTATTTCTCCAGTGTGTTTAACACCATCCAACCTAGACTTCTAAGGGACAAGCTGGAGATGGCAGGAGAGGACCACCACATGTCACATTGGATACTTGACTACCTCACAGAACGCCCACAGTTTGTTAAATCTCAGGCTTGTGTCTCTGACAAGCTGATCTGCAGTACGGGGGCACCACAGGGAACTGTGCTGGCACCATTCCTCTTTACCCTCTACACTGCAGACTTCTCCATCAACTCCCCAGGCTGCCACCTACAGAAGTTCTCTGATGACTCTGCCATAGTCGGCCTTATCACAGGTGAGGACGACCCAGAGTACAGACAGGGGACACAGGATTTTGTGGACTGGTGTCAGCGGAACCAGCTCCAGATCAATGTGGACAAAGCCAAGGAACTGGTGGTGGATTTCCACAGACACAGGCCCTCTGCTTTGGTTCAGGTGAACATACAGGGAATGGACATTGAGGTGGTGGACTCTTATAAGTACCTGGGTGTTCACCTGAACAACAAACTGGACTGGAGCCATAACACTGATGCTCTTTTCAAAAAGGGTCAGAGTATACTCTATCTGTTGAGAAGACTGAGGTCTTTTGGAGTGCAGGGGACGCTCCTAAAGACCTTCTTTGACTCAGTGGTGGCATCAGCCATATTCTATGGTGTGGTTTGTTGGGGGAGCAGCTTATCTGTGACTGAGAGACAGATATTAGATAAGCTCATTAAGAAGGCCAGCTCTGTCCTAGGTTGTCCCCTTGATCCAGTGCAGGAGGTGGGTGACAGAAGAACTCTAGCAAAATTAACATCACTGTTAGACAATGTCTCCCACCCCATGCATGAAGGTGTTGTGGAGCTGGAGAGCTCGTTCAGTGACAGACTGCTGCATCCTAGGTACATGAAGGAACGTTATCGGAGGTCCGTCCTCCCAGCAGCGGTTAGAATTTATAACCACCACTGTTTCCAGAACTGAACTTTTTAAGTAAATTCTGTTATGTTTTTCTTGTATTTTACTCTTTAATTTCTAATTACTCTTATTTTTGCTCATGTTGTGAATGTGATTGCTGCTAGATAGATAGATAGATAGACAGCTAGATAGAATATTTTATTTACATATACTGTGCAAGTAGACACATAATCCGTTAGTTATTTCATACCTTTTTCTTTCTATTTCTCTGACCTCTCTGGCTTTTCTGAACCTGTATTTTGTCTCCATGGTTCCCCAACTTGTTTCTTTTTTCAGAAAAACATAAAACGTATTCCAAATATTCAATAACAGTAAAAGGAAATTGAATCAAATTCCTTAACTAAGTCTTAATGAGACATATTCATTTCTGTACTTGAGACACCAAAAAATTAAAAGTAAACAGCACATGAATTGCGCAACATGGAAGTTTCATCTCTGCAAGACTGAAAAGCAATAATAAGGATGAAGGTCAGCAAGGCCTCCGGATCTGTGGGTTTAATAGCGGAACATTCTGCCTACTTGTTTATGAAATATTCAGAGTACGACGTGGTGTGCCGCTTCATAAGAATAAATTCTGCAGACTCGTTACTCTGGATACAGAAGAAGAAGCTATGGAGATGTTTCTGGCACAGAATCTGCTTTACTCTAAATTCCAAAAATTATTCAATAGATGTTACAAAAAGGATGAATTAGAATTTTGCTATTCTGTCCCTAAATCCTTCATAGACTAAGCACCTGTTCCTGCTCAGCCCCATTCACTCTAATGAGACTGATCTACAGTGCAGGGAGCTATACTGAGCACAACGGCCAATATTGATGGGGGGTCCTAGGACTAAAACCCCTAACAATCACACATTGATGGCCTATTCTATCCGTCAATGGGGTTTACCCCTGAACATTTTTGGGGTAAACATTTTTTGAGAGATATTTTCTTGTCAACACGTTATAAAATAAATGTCATTAATCTTCAGGTCAGAGAGGACCCCGATAGCCATGGAGATTATCAGTGTGTCTGGAGGACAAGCCAAGGGCAGAAGGGCAGGTGGAGGAAGGTCTGAGGGCTCAGCCACAATATTATGGGAAGTTAACTCTAAGTTCAAATAATAAGATTCACATGGAACAAGTTTCAGAGAAGTCTGGTTTATGTCAGATTTCATTGCTTCTACGACAGTAGGACTTTCATCATCCTCTGATGGTCCTATGCTATCCACTTGCACACCATATGCTTTGTAGCCTTATATTGTTTCATTTTTTTAATATGAGAAAACTATGTGACATTTTTTTCCTATAACTAAATGGATAGGATTGTGTTCTGCCTTTGAAAAACAGAGTCCCCATAGATCCAGAGGTAACCTTGGTGAGGATGTCATTGAGGTTCTGGGGTAGAGACTTACGATCCTCTACATGGTGACTGATCCCATAGGTTTTCAATGGAATTAAGATCTGGAAAAAGTGCAGGCCACTGCATTTGAAGTCCCCAGCAGCCGTTCCCTAATGATGCGACCTCGATGAGCTGGCGCATTGTCCTCTATAATGATGACATTAGTAGTGTTGAGCGAGCAAGCTCAGCCGAACACCAGCTCGGCTCAAGCATCGCTATGCTCAGCACATTGCGGAGTTCGGCTGAATACCACGTGTGCTCAAGCTTGATGCTCGAGTGAGGGAATCCCTCCCACAGCTTAGAAGTCCATGCTCTGACTCCATATATAGCTATGTCCATATATGGAGTCAGTTCTTGGGGATACCCCAGTGTAGTTAAATCTAATTTAGCCTGTATTTCAGAAAAGTTTCTGCCGGCATTTGAACTCACAACCTTTTGTATTAGAGGCAATGCACTTACAGAAAGTCATGAGTTCGAATCCCGGAACTAGAGTCCCAACACCCTCCCCTCTTCAGAGCAAGGGGTGCCTGGGGTTCTCCCTTTGACTTCCATGATGCTCTGGTGCTCGGTAGAACACCTGGACATTGTGAAGTGTTCTACTCGAGCACACAAGCACTTTAGTGCTCGCTCAACACTAGACAATAGGCCTGTGTTTTTCATGCAGAGGCACAATGACTGGATTAATGCTGTTATTCAAATACTATGTGGTTGTCACTTTACCATTCACAAAGTACAAGTTCTGTATTGACTAGACACACCTGCCCACCCTGTAACACCACCACCAAAGGCTTGTCTCCTGACAACAGTGGCTGATGCATATCGCTCTCCTTGACGTCTCCAACATCATTGGTGGCCATCATTTCTGCTAAGTGTGAACCAACTTTCATCAATGAATAGCACTGAGGCCACTGGTCCCTCGGCGTAGATGCTCCCTGGCCCATGCAAGATGATAATGCATGTGCCTGGTGGTATGGTTAGGAACCCTTACAGGTCATCTAGCATGCAAACTATGTTGATGAAAATGGTATGCTATGGTCTGATGTGACAGTTGGGTGCCTCTCACCTCCCTTAAGTGTACCTGGAGTCTTGTGGTATTAATCATCTGGTTCCACAGAGCATTGTTCACAATGAAGCGGTCACCTAAGAACGTCCACTTCTCTGCCTTTCTATAATTCTTCCAATCTCTGTATCTCTGATACAACCTGAGGATGACACCCTGTGACTTTCTAAGTTCAATGGCCACTTCCATCTGAGAATATCCTGCTTGAAGCCTCGCAATGGCGAGGTACTGTTTCTCAATTGTTAGGTTTTGTCTTGGTCTCATGATGTCAAAATAATGAGGAGGACCGTTTAAATACCAATTCTAATTGAAGCAGGGGCGGACACAGACAGCGGAGGGCCCCTCTGCAAATAATGTGCCTGGGCCCCTCCACCCCACATGCCAAATTTTCAACCTAACCTATTTCCTCCTAATATTACATGCAGCAATCCAAAACATACAAGGTAAGGCTACGTATACACCCACGGCCCTATGATCCGTCCGGACACAAACCACAGCATGCAGCGGTTTATGTCCCGCTGATTCTCTGCATTTTTGCCAGATGCTGGTCGGATCTCTACCGTACCCCATTATAAATAATGAGGCCGGCGGGCATTCCGTCTGCATCCAGCAGTGCTAGATCCAGTGAATTCTGGCAAGTTGTTCTCAGCTGGAACAGCCTGCCAGAATCACTAAAGCAGATGTGAAAGTAGCCTAATACAGCGCCACATACCTTGTACATCCAGTGACGTATTCTTAGATCTTCTCTTTCCTCATCTTCTCCTTTTAGACCAGACCACCATGAAGATTCCTTTCAGCCGTCTCTTCTCTCTGCAGAGTTTGATAGACAGATATCTTAGTTTCCTACTTTTCCAACATCCCCCAACCTTCTTAACACCCATCCTGTACCTGCTGTGCTCCCCAATACTATACTGCAGAAACAGATAAACCCCCTAAAAAAATACTAGTACCAGATAGTGCAATAACTATTGACACACAGTGCCCTAAAAAATAACTGCGCCCAGCAAATAGTGTCCCTGACAATAATAAACATAATGTCCCCCAAAAATAATGATACAAAAAAATGCCCTGTTGTGTGGCAGTAAAAAAAATACCTCGGGGGCGGAGCTAGCCGAGTATGGTGGTGGACGCTTAACCTCGAGCTCCTCACCGCATCTCCCGGCTATATAGCTTTTTAGAGCACCTAGCCTACTTGAATCATGGGTAGAGTTGAGCGAACACCTGGATGTTCGGGTTCGAGAAGTTCGGCCGAACATCCCGGAAATGTTCGGGTTCGGGATCCGAACCCGATCCGAACTTCGTCCCGAACCCGAACCCCATTGAAGTCAATGGGGACCCGAACTTTTCGGCACTAAAAAGGCTGTAAAACAGCCCAGGAAAGAGCTAGAGGGCTGCAAAAGGCAGCAACATGTAGGTAAATCCCCTGCAAACAAATGTGGATAGGGAAATGAATTAAAATAAAAATTAAATAAATAAAAATTAACCAAAATCAATTGGAGAGAGGTTCCATAGCAGAGAATCTGGCTTCCCGTCACCCACCACTGGAACAGTCCATTCTCAGATATTTAGGCCCCGGCACCCAGGCAGAGGAGAGAGGTCCCGTAACAGAGAATCTGTCTTCATGTCAGCAGAGAATTAGTCTGCATGTCATAGCAGAGAATGAGGCTTCACGTCAGCCACCACTGCAACAGTCCATTGGCATATATTTAGGCCCAGCACCCAGGCAGAGGAGGGAGGTCCCGTAACAGAGAATCTGTCTTCATGTCAGCAGAGAATTAGTCTGCATGTCATAGCAGAGAATGAGGCTTCACGTCAGCCACCACTGCAACAGTCCATTGGCATATATTTAGGCCCAGCACACACACAGGCAGAGGAGAGAGGTCCCGTAACAGAGAATCTGGCTTCATGTCAGCAGAGAATCAGTCTGCATGTCATAGCAGAGAATGAGGCTTCACGTCAGCCACCACTGCAACAGTCCATTGGCATATATTTAGGCCCAGCACACACACAGGCAGAGGAGAGAGGTCCCGTAACAGAGAATCTGGCTTCATGTCAGCAGAGAATCAGTCTGCATGTCATAGCAGAGAATGAGGCTTCACGTCAGCCACCACTGCAACAGTCCATTGGCATATATTTAGGCCCAGCACCCAGGCAGAGGAGGGAGGTCCCGTAACAGAGAATCTGTCTTCATGTCAGCAGAGAATTAGTCTGCATGTCATAGCAGAGAATGAGGCTTCACGTCAGCCACCACTGCAACAGTCCATTGGCATATATTTAGGCCCAGCACACACACAGGCAGAGGAGAGAGGTCCCGTAACAGAGAATCTGGCTTCATGTCAGCAGAGAATCAGTCTGCATGTCATAGCAGAGAATGAGGCTTCACGTCAGCCACCACTGCAACAGTCCATTGGCATATATTTAGGCCCAGCACACACACAGGCAGAGGAGAGAGGTCCCGTAACAGAGAATCTGGCTTCATGTCAGCAGAGAATCAGTCTGCATGTCATAGCAGAGAATGAGGCTTCACGTCAGCCACCACTGCAACAGTCCATTGGCATATATTTAGGCCCAGCACCCAGGCAGAGGAGGGAGGTCCCGTAACAGAGAATCTGTCTTCATGTCAGCAGAGAATTAGTCTGCATGTCATAGCAGAGAATGAGGCTTCACGTCAGCCACCACTGCAACAGTCCATTGGCATATATTTAGGCCCAGCACCCAGGCAGAGGAGGGAGGTCCCGTAACAGAGAATCTGTCTTCATGTCAGCAGAGAATTAGTCTGCATGTCATAGCAGAGAATGAGGCTTCACGTCAGCCACCACTGGAACAGTCCATTCTCAGATATTTAGGCCCCGGCACCCAGGCAGAGGAGAGAGGTCCCGTAACAGAGAATCTGTCTTCATGTCAGCAGAGAATTAGTCTGCATGTCATAGCAGAGAATGAGGCTTCACGTCAGCCACCACTGCAACAGTCCATTGGCATATATTTAGGCCCAGCACCCAGGCAGAGGAGAGAGGTCCCGTAACAGACAATCTGGCTTCATGTCAGCAGAGAATCAGTCTTCATATCATAGCAGAGAATCAGGCTTCACGTCACCCACCACTGTAAGAGTCAATTTTCATAAATTTAGGCCCAGAACCCAGGCAGAGGAGAAAGGTCCCGTAACAGACAATCTGGCTTCATGTCAGCAGAGAATCAGTCTTCATATCATAGCAGAGAATCAGGCTTCACGTCACCCACCACTGTAAGAGTCAATTTTCATAAATTTAGGCCCAGAACCCAGGCAGAGGAGAAAGGTCCCGTAACAGACAATCTGGCTTCATGTCAGCAGAGAATCAGTCTTCATATCATAGCAGAGAATCAGGCTTCACGTCACCCACCACTGTAAGAGTCAATTTTCATAAATTTAGGCCCAGAACCCAGGCAGAGGAGAAAGGTCCCGTAACAGACAATCTGGCTTCATGTCAGCAGAGAATCAGTCTTCATATCATAGCAGAGAATCAGGCTTCACGTCACCCACCACTGTAAGAGTCAATTTTCATAAATTTAGGCCCAGAACCCAGGCAGAGGAGAAAGGTCCCGTAACAGACAATCTGGCTTCATGTCAGCAGAGAATCAGTCTTCATATCATAGCAGAGAATCAGGCTTCACGTCACCCACCACTGTAAGAGTCAATTTTCATAAATTTAGGCCCAGAACCCAGGCAGAGGAGAAAGGTCCCGTAACAGACAATCTGGCTTCATGTCAGCAGAGAATCAGTCTTCATATCATAGCAGAGAATCAGGCTTCACGTCACCCACCACTGTAAGAGTCAATTTTCATAAATTTAGGCCCAGAACCCAGGCAGAGGAGAAAGGTCCCGTAACAGACAATCTGGCTTCATGTCAGCAGAGAATCAGTCTTCATATCATAGCAGAGAATCAGGCTTCACGTCACCCACCACTGTAAGAGTCAATTTTCATAAATTTAGGCCCAGAACCCAGGCAGAGGAGAAAGGTCCCGTAACAGACAATCTGGCTTCATGTCAGCAGAGAATCAGTCTTCATATCATAGCAGAGAATCAGGCTTCACGTCACCCACCACTGTAAGAGTCAATTTTCATAAATTTAGGCCCAGAACCCAGGTAGAGGAGAAAGGTCCCGTAACAGACAATCTGGCTTCATGACAGCAGAGAATCAGTCTGCATGTCATAGCAGAGAATCAGGCTTCACGTCAGCCACCACTGCAACAGTCCATTGTCATAAATTTAGGCCCAGCACCCAGGCAGAGGAGAGAGGTCCCGTAACAGACAATCTGGCTTCATGTCAGCAGAGAATTAGTCTGCATGTCATAGCAGAGAATCAGGCTTCATGTCAGCCACCACTGCAACAGTCCATTGGCATATATTTAGGCCTAGCACACAGGCAGAGGAGAGGTTCATTCAACTTTGGGTAGCATCGCAATATAATGGTAAAATGAAAATAAAAATAGGATTGAATGAGGAAGTGCCCTGGAGTCCAATAATATATGGTTATGGGGAGGTAGTTAATGTCTAATCTGGACAAGGGACGGACAGGTCCTGTGGGATCCATGCCTGGTTCATTTTTATGAACGTCAGCTTGTCCACATTGGCTGTAGACAGGCGGCTGCGTTTGTCTGTAATGACGCCCCCTGCCGTGCTGAATACACGTTCAGACAAAACGCTGGCTGCCGGGCAGGCCAGCACCTCCAAGGCATAAAAGGCTAGCTCTGGCCACGTGGACAATTTAGAGACCCAGAAGTTGAATGGGGCCGAACCATCAGTCAGTACGTGGAGGGGTGTGCACACGTACTGTTCCACCATGTTAGTAAAATGTTGCCTCCTGCTAACACGTTGCGTATCAGGTGGTGGTGCAGTTAGCTGTGGCGTGTTGACAAAAGTTTTCCACATCTCTGCCATGCTAACCCTGCCCTCAGAGGAGCTGGCCGTGACACAGCTGCCTTGGCGACCTCTTGCTCCTCCTCTGCCTTGGCCTTGGGCTTCCACTTGTTCCCCTGTGACATTTGGGAATGCTCTCAGTAGCGCGTCTACCAACGTGCGCTTGTACTCGCGCATCTTCCTATCACGCTCCAGTGCAGGAAGTAAGGTGGGCACATTGTCTTTGTAGCGTGGATCCAGCAGGGTGGCAACCCAGTAGTCCGCACAGGTTAAAATGTGGGCAACTCTGCTGTCGTTGCGCAGGCACTGCAGCATGTAGTCGCTCATGTGTGCCAGGCTGCCCAGGGGTAAGGACAAGCTGTCCTCTGTGGGAGGCGTATCGTCATCGTCCTGCCTTTCCCCCCAGCCACGCACCAGTGATGGACCCGAGCTGCGTTGGGTGCCACCCCGCTGTGACCATGCTTCATCCTCATCCTCCTCCACCTCCTCCTCATCCTCGTCCTCCTCGTCCTCCAGTAGTGGGCCCTGGCTGGCCACATTTGTACCTGGCCTCTGCTGTTGCAAAAAACCTCCCTCTGAGTCACTTCGAAGAGACTGGCCTGAAAGTGCTAAAAATGACCCCTCTTCCTCATCCTCCTCCTCCTCCTCCTGGGCCACCTCCTGTTCCATCATCGCCCTAAGTGTTTTCTCAAGGAGACATAGAAGTGGTATTGTAACGCTGATAACGGTGTCATCGCCACTGGCCATGTTGGTGGAGTACTCGAAACAGCGCAACAGGGCACACAGGTCTCGCATGGAGGCCCAGTCATTGGTGGTGAAGTGGTGCTGTTCTGTAGTGCGACTGACCCGTGCGTGCTGCAGCTGAAACTCCACTATGGCCTGCTGCTGCTCGCACAGTCTGTCCAGCATGTGCAAGGTGGAGTTCCACCTGGTGGGCACGTCGCATATGAGGCGGTGAGCGGGAAGGCCGAAGTTACGCTGTAGCGCAGACAGGCGAGCAGCAGCAGGATGTGAACGCCGGAAGCGCGAACAGACGGCCCGCACTTTATGCAGCAGCTCTGACATGTCGGGGTAGTTGTGAATGAACTTCTGCACCACCAAATTCAGCACATGCGCCAAGCAAGGGATGTGCGTCAAATTGGCTAGTCCCAGAGCTGCAACGAGATTTCGCCCATTATCACACACCACCAGGCCGGGCTTGAGGCTCACCGGCAGCAACCACTCGTCGGTCTGTTGTTCTATACCCCGCCACAACTCCTGTGCGGTGTGGGGCCTGTCCCCCAAACATATGAGTTTCAGAATGGCCTGCTGACGTTTACCCCGGGCTGTGCTGAAGTTGGTGGTGAAGGTGTGTGGCTGACTGGATGAGCAGGTGGAAGAAGAGGAGGAGGAAGCCGAGAAGGAGGAGGTGGCAACAGGAGGCAAAGAATGTTGCCCTGCGATCCTTGGCGGCGGAAGGACGTGCGCCAAACAGCTCTCCGCCTGGGGCCCAGCTGCCACTACATTTACCCAGTGTGCAGTTAGGGAGATATAGCGTCCCTGGCCGTGCTTACTGGTCCACGTATCTGTGGTTAGGTGGACCTTGCTACAGATGGCGTTGCGCAGTGCACACTTGATTTTATCGGATACTTGGTTGTGCAGGGAAGGCACGGCTCTCTTGGAGAAGTAGTGCCGGCTGGGAACAACATACTGTGGGACAGCAAGCGACATGAGCTGTTTGAAGCTGTCTGTGTCCACCAGCCTAAATGACAGCATTTCATAGGCCAGTAGTTTAGAAATGCTGGCATTCAGGGCCAGGGATCGAGGGTGGCTAGGTGGGAATTTACGCTTTCTATCAAATGTTTGTGAGATGGAGAGCTGAACGCTGGCGTGTGACATGGTTGAGACGCTTGGTGACGGAGGTGGTGGTGGTGGTGTTGGTGGTACATCCCCTGTTTGCTGGGCGGCAGGTGCCAACGTTCCTCCAGAGGCGGAGGAAGAGGCCGAGGCGGCAGCAGCAGAATAGGCCGAGGCGGCAGCAGCAGAAGAGGTAGCAGGGGGAGCCTGAGTGACTTCCTTGGTTTTAAGGTGTTTACTCCACTGCAGTTCATGCTTTGCATGCAGGTGCCTGGTCATGCAGGTTGTGCTCAGGTTCAGAACGTTAATGCCTCGCTTCAGGCTCTGATGGCACAGCGTGCAAACCACTCGGGTCTTGTCGTCAGCACATTGTTTGAAGAAGTGCCATGCCAGGGAACTCCTTGAAGCTGCCTTTGGGGTGCTCGGTCCCAGATGGCGGCGGTCAGTAGCAGGCGGAGTCTCTTGGCGGCGGGTGTTCTGCTTTTGCCCACTGCTCCCTCTTTTGCTACGCTGTTGGCTCGGTCTCACCACTGCCTCTTCCTCCGAACTGTGAAAGTCAGTGGCACGACCTTCATTCCATGTGGGGTCTAGGACCTCATCGTCCCCTGCATCGTCTTCCACCCAGTCTTGATCCCTGACCTCCTGTTCAGTCTGCACACTGCAGAAAGACGCAGCAGTTGGCACCTGTGTTTCGTCATCATCAGAGACATGCTGAGGTGGTATTCCCATGTCCTCATCATCAGGAAACATAAGTGGTTGTGCGTCAGTGCATTCTATGTCTTTCACCGCTGGGGAAGGGCTAGGTGGATGCCCTTGGGAAACCCTGCCAGCGGAGTCTTCAAACAGCATAAGAGACTGCTGCATAACTTGAGGCTGAGACAGTTTCCCTGGTATGCATGGGGGTGATGTGACAGACTGATGGGGTTGGTTTTCAGGCGCCATCTGTGCGCTTTCTGCAGAAGACTGGGTGGGAGATAATGTGAACGTGCTGGATCCACTGTCGGCCACCCAATTGACTAATGCCTGTACCTGCTCAGGCCTTACCATCCTTAGAACGGCATTGGGCCCCACCATATATCGCTGTAAATTCTGGCGGCTACTGGGACCTGAAGTAGTTGGTACACTAGGACGTGTGGATGTGGCAGAACGGCCACGTCCTCTCCCAGCACCAGAGGGTCCACTAACACCACCACGACCATGTCCACGTCCGCGTCCCTTACTAGATGTTTTTCTCATTGTTATGGTTCACCACAACAACAAATATATTATTTGGCCCAATGTATTGTATTCAAATTCAGCGGGATATAAATTTGAGGCCTAGTATTTAGGCGCTGGGTGACCGGTATGGATTTAGTGACAGAATTAGACTTGGAAATGCACAGAAGCGTGTGTGTGTGAAGTTATTCTGAATGACCCAATGTGCACCTTGAATATTATATACCCTTTTAGGGATAGATTTCAAATAGCTCTGATATAGCAGAAACCACTAAATTATGAAATTGCTAAATTGGGAATTGTACTTCAACCCAGAACAAAAAATGTGCTTTGACGGACACTAAATATCTTGCCCAGCAACAACAGTACAACGGTGGGTAACGAGAGATTTAGAGGGAATTAAATTTGAGGCCTAGTATTTAGGCGCTGGGTCACCGGTATGGATTTAGTGACAGAATTAGACTTGGAAATACACAGTAGCGGGTGTGTGTGAAGTTATTCTGAATGACCCTATGTGCACCTTCAATATTATATACCCTTTTAGGGATAGATTTCAAATAGCTCTGATATAGCAGAAACCACTAAATTATGAAATTGCTAAATTGGGAATTGTACTTCAACCCAGAACAAAAAATGTGCTTTGACGGACACTAAATATCTTGCCCAGCAACAACAGTACAGCGGTGGGTAACGAGAGATTTAGAGGGAATTAAATTTGAGGCCTAGTATTTAGGCGCTGGGTCACCGGTATGGATTTAGTGACAGAATTAGACTTGGAAATGCACAGAAGCGTGTGTGTGAAGTTATTCTGAATGACCCAATGTGCACCTTCAATATTATATACCCTTTTTGGGATAGATTTCAAATAGCTCTGATATAGCAGGAACCACTAAATTATGAAATTGCTAAATTGGGAATTGTACTTCAACCCAGAACAAAAAATGTGCTTTGACGGACACTAAATATCTTGCCCAGCTACAACAGTACAACGGGGTAACGAGAGATTTAGAGGGATTTAAATTTGAGGCCTAGTATTTAGGCGCTGGGTCACCGGTATGGATTTAGTGACAGAATTAGACTTGGAAATACACAGTAGCGGGTGTGTGTGAAGTTATTCTGAATGACCCTATGTGCACCTTCAATATTATATACCCTTTTAGGGATAGATTTCAAATAGCTCTGATATAGCAGAAACCACTAAATTATGAAATTGCTAAATTGGGAATTGTACTTCAACCCAGAACAAAAAATGTGCTTTGACGGACACTAAATATCTTGCCCAGCAACAACAGTACAGCGGTGGGTAACGAGAGATTTAGAGGGAATTAAATTTGAGGCCTAGTATTTAGGCGCTGGGTCACCGGTATGGATTTAGTGACAGAATTAGACTTGGAAATACACAGTAGCGGTGTGTGTGAAGTTATTCTGAATGACCCTATGTGCACCTTCAATATTATATACCCTTTTTGGGATAGATTTCAAATAGCTCTGATATAGCAGGAACCACTAAATTATGAAATTGCTAAATTGGGAATTGTACTTCAACCCAGAACAAAAAATGTGCTTTGACGGGCACTAAATAACTTTCCCAGCTACAACAGGACAACGGTAACGAGAGATTTAGAGGGATTTAAATTTGAGGCCTAGTATTTAGGCGCTGGGTGACAGGTATGGGTTTAGTGACAGAATTAGACTTGGAAATACACAGTAGCGGGTGTGTGTGAAGTTATTCTGAATGACCCTATGTGCACCTTCAATATTATATACCCTTTTAGGGATAGATTTCAAATAGCTCTGATATAGCAGAAACCACTAAATTATGAAATTGCTAAATTGGGAATTGTACTTCAACCCAGAACAAAAAATGTGCTTTGACGGACACTAAATATCTTGCCCAGCAACAACAGTACAGCGGTGGGTAACGAGAGATTTAGAGGGAATTAAATTTGAGGCCTAGTATTTAGGCGCTGGGTCACCGGTATGGATTTAGTGACAGAATTAGACTTGGAAATACACAGTAGCGGGTGTGTGTGAAGTTATTCTGAATGACCCTATGTGCACCTTCAATATTATATACCCTTTTTGGGATAGATTTCAAATAGCTCTGATATAGCAGGAACCACTAAATTATGAAATTGCTAAATTGGGAATTGTACTTCAACCCAGAACAAAAATGTGCTTTGACGGACACTAAATAACTTCGCCCAGCTACAACAGGACACGGTAACGAGAGATTTAGAGGGATTTAAATTTGAGGCCTAGTATTTAGGCGCTGGGTGACAGGTATGGGTTTAGTGACAGAATTAGACTTGGAAATACACAGTAGCGGGTGTGTGTGAAGTTATTCTGAATGACCCTATGTGCACCTTCAATATTATATACCCTTTTAGGGATAGATTTCAAATAGCTCTGATATAGCAGAAACCACTAAATTATGAAATTGCTAAATTGGGAATTGTACTTCAACCCAGAACAAAAAATGTGCTTTGACGGACACTAAATATCTTGCCCAGCAACAACAGTACAGCGGTGGGTAACGAGAGATTTAGAGGGAATTAAATTTGAGGCCTAGTATTTAGGCGCTGGGTCACCGGTATGGATTTAGTGACAGAATTAGACTTGGAAATACACAGTAGCGGGTGTGTGTGAAGTTATTCTGAATGACCCTATGTGCACCTTCAATATTATATACCCTTTTTGGGATAGATTTCAAATAGCTCTGATATAGCAGGAACCACTAAATTATGAAATTGCTAAATTGGGAATTGTACTTCAACCCAGAACAAAAAATGTGCTTTGACGGGCACTAAATAACTTTCCCAGCTACAACAGGACAACGGTAACGAGAGATTTAGAGGGATTTAAATTTGAGGCCTAGTATTTAGGCGCTGGGTGACAGGTATGGGTTTAGTGACAGAATTAGACTTGGAAATACACAGTAGCGGGTGTGTGTGAAGTTATTCTGAATGACCCTATGTGCACCTTCAATATTATATACCCTTTTTAGGGATAGATTTCAAATAGCTCTGATATAGCAGAAACCACTAAATTATGAAATTGCTAAATTGGGAATTGTACTTCAACCCAGAACAAAAAATGTGCTTTGACGGACACTAAATATCTTGCCCAGCAACAACAGTACACCGGTGGGTAACGAGAGATTTAGAGGGAATTAAATTTGAGGCCTAGTATTTAGGCGCTGGGTCACCGGTATGGATTTAGTGACAGAATTAGACTTGGAAATACACAGTAGCGGGTGTGTGTGAAGTTATTCTGAATGACCCTATGTGCACCTTCAATATTATATACCCTTTTTGGGATAGATTTCAAATAGCTCTGATATAGCAGGAACCACTAAATTATGAAATTGCTAAATTGGGAATTGTACTTCAACCCAGAACAAAAAATGTGCTTTGACGGGCACTAAATAACTTTCCCAGCTACAACAGGACAACGGTAACGAGAGATTTAGAGGGATTTAAATTTGAGGCCTAGTATTTAGGCGCTGGGTGACAGGTATGGGTTTAGTGACAGAATTAGACTTGGAAATACACAGTAGCGGGTGTGTGTGAAGTTATTCTGAATGACCCTATGTGCACCTTCAATATTATATACCCTTTTTGGGATAGATTTCAAATAGCTCTGATATAGCAGAAACCACTAAATTATGAAATTGCTAAATTGGGAATTGTACTTCAACCCAGAACAAAAAATGTGCTTTGACGGACACTAAATATCTTGCCCAGCAACAACAGTACAGCGGTGGGTAACGAGAGATTTAGAGGGAATTAAATTTGAGGCCTAGTATTTAGGCGCTGGGTCACCGGTATGGATTTAGTGACAGAATTAGACTTGGAAATACACAGTAGCGGGTGTGTGTGAAGTTACTCTGAATGACCCTATGTGCACCTTCAATATTATATACCCTTTTTGGGATAGATTTCAAAGAGCTCTGATATAGCAGGAACCACTAAATTATGAAATTGCTAAATTGGGAATTGTATTTCAACCCAGAACAAGAAATGTGCTTGAACGGACACTAAATAACTCGCCCAGCTACAGCACTAGGGACAGATTTAGCTGGATATAAATTTGAGGCCTAGTATTTAGGCGCTGGGTGACCGGTATGGATTTAGTGACAGAATTAGACTGGGATATGGCCAAAAAATGAACAGACTATTGCTGGTTAAATGCACTTGGTGTGACAGCTTCACCCTGATGTAGGCTTTAGCCAAAAAACAACCACACCATTGAGGGTTAAATGCACTTGGTGACAGGCGCAGCTTGCCCCTGATTTTGTATATGGCCAAAAAATGAACAGACTATTGCTGGTTAAATGCACTTGGTGTGACAGCTTCACCCTGATGTAGGCTTTAGCCAAAAAACAACCACACCATTGAGGGTTAAATGCACTTGGTGACAGGCGCAGCTTGCCCCTGATTTTGTATATGGCCAAAAAATGAACAGACTATTGCTGGTTAAATGCACTTGGTGTGACAGCTTCACCCTGATGTAGGCTTTAGCCAAAAAACAACCACACCATTGAGGGTTAAATGCACTTGGTGACAGGCGCAGCTTGCCCCTGATTTTGTATATGGCCAAAAAATGAACAGACTATTGCTGGTTAAATGCACTTGGTGTCACAGCTTCACCCTGATGTAGGCTTTAGCCAAAAAACAACCACACCATTGAGGGTTAAATGCACTTGGTCGCAGCTTGTGCTGGCGCACCACAAGACACAAAATGGCCGCCGATCACCCCAGAAAAATGAGACTGACAAACGGTCTGTGCAGCCTAAAAACAGTGAGCAATTGAGGATCAGCAGCTCAATGATCCACAGCTGCAGATCGATCAGTTAATCAAGTCCTTTGGAGGAGTTAATCTGCCTAATCTCGCCCTACTGTCGCAGCCGCAACCTCTCCCTACGCTAATCAGAGCAGAGTGACGGGCGGCGCTATGTGACTCCAGCTTAAATAGAGGCTGGGTCACATGGTGCTCTGGCCAATCACAGCCATGCCAATAGTAGGCATGGCTGTGATGGCCTCTTGGGGCAAGTAGTATGACGCTTGTTGATTGGCTGCTTTGCAGCCTTTCAAAAAGCGCCAAGAAAGCGTCACAAAAGCGCGAAGAAAGCGACGAACACCGAACCCGAACCCGGACTTTTACGAAAATGTCCGGGTTCGGGTCCGTGTCACGGACACCCCAAAATTCGGTACGAACCCGAACTATACAGTTCGAGTTCGCTCATCCCTAATCATGGGCAAAATGTCCAAAGACAGAAACAAGGACACAGAGGGCTCCTTGAGACCCCAGAAGATACAGGGAGACCTGTCGAAGTTCTTAAACAAGCCGATACACTCCCCAGCCAGAGCGAAGAAAATGGTGGCGGCCGCTGCCCGCTCTGAAACACAGGAGGAAGACTCGGATGGAGGCAGCTCGTGTACCTTCTCTGACGCACAGGGAGCTGTAAACGCGCTACCGATCACTCGGTCCTTTCTAAAACACTCACTGTCGCAGGCCTTGTCCCCGGTGATGAAGGAACTAACAGACATAAAGATGGAGGTACGCCAAATGGGGGCCCGAGTAGACTCGCTTGAATACTCTCAATCAGCTATCGCTGAGCACAGCAGAGGCCTGCATACCCAAATGAAATCGCTGCGCTCGCAGCTGAATAATGCCTACCTTAGCCTGGAAGACCAGGAGAATAGGGGACAGCGTAAGAATGTCAGGCTCAGGGGAATCCCGGAATCAATACCTGCGGAGGAACTCTCAGACTGCGTCCGCCGTATCTTCTCAATCCTAGTGGGGCAGGAGCATGCAGACGCCATTATTATCGAGCGCGCGCACAGAGCCCTGAGGCCCAAGCCAGCAGAAGGAGACCCGCCGAGAGACACAGTATGCGTGCTTTTGAACTATCTTGACACGGCGGAGATTCTAAAGAAGGCGAGAGATAAGGAAGATATTCTGCTGGACACTCACAAAATACAGATCTTTCAGGATCTAGCAGCAAGCACACTTGCTAAACGGCGGGCCTTGCGTCCGTTGACAACGGAGTTAAGAGCCAGGAAAATTCCTATGAGGTGGCTCTTCCCCTTCGGCCTGAGTGCTTCTATTTCGGGCCGGCAGTACACGGTTCGCAGCCCGGATGACCTGCCTAAGATTTGGGAGGCTCTGGAGATTCCGCCTATGGACATTCCGTCGTGGCTGCCCGTGCCTGCAGCTGAAGACCTTCCTCGTTTGCCCCCATCGGAGCCTTGGGCACTAGCATCTAAGCACAAATCGGCGAGGAAGAAACAGACCTCAGTGGACTGAAGCGTGCCTTTGCGGGGGTCACAAAACATTAGAAGGGACGTTCTGATCTCTTACTTGGGTTTATAACCTTGATATCTGCAAAATGTTGAGTTATTGTTAATATAGTTACAAGCAGATTTGCTATAGTCGTGGGTATGGCTTTCATACCACAATACCTTACACAGTTGGGTAGTGCTGCATGTGGAGGAGAGCTGTTATGCCGGCTTGGACCACCTGAATAGTCTTTTTTAACTACCATGTGGCTGGCCTCTCCCCCAGACCCTGCAAGGGTTCAAGTTCTTGTCACCCTGTGATCATATACAGTGGCGGAAATAATTATTTGACCCCTCACTGATTTTGTAAGTTTGTCCAATGACAAAGAAATGAAAAGTCTCAGAACAGTATCATTTCAATGGTAGGTTTATTGTAACAGTGGCAGATAGCACATCAAAAGGAAAATCGAAAAAATAACTTTAAATAAAAGATAGCAACTGATTTGCATTTCATTGAGTGAAATAAGTATTTGAACCCCTACCAACCATTAAGAGTTCTGGCTCCCACAGAGTGGTTAGACACTTCTACTCAATTAGTCACCCTCATTAAGGACACCTGTCTTAACTAGTCACCTGTATAAAAGACACCTGTCCACAGAATCAATCAATCAAGCAGACTCCAAACTCTCCAACATGGGAAAGACCAAAGAGCTGTCCAAGGATGTCAGAGACAAAATTGTAGACCTGCACAAGGCTGGAATGGGCTACAAAACCATTAGCAAGAAGCTGGGAGAGAAGGTGACAACTGTTGGTGCGATTGTTCGAAAATGGAAGGAGCACAAAATGACCATCAATCGACCTCGCTCTGGGGCTCCACGCAAGATCTCACCTCGTGGGGTGTCAATGGTTCTGAGAAAGGTGAAAAAGCATCCTAGAACTACACGGGAGGAGTTAGTTAATGACCTCAAATTAGCAGGGACCACAGTCACCAAGAAAACCATTGGAAACACATTACACCGCAATGGATTAAAATCCTGCAGGGCTCGCAAGGTCCCCCTGCTCAGGAAGGCACATGTGCAGGCCCGTCTGAAGTTTGCCAATGAACACCTGAATGATTCAGAGAGTGACTGGGAGAAGGTGCTGTGGTCTGATGAGACCAAAATAGAGCTCTTTGGCATTAACTCAACTCGCTGTGTTTGGAGGAAGAAAAATGCTGCCTATGACCCCCAAAACACCGTCCCCACCGTCAAGCATGGGGGTGGAAACATTTTGCTTTGGGGGTGTTTTTCTGCTAAGGGCACAGGACAACTTATTCGCATAAACGGGAAAATGGACGGAGCCATGTATCGTGAAATCCTGAGCGACAACCTCCTTCCCTCTGCCAGGAAACTGAAAATGGGTCGTGGATGGGTGTTCCAGCACGACAATGACCCAAAACATACAGCAAAGGCAACAAAGGAGTGGCTCAAGAAGAAGCACATTAAGGTCATGGAGTGGCCTAGTCAGTCTCCGGACCTTAATCCAATCGAAAACCTATGGAGGGAGCTCAAGCTCAGAGTTGCACAGAGACAGCCTCGAAACCTTAGGGATTTAGAGATGATCTGCAAAGAGGAGTGGACCAACATTCCTCCTAAAATGTGCGCAAACTTGGTCATCAATTACAAGAAACGTTTGACCTCTGTGCTTGCAAACAAGGGTTTTTCCACCAAGTATTAAGTCTTTTTTTGTTAGAGGGTTCAAATACTTATTTCACTCAATGAAATGCAAATCAGTTGCTATCTTTTATTTAAAGTTATTTTTTCGATTTTCCTTTTGATGTGCTATCTGCCACTGTTACAATAAACCTACCATTGAAATGATACTGTTCTGAGACTTTTCATTTCTTTGTCATTGGACAAACTTACAAAATCAGTGAGGGGTCAAATAATTATTTCCTCCACTGTATGACATTATGTAGCACCATGTGTTTTCACGTGTTCTTTCATGAGCTATATATGTTCTTGTATGTCTTTCTGGTATTTTTCAACTTAAAGTAGGCTAACTATGGCCTATGTTGCTGGCCGGAGATGTGTGGAGTACCTGGTCTTGCTGGGCTCTTCCACTTATGTCCCCCCCCCGGCCCAGTCTCATTTGATAGCGCTTGCAGTTTTGCTCAATGTTGCGCCGTTAGAGCCTGCAGGCTCTCTTTTTTTCCTTTGTTTCCATTCCTGTCCCTTCCCTTCCCTCACCTGTCGACCCACTGAATGACATTGCTGAGGTGCCTATGATAGCTATTGATGGTATGATTACGATATGGCTGATATAACTGTATGTACGCTTAATGTTAACGGTATGAATATACCCCAGAAAAGAAGCCAGGTATATCACACCCTTAACAGAGAACATGCTGACATACTCTTTTTGCAGGAGACTCACTTCTGGCACTTGCATGTCCCAAACATGCACAGCAGAAGCTTCCCTGTCTGGTACCATTCCACCTACTCCTCAGCTGCACGCGGGGTCTCCATTGGTTTAGGTAAAAACTTACCTTTTATATTGACAGCTAAGATGGAGGATCCTTTTGGGAGGTATTTGTTTGTCAAGGGGAAAATCCTCAATTGCACCATCACTATGGCCAATGTTTACGCCCCTAATGTTAAACAAGTCCCGTGGTTCTTGCAGATATTAGCCACTCTGGGGAACTTTGCAGAAGGCATGTTGATCTTGGGGGGTAATTTCAACTTGACTTTAGATCACAGTGTGGATTCCACCTCAAGATCTCCATCCCTCTCTAAGAAACAGATACGTAGACTCCAGTTAGCTCTGTCGAACCTGCAGATCTCAGACGTTTGGAGGATTCTCAACCCTGAAGGGAGGGACTACACGTTTTTCTCTCCAGTCCATGGTACATACCAAAGGTTGGATTACATCCTTATGTCTAACAATTCACTTATCTCTGTAACGAGAGCAGACATTGGTACCTCCACCATCTCTGATCATGCCTTGGTTACAGTTAAATGGAAGCTAGCAGACCTGCCTCCAAAAGCGTGGACGTGGCGACTCAACACCACGCTTCTTGAGGATGAAGCTA
Organism: Bufo gargarizans; assembly: GCF_014858855.1. Lineage (NCBI taxonomy): Eukaryota > Metazoa > Chordata > Amphibia > Anura > Bufonidae > Bufo > Bufo gargarizans. The sequence continues at coordinate 49,225,761 of NC_058088.1, forward strand.
ATAAAGCCCAGATCGAACAGAAGATCCTAGACTATTTTAATATAAATGATAATTCCCAAACTCCCATGTCCATAGTGTGGGAAGCTCACAAGGTGGTTATCAGGGGGGAGCTGATTAGCTTGGGCTCCAAAGTGAAGAAGCAACGGTCATAACAGTTAAACTCTCTGCTGATGCAGATCTCCACCCTGGAAGCCCTGCATAAAGCCAGGCAGTGCGACAAAGTGCACTCTGCGCTTCGATCCTTACGCCATCAGGTCAAGGACCTGCTTAACATTAAGTCCGCCAAAATACTGCAATCACTCCGATTTAAGTATTTTTGCCATGGGGATAAGGGGACTAAGGTCATGTCTAACCTTTTAAGAGCCCAGAGGAGCAAAACTTTCATTCAGGCTATTAAGAATAAAGATGGGAAGAGAGTAACCACTACCCTGATATCGCTAAAGAATTCTGCAGTTTTTACTCCTCTCTATATAATATTGAGAGAGAGAAACGAGAAGCAGGATACGACCAAAACCTCTTGAGCAAGCATATCGGCGCCTTCCTTGAAGCTATCAAGATACCCACTTTGTCAGAGGAGGATAGATCTGTGCTGTTAAGCCCGGTCACGCTTGAGGAGATTGAGAAGGTTCTAGGGTCTATACCTTCAGGAAAGAGTCCAGGCCCGGATGGATTCCCCATCTATTACTACAAAAAGTTTAAACATATTCTGTCCCCATATTTTATGAGACTCTGTAATGACCTGCTACAGGGCTCCTCCCTCCCTGCTCAGACACAAGAAGCACATATTACCATTATCTATAAAGAGGGGAAGGATCAGGAGATGTGCGGTAGCTATAGACCCATTTCCCTCTTGAACATCGATCTGAAGTGGTGGGCCAAGGTATTAAGCAACAGAATCACCCCCTTACTTCCTCGCCTGATTGGTGAGGAACAGGTGGGATTCGTGCTGGGCAGGGAGGGGAGACACAATGTTAGTAGAGTCATAAATGCGGTTGCCCATGCTCACTCAAAAACAATACCTCTAGTTCTCCTAGGGACAGACGCGGAGAAAGCGTTCGACAGAGTTAACTGGATGTTCATGCGGAAAACTTTAGATGCGTTTGGGTTCCCAGATAGGTTTATACAGGCGATATTTGCAATGTACTCCTCACCCTCGGCACGTATATTAGTGAACAATACACTATCGGACTCCTTTGGCATTGAAAATGGTACCAGACAGGGTTGCCCGTTGTCTCCCTCGCTCTTCATCCTAGCTATGGAGACGCTCCTGCTTACATTTAGACAGACTCCAGATATTAGGGGTCTGCAGATAAACAAAACAGAACACAAGATGGCTGCGTTTGCTGACGACTTGTTGCTGTTCATTTCAAACCCAGAGGAGGCAATGCCATCTGTCATGAACATCTTCAGGGCATTTGGAGAGGCATCTGATTTTAAAATAAACTTCGACAAGTCAGAAGCGCTAGGCATCTCTATTTCGCCTTCCAAGTTGAGAAGAATTAAGGCTATGACCCCTTTTAAGTGGCCGCCTAAGGCCATTAAGTATTTAGGGATCCTAATCCCGGCCAACACGAACTTGCTGTATCAATTAAATCATATTCCCTTACTATCTAAAATACAGTCTACCCTGGCAGGTTTCTCAAAGAAGATGCTCTCTTGGTTGGGAAGGAAGAATGCCCTGGTCACATTTATTCTCCCCCAGCTACTGTATTTATTCAGATCTCTCCCGATATCAGTTCCCGGTACTTTTCAGACCAAACTAAACTCTATTTTTGGTGGATTCCTATGGGATAGGAGGAAAGCGAGGCTTCCCTATTCTCTCCTTACCAGGAATAAGAGGCGGGGAGGCATTTCTTTGTCTGACATCACCTCATATCTGCAGGCCATACATCTGGAGAGATGGTTGTCCTTGACGCGCCATGATCCTCTTCCTATGCATGTTGATATGGAAAAATCTCTGCTGGGGAGACATAGGGAATTCTTGCTTTGGTGTAAGGCTCCATTGCCGAGTAAACGGGAATTACCGTATGATCTACTCAGATGCACTATTCGTAACTGCCAAAATTCAGGGGAGCTCAATCTGGGAAGGGGCAAATTGTCTCCCCTGGCACCCCTTTATGTGTTACCGCAGATATTGGCTAAGCGGCCATTAGTGGTCACAAAAATATGGGCATCTGTGAAACACCTTCAAATGGGAGACTTGGGTAGGTCTAAGGCTAATAGTGATTTCTACAAAGATATCATGGGCACTAGCGATGCTCCTGGTGACATACTACAATCCTGGGACTTTGAGAAATCCTGTGCCAAAATCCGGAAATCCAATAGTTTCCCCCTGCCAGACCCCACGTGGCTAGAGAATTATGTAATGCTCCCTAACTTGCCAAATAAATGCTTGTCTATGATATATAAACAGATATCTAGCAATAAGAACCCTCAAGACCCTACATACCTAAATAACTGGGAGCGGGAGTTGAACATGAAATTGGATGAAAGAAATAGAGCGAGTATTCTGGCCAATTCTCATGGTTTCTCTACGTGTATTAGAGTTCAAGAGAATTCATATAAAACATTGTCGAGATGGTATAGGACTCCGGAGTTTCTCCATAGAATAAACCTATCCCCTTCAGACAAATGTTGGAGATGCTCCTCTGGTGTTGGAAACATCTCTCACATTTGGTGGTTTTGCCCCAAGATGAAGGAGTTCTGGGCTAAAATAGAGGATATCATTAATGTGGTTGGCCCCGAGACGGTTAAACTTTCGGCCTCGCTAGTATTACTTTGGCTACCAGAAGGGAGTTTTAAACCAAGGAAAATGAGCCTAGCTACCCACATGATTACTGCGGCTAAACTTCTGATCCCCCTGAAGTGGAGAGATGAGAACCCCCCATCAATAGCGTTGTGGTATGAGAAGATGACGTATCTGTGCCGTATGGAAGAGATGATCGGTTGGGAAAATAAGACCAGGAAAGCTTTCCTCCAAGTATGGCAGCCGTGGATAACACATATGTCAGAAAAGAGACAGATAGATATGAAGGTTTAAAGGGACTCTGTCACCAGTTTCTAACCCCCACTTTTAAAAATATTGTTCTGTCCATGGAGCCCTTGTGATTACTAAGGTGTTGTTATAAGCTAAATCTGCTGGCTCGTTTTGATAAAAAAACGTTTTATCTAACCTGTCAGTCATATAGGTAAGGTGCCCAGGGCGTTTCTCATGGCCTGAAGATGCCGCCCGCCGCCGTTGGTGCCCAGCTCCTCCTCTGCTCTCGTCAGCGCCGCCTGAAAATCATGAGATACGCCTCCGGCTCTCCCTCACTCCCCCCTCCTTCTTTTCTAAGATCCCGCGCGTGCGGCAGTGTTCGCGTTATCGGGAGGTTGAGCGAAGTGCTCGCGCATGCGCACTTCGCTCAATGAGGCTGAACCGAAAAGTCCGCACGGGCGCATCAGGCACAGGCCTGTGCGCACGCGCGGGATCTTAGAAAAGAAGGAGGGGGGAGTGAGGGAGAGCCGGAGGCGTATCTCATGATTTTCAGGCGGCGCTGACGAGAGCAGAGGAGGAGCTGGGCACCAACGGCGGCGGCGGCGGGCGGCATCTTCAGGCCATGAGAAACGCCCTGGGCACCTTAACTATATGACTGACAGGTTAGATAAAACGTTTTTTTATCAAAACGAGCCAGCAGATTTAGCTTATAACAACACCTTAGTAATCACAAGGGCTCCATGGACAGAACAATATTTTTAAAAGTGGGGGTTAGAAACTGGTGACAGAGTCCCTTTAACCCAATAACTAATTTGGGGTATCCAGAGACTCAAAGCTCCTTTAGCTTTCTCTGGGATTATGCTACCTCAGACTAGAATACGCTTTTGGTCGCCCCCCCCCCCCCCCTTTTCCCCTCCCCCCTCCTCCCCCTTTTCTGTAGTTACTCTATCCTTTAATGAGTCTGGTTATGCAGTGTCCAATGAATCTGCTCGATGTCTTGCCATCAGGACTTGTGTTCCATGCCGCCTGTGTTGTCAGGCATTTGCCTCTGATGCTGTACTTCTCTTTGCTTATGTCATGCAGGGACCCGGTTCCCTGGGGCACCACATTGTTATGTACACCTGCTGTACCTATTGGTCTATCTGTATAACATAAATGTATGCTTGTCTTTCTTTATCATAAATTTCTCAATAAAAAGAGATTTGTTAAAAAAAAAAAAATACCTCCTCTTAGTGCCCCTAGTAGAGCCAATGTCCCTATTGTGCCCTCATAATGTGAGCCAATGCCCCCTACTGTGTGCCCCCCGAAAAAACTCTTAGTGCCCCCAGTTGAGCTCATGTCTCCATAGTGCCCCATAATTTTGCACCAGTATAAAATACTCCTATATAGTGCCCCCAGTAGATGCCCCCATAGTGCTCCTCCCCCTTTCCATGGTGCCTGACATAATGTGCCAGTATAAAATGCCCCTATAGAGTGCCCCAAGTAGATGCACCAATAATGTTCCTCTCCCCCCTTCCCCAGTGCACATAAAATGTATGCCAGTATAAAATGGCACTATGGTACTCATCCCCACCCCCATATTGCACATATAGTTTGTGCCAGTATAAAATCCCCCTATATAATGCCCCCCAGAAAATGCCTCCTCTCCTCCACTTCTCCATAGTGCCCCCCATGTGTGACAGTATATAATGCCAATATATAGGGCCCCCAGTAGATGCCCTCATATGGCTCCTCTCCCCCCATAGTGCCAGTATAATTCTAATATGTAGGGCTTTCAATAGATGCCCCCATAGTGCTCCTCTTCCCCATGTGTTCCAGTAAATAATGCCCCCCAGTTGATGCCCCCATAGTGCTCCTCCCTCCCATGTGTGCCATTAAATAATGCCACCATGTTGATGCCTCTATAGTGCTCCTTCACATCTGTGCCAGTAAATAATGCCCCCTAGTAGATGCCTCTATAGTGCTCCTCTCCCCCATCTGTGCCAGTATAATGCCTGCTAGTAGATGCCCCATAGTGCTCCTCTCCCCCCTTGGTGCTAGCATAATGCCCCCTAGAAGATGCCCCCGTAGTGCTCCTCTCTCCCATGTGTGCCAGTATAATGACCCCTAGTAGATGCCTCATAGTGCTCCTCTCCGCCCCATGTGTGCCAGCATAATGCCCCCTAGGAGATGACCCTGTAGTGCTCCTCTCCCCCATGTGTGCCAGTATAATGCCCCCTAGTAGATGCCCCCATAGTGCTCCTCTCCCCCATGTGAGCCAGTATAATGCCCCCTAGTAAAAGCCCCATAGTGCTCCTCTCCCCATGTGTGCCAGTCTAATGCCCCCTAGGAGATGCCCCTATAGTGCTCCTCTCCCCCATGTGTGCCAGTCTAATTCCCCCTAGTAGATGCCCCCATAGTGCTCCTCTCCCCCATTCCCCATTCTGGGCAACAGCACAGTGTTAAAAAAAAATAAAAAATCCCATGCTTACCTCCATGACACTCTCAGTGAAGCGGTGAAGGTCTCTTCCGGCCTGTGTCCCACGCTGTACGGCTCAGGCAGCGCAATGACGTCATCGCTCCGCCTGCATCAGCCTATCAGAGGAATGGGTGAGGGAAACACCTCTGCGGGGCACTCTGCAGAATCCATCTGTATCGCTGTCCTGAGGATGGCGATACAGATAAATATAGAGATGAACGCTTCCACAATGGAAGCGCTCATCTCTCCCTGCCCTGACACGCTCTTGCGAGCCCCCCTACCGCACTGGGCCCCTGTGCAGCCGAACTAGCTGCACAGGCGGTATGTCCACCCCCGAATTGAAGCAGGAAATTTATTGGGCAATTCATGGATCAAACACCTATTAGAGAACAGCAAGTTGTGCACAAAGTCCTAAAACATTGAACAGGGGGCATTTTACGTTCATTCTGAAATTTTGCCCACAAGCCAAATATCCCAAACTTTTTGTGAGTAGTTTATCTCAATACTATATATAATTCAATTTTATAATCTGTGATAGCTATTTCTGCAAAAAATATATGAAAAAATATGTAGCACAGAGCTCATTAGTTAACACTCCGCATCCTGATTTAATAAGCAAAAAATCCATAAGTTAGTAACATTTATGATTTCCTGTTTTTCATGGACATCTCCTATAACAGCACTCTGTGTGGTTATCCAAGGTTTCACAAGTGAAACGCCAATGTTTTTATCTCAAACATAAAATCTAATGGAAAGTCATCAAGACACAAGAGTTAGACAAAATTACCCTTGTATTTTTAAATATGAATTTCCCATATCTTATGTTTGTGCATCAACTCCATATTCCAGATAACTTTTCATTATCGGTCCCACAAGCATAATTCCAGCTAATGTTTGCGCTCTTTTTACCCAGCGTATATATTCTTTTATAAGACTTTCTTCCTCCTACTCTGTATTGTTCTTTTGTTTACTTAAAATGTTTTTTAATTGATGTTCACTTCACTATTTAGAATTGGATTTATGATGCTAAAATAGAGTGTAATTTTGTCTGTGACTATTGTTACTGCAATGATTGCCCTTTTTGATGGAGAATAATGCGATTGTTCCTACTGTTTCTTTCATTGTTATTGTAAGCTGGAGAAATGTAACCTTCCTGCCATGAGGTGATACAGTAGAAAAAAAAGGAGCAGGGAAAGATTTGGCCAGACAGCAGCGAGTGAAATTAAAGCACAAAACAATAAAAATATGAGGAAAAGATATTGTAGGTTCTGTTGGATTCGATCCTAGCTCTTCCTATGAAAATACATTTTGTGCAGATAAAAGTTCTGCAACTTCCTATTCCACTTTGTCCATCTGTTCTTTTTACATTTTAAGAACTCTGGTTGCTAGCAGTGAGTGGCAGCCGAGATATTGAGTAGAGATTACTGTATTATTGAAAAGTTCGATTCGGTTGATTCGCCGAATTTTACCCAAAAAATTCCTGACAATTATTTAGTCACAAAGCCATTTTTTTTGTGGGTAGCGGGTGCAATGACAGGGAGCTGTGATAGTGCCGCCTCCCCCCGTCATTGTACCCCTCAGATGCCGCGTTCATACATGATCACGGCATCTGAGTGTAAAAATTGTGTCAAATTAACCTGAATTTTTTTTTTTTATCAAACGTATCGCCTCCATTTGTGGTGGCGTGCTGACGTCATATGTCACCACGCACAGGATTTCGACCAAGAGGAGGTATGATTATTTTATTTTTTTTACACTATTTCAGGTTAAATCAATTCGCTAATATGAAGCACGAGGAAATTCAGCTTCGAGGCGAATCAAATTTATCCTGAAATAATCTCCCAGGCTGTGAGCTCTGCGTTGCGATTGGCCAGCGTTACAGCAGAACAAGGGCAGACTCCGCCTACCATAACTTAGTGACTGAAATCTCCGCCTACTATAACTTTGTGACCGGAGATACCGGAGGGCATAGCGGGAGAACGGAGCGGCGCCCAGGGATAATAGTAAGTGCAGTGAGACCCCCGGGCGCCGCTCTCCATGTCTGTATACTTAGTTCACAATGTCAGGATCGGTGAAAGGTCCTCTTTAAACTTAGACTCTGAACGGCCACACTGGATGCACAATCTTTATTATTGTACACCGACCACCCACCATCGGTCCTTTTGGTTTTAAATGTTTTTAATGTCTTGTGCTTTTGCCAATCATATTTTTGTGAAATTTTCAATAAAAATTATGTAATTGCTCTGTATTTACATGTGTTTTGCTTATTGAGTGACCCATTCATCTTTTGTTGGTTTTCTCTGATATGTTCAGGTGTGGGTCCTGGATGTTTGTCTTGGGCTTTATATAGGTTTCTTTGTAGAAAGTGAGACTTTGACTCATAGGGAGCCACTTCCAGAAAGTGATTCTAGCAAAATGGTTCTGTTTCCCTGGGAGATACCTCTTGGCATATTTTTTTCCCATATGCAGCTGGTCTCTCGAGCACTTTGCTTAAGCTCCATAGACTCCAGGAAGACATAAAGAGCAAGCCCACCACCACCACCGCCACAGGCCACTGAACAACGAGAAAGCATATAATGAGCATAAGTCTACTTTCACACTTGCGTTTGGTGGGGATCATGGATCTGCACAGATGGATCCGTTCAGATAATACAACCATCTGCATCCGTTCTGAATGGATCTGTTTGTATTATCTTTAACATAGCTAAGATGGATCCATCTTGAACACCATTGAAAGTCAATGGAGGACAGATCCATTTTCTATTGTGCCAGATTGTGTCACTGAAAACGGATCCGTCCCCATTGAATTACATTGTGTGTCATAACGGATCCGTTTGGCTCAGTTTCGTCAGACAGACACCAAAACGCTGCAGGCAGCCTCCAAAGCGGAATGGAGACGGAACGTAGCCAAACTGATGCATTCTGAGAGGATCCTTTTCCATTCAGAATGCATTAGGGCAAAACTGAACCGTTTTGGACTGTTTGTTAGAGTCCTGAACGGATTTCACAAACGGAAAGCCAAAACATGAGTGTGAAGAAATTACTTTATAAGGCAACTCAATTGTCTTCTAAAGACAACAAGATGACTCTGATGGTGCTACCTTGATCTTTCTGCTGATCCTGCTTTCTAATGATAATGAGTTGACTCAGCTGATTCTGCCACAGTCTACCCAGCAAAGCTGAAAATGGAACTGGAGAAAACACTAGTTAGTGGTAGTGGTACTTGTATAGTAGGGTGAAAAAGTATTTCTATTTTTACATATTTGTCCAACCTCTATTTCATATCTTCAGTTCTTCAGTCCAAAATGTATAGCTTTTTCAAAAGACAGCTTGTCAAAATGTAATTTTAGAAAATAAATCAATTTCTAAGGGTCCAGTTGACCTTGTGTTAAAAAGTACCAACAACAAACCAAAGTTAATAGAGATCCAGGCTTGATTATTGACATCTATGTCCAATGTTAATACGTATTTTACTCATCAATTTATGAACTTTGACATTATTGTGAAGTTGACTAAAAGATATCAAAAAGTTATCCACTGCTGCCATCAAAATCTAAAGAGATTAGAAGGAAAGTAACTTATGAAATATAGCACACCATGTGGTCAGGAGTGGTACTGCAAATAAAACCAGTCAATGTCTGATATACAAAATGGTATTATTCCTTTAAGAATTGTCATGATGTATCAACAATACAAAGTGGCAAAAATCGTGATAAGTAACAGCTAATTTGATACTCGCTAACAATTGTCATTGCTGTTACATCTAATACTTTTCTAATCATCTCCACTAGATGGTGATATACTGTCTGGTACTATGAGAGGCAGAGAGAGAGAGAGTAAAAATAGTAAGGTAGAGAGATGGAGGAGTGAAGACAGAGGAGGAACAGAAAGAGGGAGGATGGGGGAGATGTAGCAGTGCTGAGTAAAGATATCCTCCTGAGTAGTGCTACATACATTTTCCGCTCTGCTACTTCTGTATCTACAGTATGTCTCATAATAAACAAATATAATAACTGAGTCTGTATTCATCAACTAATATATTTCCATGGTAAACGTCCAAAGTGGATTGGAACATTTCTCTGAAAAGCTCTGTTAATTTAGTTGTTATTTTTTTTGTGTGTAAACCAAAAATATATTTTCTGTTTGTCTAGCAGTTTTAGCACGTAAATTTTTTTCAAAGGTTTGAGATCACCGAGTGATGAGGGGTGCGAATGCAAATTACACTTAAACACAGCTGTAAAGTAGAACATCTGCCTCATGCAAAACTAAATAGGCCCATCTTCAGGAGAGGCGACAAGCAGCACATCGCAATCACAGGCGGCTGCTGACAATGCCAGCGTAAGGACGTGTGTTTTCAAATTAGAAACCTTTCTATATGACAAGTGTCAATATACATTTGCTTAACAAAAATATCTTCTCATGTGGCAATGCATCTGCTCAGGTCCTCTGACAGGTATTTATAGGAAGCCTCATGCTCAGTGCACGCAGTGTAGTGTGTGCACATTGTCGCGTCGGTGCATCTGCCCAAGTGAAGAGAAGTGTGTATGGCAGCAAAAAGCAAACTACTCCCAGGTTATTAGAAGACATGAATTATTTTTAAACATGTGTGAATTAATGACAGCTGTTTTGTCACAATACTGCCAAACACAACTTACCTTCAGATCAGTCACGAAGAGGCTCTTAGGGGAGAAACAGAACAATGTGTAATCAGGTCAAAGCGAGGATATCCACAAGTCAAATCAGAGAGATGAACAGAAGGAAGAAAATTGATTGAATCTTTACATGTCTCCATTTAGGACCATGCAGATTTCCAGTGTATAAACCCCAAAAAAAAATCTATGAAAAGGGGCAAAATGGGTTAAAACTATCAAACAAGCAAAATTCACCACACTAACACAGCAGCAGTCCCAACACTTTTCGTTTCTCCCCTAGACCCACAGACAGAAAAGGCCTTCAGAGACAATCACTGGTGGACTTTTGATTACAGAGATGCTATTTAATCCTGAATCATTGCTTTTACAGCCCGTACAACTGGATCAAGGCCAATAAAAAAAATACAATAAATTATATATATATATATATATATATATATAATATTTGTGGTCAAGGCTGCAGGGGACGAGGAACCCGACTGGAGGCAGCTTGCCTATCTTACTTACCGATACCAAACCTATCTAAGATGGCTGGTGGTGTGCCCTTAGCCATGAGCGAGGGTATGCTTATAAGGGGTCATACCCTAGGGACCTATGGAAAAGAGGGGAAGGGAGGGTGGGGCACCGGAACTGCACGTGCACAGGTGAATAGGTGGGAGGAGAATATAAAGCCCTTACGCCCCTCCCACAAATACAGGCTGAGTATTCAGCCTTCCCTATATATACCAAACAAAATGGTAAAAGCAGCACTCCTTTAAATGCAAGGTGCATAAGTCCCTGTAACGTTTCGGACAAAGAAATCACAGTCAGAAATGGAATAGAAAACAAGGCAGCACTCTGGTGTTCTGTGAATAAAAATGGATCTTTTATTACACCCAATGCAATGATTCAGCTCATCTCTATGGAGCCTTTGTCAAGCAGTGATAACAGTGCTCAAGACAAGTGTATATATACTGTATAATGCTGTGTATCAAGGTCTACATGATTGTTGTCAATAAATTAATTAACATAATATACAATAATAAACATAAAACTTCATCTTAAAAATTATTCCAAGTGAACTTGTGGACAATCGGATAAAGTGCAAACCAAAAATGTACATATATCCAGTTCTGTAGAGAAATGCAGGATTGTGATATATCAAGCAATACAATATATGTATATATATAAAAAATGTTTTGTTTTGCATATAATGATAGCTCACCAAAGTTGCAAATCGAAGTTGATGAAGTGGAATATGATTCTAATTTCTGAAAAATTTGATTTGCACCGATCTGGAAGGCCAAGTATGTGTCACCTTAGCAAGTGCACAGGTACAACAGGCTGACACATTGTCCTCAACACACTTACGCAACCCCGGCCACCGAAATCTATGAGAGATGAGATTGACAGTGGATCTGCTCCCAGGGTGTCCAGCAAGCACCGTACAGTGATGTTCCTTGAACACCTTATGACGTAATTAGGAGGGAACAAACAATTTCCCCAGAGGACAAGAGTTCGGTGCATCTTTCTGGGACTCTAACACCTTTGTCTCAAGATCAGGATATAGGGCAGATATGACTACCCCTTCAGACAAAATAGGGCTAGGATATTTGTCACGCAGGAAAGCTGTGTGGCAAAGCATCTGCCTTGACGTTCTTAACCCAAGGGCAGTAGGTGACAATGAAGCTAAATCTGGTGAAAAACAACGACCATCTGGCCTGCCTTGGGTTCAGTCGTATAGCCAATTCCAGGTAAGCCAGATTCTTGTGATTAGTATTCACCATAATAGGATGAATTGCTCCTTCCAACCAATGATGCCATTCCTCAAAAGCCAACTTAATGGCCAGCAATTCTCTATTACCCACATCATAATTTCTTTCACAGTCCAGAGTTTTTTGGAGAAAAAAAGCACATGGGCGCCATTTACTTGGTAAAAGGACCCTGCGACAAAACTGCTCCTACCTCAGACGCATCAACCTCTACAATGAATGGCTGTGACACATCCGGTTGTACCAGAATAGGGGCTGAAGCAAAACATTCCTTTACTGCAGAAAAGGCTTGTAATGCCGCATTAGACCAAACAGCGATATTGGCACCTTTCCTAGTCATATCTGTTAAAGGTTTAGCCACAGTCAAATAGTTCAAGATGAATTTACAGTAGTAGTGCTTTCAGATTTTCCGGTTGATCCCAGTCTAACACAACACAGACTTTCTCAGGATCCATACGAAAACCTGAGGCTTAGAGTAGGTAACCCAGCATTTGCACTTCCTGAACTGCAAATACACACTTTTCCATCTTAGCATACAATTTATTCTCCCTTAGGATCTGTAACACCTGTCTCATATGATCCTGATGAGTCTCCATGTCTGGAGAATAATTTAGTATGTCATTCAGATATACAACAACAAACCTCCCCTTCAGATGATGAAAGTGTTGAAAAACCGCTGGAGCATTGATTCACCCAAAAGGAATGACCAGATTCTCAAAATGATCCTCAAGGGTATTAAAATCCGTCTTCCATTCGTCCCCCTCTTTGATCCTTACCAGATTATATGCCCCCCTCAGATCCAATTTAGAGAACACCTTGGCGCCGACAATCTAACTAAACAAATCTGGAATCAAAGGAAGGGGATAAGGATCACAGATGGTAATACGGTTGAGCTCACGGAAGTCCAGACACGGCCTAAGAGTACCATCTTTTTTTTTACAAAAAAAAAAAACAGCAGCCACTGGGGATTTGGATGGTCTGATATGTCCCTTCGCCAAACTCTCAGTGATATACTCTTGCATGGTCTTTTTTTTCGGGTTCAAAAAGATTATACAACCAAGATTTGGGCAGTTTAGCTCCGGGAATAAGATTGACGGGATACTCCCGACACGGAGGTAACTCCTGGTTACCACTCTTTGAAAATGCATTAAAAAAAATTGGAAATGAACGAGGGTACAGTTTTAGTGGTAACCACAGAGAACAATGTATTAAGACAGTTGTCTATGCAAAATTCACTCCAATCGAGAATCTGTCTCGCTTGCCAGTTGAATTCTCAAATTTTCGTTTTTGTGATTGCGAAAATCGGCAATGTAATATGCGCCTATTGCGCGCGCAATAAGGGCATGGGTCACAGTTGCTAGATTTTTCAAGCTGCTAGAAGTTTCCTGAGACTGGAGAAAATGGTTGGGACGGCAGAACATTACAATAGATTTATATGCAGATAGAGCGCTCCAATATATTTGTGCGCAAATCGGAAATTAATGATAGGCATATTTTTGTGCAATACGTGTAACTTCACATTTTAGCAGATCTGACTACATATTACTGATTGGTGCATTAAGTATAGTTGTGACATCACAGCACTATGTCTGTAGCTTGTACAGTCTGGTCCATATATATTGGGACATTGACACAATTCTAAAATGTTTGGCTCTATACACCACCACAATGGACTTGAAATTAAACTAACAAGATGTGCTTTAACTGCAGACTGTCAGCTGTAATTTGAGGGTATTTACATCCAAATCAGGTGAACGGTGCAGGAATTACAGCAGTTTGCATATGTGCCTCCCACTTGTTAAGAGACCAAAAGTAATGGGACAATTGGCTTCTCAGCTGTTCCATGGCCAGGTGTGTGTTATTCCCTCATTATCCCAATTACAACGAGCAGATAAAAGGTCCAGAGTTCATTTCCAGTCTGCTATTTGCATTTGGAATCTGTTGCTGTCAACTCTCAAGATGAGATATAAAGGGCTGTCACTATCAGTGAAGCATACCATCATTAGGCTAAAAAACAAACAACAACAAAAAATCTGAGAGATGGCAAAGACATTAGGCGTGGCCAAAACAACTGTTTGGAACACTCTTAAAAAGAAGGAACGCACCGGTGAGCTCAGCAACACCAAAAGACCCAGAAGACCACGGAAAACAACTGTGGTGGATGACCGAAGAATTTTTTCCCTGGTGAAGAAAACACCCTTCACAACAGTTGGCCAGATGAAGAACACTCTCCAGGAGGTAGGTGTATGTGTGTCAAAGTCACCAATCAAGAGAAGACTTCAGCAGAGTGAATACAGAGGCTTCACCACAAGATGTAAACCATTGGTGAGCCTCAAAAACAGGAAGGCCAGATTAGAGTTTGCCAAACGACATCTAAAAAAGCCTTCACAGTTCTGGAACAACATCCTATGGACAGATGAGACCAAGATCAACTTGTACCAGAGAGATGGGAAGAGAAGATTATGGAGAAGGAAAGGAACTGCTCATGGTCCTAAGCATACCACCTCATCAGTGAAGTATGGTGGTGGTAGTGTCATGGCGTGGGCATGTATGGCTGCCAATGGAACTTGTTCTCTTGTATTTATTGATGATGTGACTGCTGACAGAAGCAGCAGGATGAATTCTGAAGTGTTTTGGGCAATATTATCTCGTCATATTCAGCCAAATGCTTCAGAACTCATTGGATGGCGCTTCACAGTGCAGATGGACAATGACCCAAAGCATACTGCAAAAGCAACCAAAGAGTTTTTTAAGGGAAAGAAGTGGAATGTTCTGCAATGGCCAAGTCAAGTCAAAACTGAAGGGAGAATGCCCCAAGAACAAGCAGGAACTGAAGACAGTTGCAGTAGAGGCCTGGCAGAGCATCACCAGGGATGAAACCCAACATCTGGTGATGTCTATGCGTTCCAGACTTCAGGCTGTAATTGACTGCAAAGGATTTGCAACCAAGTATTAAAAAGTGAAAGTTTGATTTATGATTATTATTAATTCCCATTACTTTTGGTCCCTTAACAAGTGGGAGGCACAGATGCAAACTGCTGTAATTCCTGCACCGTTCACCTGATTAAAGCTGACAGTCTGCAGGTAAAGCACATCTTGTTTGTTCTGTTTCAAATCCATTGTGGTGATGTATAGAGCCAAAAATGTTAGAATTGTGTCGATGTCCTAATATTTATGGACCTGACTGCATGTATGGACAGCAGAGAAACAGTAATTCCTATCACACTACCTAACACCCTGCACTGAAACCTATCAGCTCCACTATATCAGGCTATAACCTACATCAGGGCTGGCCAACCTGTGGCTCTCCAGCTGCCTTGCTGTAGGCTGATAGCTGTAGGCAGACTGGGCATGCTGGGAGTTGTAGTTTTGCAACAGCTGGAGAGCCGCAGGTTGGCCATACCTGACCTACACTGACTATCTGTAATTTTATATATAAACTACAGTAAGTTGCTGCTGGGGAGGTTCTTATATAGTAAGGGGTAGGCAACTTTCCTATTGGTTGCTAGGGATGTTGCTAAGCTATGAAAAATATATTGCAGCCTTCTCATTGGCCCACAAGCAAGAAGGGAGGTTACTGATGAAAAAAATAATAATAATAGAATATTCCCGATTATAAATATATAGCACTATATTATGCATCTTCGCTAATTCTGGAAGTGCCGATATTTGTGATAAAAATTAGCGATTAGAATATTTGCGATCAACACTAATGGTGGAGGAAGATTTTTCAATTTAGCAATACCATCTGCCAGACCACATTCCCTTGATCTCCTGAGATTGCTTTGCTGACATTTGGCATCCGGGGAGTGGATGCTCACAGAACAGTCCTTTTTTCCTTTTTACTTTCTGCAGCTCAACTACTGAAGTTCCTAGTGTTGACCAGTGGATAAATAAAGTTGACCAGTTTTATCTCTTGGAAGAGATCTCACACTGGAAGCTTCATACTAGGCATGCATGTCTCTCTATTTGGGCTCTATGGAAGTCATATAGGCATTTTACTTGATACAGTGATAATCCTATTATATGTCCACACGTTCCTTCGTCCTGTGTTTTACAATGTTTATTTGATATGTTGTACCCTGATAGTTCTGTATCTCCAAATAAGCATAAAACTGATCATCCAATGATAGATTTCTATCCCGATACTTATTCATATGTTATCTTTATGCATCTGACTCTGCATGGCTTTACAAACTTAATAAAAAATGGTTAATTTAAATTAAAAAAAATTGGGAAATGAATGATTGTCAGTGTGATCATTCATCCCCCCATATAGTTTGTATATTGTTGGCAGTACATCCCGTTTACATGATGAGATATATGTGATTAACCAACAAATGGTTGCTGTATTGCCTGATGGAGAGGTGTATAGATGGCCAATGAGAATGGTACAATTATCAACCAGTGTAAAAGGACTTTTAAGCACCTCCATCTTTGAGTCACTGGGTATGTGCCCACACATCATTACCATTTCCTTCTCTTGCCACCATCATACGTCTGATATCATTGCCACATTCTGTATTCCTGACAAAAGTTTGTTTGCTGACACTGAATGGGGATAATTTCAAAAGGTCTTTTTGTAAAAGTCAAACAGAGCTGGCAAAGAGTCACCTAACGCTGAATTATGGAAAATAATTGGCTTTAAATGAAGTGCTGCATTTTGATGTGATTGCATGTGTTACCATCTGAATTTCAGGAGCCGATTTTTAATTGTGGGCATAAAATCAATTACAGTCGCAGAATAAATTATACGTAACACAATCAGTGTGGTATTTATTGCGTTAAAGGTCTTCTCGTGCAATGTCAGGTCTGTTACGCTGAAAAA
This sequence comes from Bufo gargarizans, assembly GCF_014858855.1. Taxonomy (NCBI): domain Eukaryota; kingdom Metazoa; phylum Chordata; class Amphibia; order Anura; family Bufonidae; genus Bufo; species Bufo gargarizans. Next base: position 49,242,427 of record NC_058088.1, read on the forward strand.
AAAAATCTTCATTATTCTCAGCAGAATTGAGTATATTTTATTGATGGGACATCTTCCTTTTCGTCAGACGGTGGATCATCTCTGCGGAAGGAACAGCGAGAGATAAGGTTGATCACTCACCTTTGTTCTGCTAATGAGGTTTTTCATTTTTACATGATCCAAACTGACAAAAATCTGCATGAGCTATAATTGGCTATTCAACGAGCTGGCTTCTTCATTATGGGTCGTCTAAGTAGTCATTTGCAGATCTGAAGCTTCGAACAGGCAACTTACTTTACAAATCTTCAGTGCGATGTGGTCATCCGTTAATATGTCAGGTTGAGGCTCCTCTCCGTGGAGCTGTCTGCCAATAATGAGCAACAATAATCAGCCCATGAAACTTTCAAAAGTCAGCTGTGCAAATAATCCCGAGGATATTACTTTCCTCTCCTGAAAAAATTATAATCGCCTAGAAAAATAAAAATGTTCTTCTATAAAGAATTCATGATGACAACTCCCAAGAAGTCTATGTAATAGGTTGTAGGATGTGAAATATGCATGACCACTGTGTGCAGATACAATGTGGCCATTTTTCTCTTTCATATTTGATTTCTGTTGATTTTATTAACTACTAATGGATGTATTCTTAGAATATTACATGAAAAGTTCCCCCAGGACTGACTCCAAGCCCATCTATAGGGGGTAGAAGGTTGGACTGAGCTTTGCATGCTTTATGTGGTTCATTTAGGATAAGGGCATATATTCCAAAAGTAATACAAGGTGACAATGTCCCTCCATTGTAGCAAAAAGATAGTAAGTTGTGATCCATGACACATTATAATTTTTTTTATTTATTTTTTTGTAGAATAAGTCCAGCTACAAGATCTTTCTCCCCAACCAAAACATACAACTGAGCGTTCACTTCACTAAAGAGGTTAAAGGAATTTTACAATTTCAGAATATTGATGTCCTCTCCTCAGGATAGCATCTCAGTGCTTTCAATATTCCATATGAAATAAAGTATTTAGATTTTTTTGAAAATGCTGAAGTTCTATTACTATTTTCTGGAATCTTGCATTCTTGTGGATCAAACGCTTCTTCAGCCTTTTATGGAGCAGACTGCTGTTGATTGTGGAGCTAAGGCGATGAGCATACTTTCTGTTCTGTATATATATATATATATATATATATATAATCTTCAGGATAGGCCAACAGTATTGAATTGGTGTTGGACTGACTCTCTCTTTTTGGAAAATGTTGCTTGACTTTCCAAATTTTTTAATCTGATTGTCGGATACTACTATTTACAGTGCAGTATATTGTACTTGTATGATGTGTAATATGGTAATGTTGTGATGACCTGTTACACCATGAGGATGAAGGGCAGAGCAATCTCCATAATTGTCCTTACAATTAGTGTTGAGTGGATCGAAGCATCCAAACTGGAATTTGATCCGAACTTTTGGGAAAACTCTATTCGCAACAAACCTGAATTTCCTCATGCTTCATGGCAACAAATAATTTTTTTCAAAAAGAATAGTGCCTACACATGTTACAAAGTAAAAGTAAGAAGCCAGGGACAGCGACATCGCCCATAATGCCTTGCAGACAGCCAATCAGCAGCCATCCCATGTGATGTCATAGACCTTTAAAAGCTTCATCCTGCATGGTCTCCACCATTTCACTGTGAGCTGAGAATAGGAGGAGATATGAGAAGTGCTAGGTATAGTGTTGCTAAAAGCTTTTAATTGTGGACTATTCGATAGGGATACTGCAGGGACAGTGCAGGTGCAGTATATGGAGATCGTAGAGAGAGCATAGGGAGACTGCAGGGACAATATAGGGACTGTAATCTGAAGCTGAAGGGATCCGTAGGAGACAGCACAGTTTGCATCAATCTCTGTGGAGGGCACAGAGCTATCTAATTGAGTAGTGTCCTCATTGTATAATAAATAAGTAATTCTATTAGGCCTTGATTCTCAAATTGGAGTGAATAAGCCGTCTAGTTCTACTGTTATTGGGATGTCCACCTGCCTGTCACAGTAACTATTTCACTACCAGAAAGGATTAGCTATATGTTGCTGCAATGCACAGGGATATACACTGAGATACATGCCCCCTGCAGGCCGGGATAAAGCTGATTTAACATGCTTCATGACTAATTAATTTGGAACAAAGCAAATTTCTTTTAAAAAAATTGGCAAAGCGTCCAAATTGAATTTCTTAAAACTTCGCTCATCTCTATTTACAAAGGCAGGTTTCAGCCCATGGACAAGCACCATTTGATGGTAATGTCAATCAGTCTTTGTCAAGTGCGGTTTACATGTGGCAATCATCATGAGTATGGGAACGAAGAATCATTAATATCAACGTTTGTCCTCGTACAGTTTTCACTTGTGGCAGCACATCCCTTGTTTACATAGGTCGAGGTGCTGCTGACAATGATTTTTAGGGCCACACATATGATCACGCAATGAACAAGCACGATCGGCGACTTGTTTACATGAAGCAATTATCAGGAATAAGTAATGTTCATTCCTGATTTTTGGCTTCTTAAATGGGCCCTAACGATGGTGGTTGTGTACTTTATCTTATGCAGCTTGATACACATTACTATAAAGCAACTTGTTGAAACATTGATGATTTACACCAAATAGCTTTGTCAGTGAGTGTGACTTTGGTGCATATTGGAGTTTGGAGAGTTTGGTGGTGCTCAAGGGTTCCTTGCTATAGTACACACCTTACCACTACTTGACATAATGGACCTATGGGTACTTGCATAGTAAGTTACATACAATAACCCATCTGATTCTGTACTATAGACCCCACAAAGCTGTGCTGGAAACTTAGAACTGGTTCTCAACAACTATTGATGGGAATGGAGATGACTTTTCCCATTAAGAACATAACAATTCTGATTACAATTAATATTCATGTAAAATCTCACAGATATGGGAAAGTGTTAACAAGTGCTAATTGTTAGGAGTAAAATAATAATCCATATTGCATTGCTACCTTTCTCCCTGGTGTTTAGAAGTAATGGATTTTTCGGCATTGTAACATTGAGCCTTTCATCCATCACTGAAGACAGGGACAAATGGGAGCCAGATGTCCTCTTCAGTCTATGTGTACAGTCTTTACTCTAAACAAGCCCATAATTAGCAGTAGCCTAATGAATCAATGAGAAGTCTAATTACTGTTTGGACAGGATATATTCCATCAAAAAAGGGAGTCAAAAACTGGTCCCTCCAGCCGATGGACGTGTGTGAGGTTGATAGACTTAGGAAACGTCTACAACTTACTTCAGAGTTTAGTTCAGTTTTTCACCTTTTATAGTCCAAGTTATTCATGAGGTTATCAGCAGTCCTGAATACACATTCTGAATGAAGGTACAGAGTCCACAAGCCCCATGGCTAGAATTTTGTTAACAAGGTTTGTAATACTAACATTTTGATGACCTACCCATAAAATAGGTCCTTAATATCATATTGGTGGAGGTCAAACGCTCGGCACCTCAACCAATCAGCTACTAAAATCAGCCATGGCTTCAGAAAGTAATCAGTGTATGGAGTCAGAACACCAAAGCTCCATCCAATGTGTACTGGCCACTCTTGGGTACTGCAGCTCAGGTTCTGTTCCCAAGAATGGCCACTGCTCAGTGGATGGATCTGTGGCTCTTTACGCTGTTTACTTTCCAAAACTATGGCTGCAGATAACAACTGATTGCGTTGGTATTGTCGCGCCCCAACAATATGATAATGTTAGTATTGGACCTTCACTTATCTGATGTTGATGACTAGAGATAAGCGAATTTCTCAAAAATTCGATTGGGGCTGTTCGCAGAATTTTCCCAAAAAGATTTGATTTGATCCAAATATTTGTGGCGAATCGCGTTAAAAAACAGCTATTTCCTGGCTGCAGAGAGCCTGTATAGCGGTGTAGAACATAGGGAGTGTGCTGGGGTAGTGAATACTGTGAGTCCGTATGACATGCAGATGACAGGCGTCGCTCTTAGAATCACTGCACACTGCACTTATTAGGGCAGTCACGTGGCCAAAACTGACCAAATAACTAGAATGTGAACTCAGTCTTACAGGTCGATGTTAGCGATAGGTATTAAGAACCATGCAGAGGCCCAAGATTCTACTATAGTGTGAAGAAGCGCACTCCTTTTACACCGTCATCAGCTGATTCCACATAGATGTCTACAGAACCTGTTCTATTAAACACTTATACAAGTAGAGTCCCCGACAGAGTGGAGATGGGGTCAGCAGTAAGTTTGTGTTGATGTCACTGATTATTTTGCCCTTTCTCTGATCCGTCAGAACAATAACCCCCAAAAAAAGGATCCTGTCTGTGGAGCATCCGCCTTTACTCGGTCAGTATTTGGTCAGTAATCTATCAGTATTGCTAAAGCCCAAAAAAACACGAGTGGATCCAAAACAGAGATGACACGTTATTGGAATATTTTGCATGTCTTCTGTGTTTTGTACCCACTCCTGCTTTTGGCAAATCATAAGCCGATTCTGATGAAAAATAGGGACCATATTATACAGGCCTTACAGCTGTTACATAGACAGAATCCACTGTGCGTCTCATTTTTCCTTCCTTCTGACAGATCAGAAGAAGGGTCAAATAAATGATGATGTCAACTAGGCCGAAAGCCAAAATAGTGGCCCAGTCATGGAGTGGGGAGGGTGGGAACAGCACGAGAAGTCCACAGAGTGGCCTTATGACAGAGTGTTGAGGTGGAAGCAGCATCAGGAGACCAAAGAGTGGCACAGTGAAAGAAACTCATAAAGAACGCATATAAGAGGAGCATCTTGAGCACACAAAAGCACAAAAAGACTGCTTGGAGAGTGCAGAGGATAAAGAAACACAAACAGAAAGGCACTTAAACCTCATTACTCAATACAACACATCCAACAAAGCCATTCGAGCAATATTAGCCAAACACTTGCACATACTAAAACAAGACGCTTAATTGGAAGAATATTTACCACCAAAACCCTTAATCATCTACAGAAGTGCCCCAACAATTATAAGCCCCCTGGCCCCCAGTAGACCCAAACAACATGCCAGGGCCTAGAAGTACAATACACAAAAACCGACCGGCAGCTTTAAATGCGGGACAAAACGGTGCCTATGCTGTAATGTTATTACACATAACACATAAAATAGGCACATAGGTAAAAATAACAAAAATAAACACTTCTGAACAACATAAAAACTAAAATGGTTCTCAGAAGCTTTATCGTACACAGTTGTTTGACAATAGGAGAACATATAAACACAGCAGAAGGAGGGCATACGCCCCTTACGCCGGCTTACTACACTAATACTAATACAGAAAGTATACAGTGGAATCTTTTCTTTCCTGCACCAATATAAAGATGCCCTTGTGAGTGTAAGAGGCCCGGTAGCACCCTCCTACACAAACTTACTAGGAGAAGTATTTTCCACCTACTTCTTCTGGCATCACTAGAAGGTTATCTAGTTGCTAGTGTTGATCACGAATATTCAAATTTTGAATTTTTATTGCAAATATAGGTACTTCGAAAATTCGCGAATATTTCAAATATAGTTATATATATTTGTAATTTCGAATATTCCAATTTTTTTTTCCCCTTTTTTTTTTTTTTATCAGTACACATGATCCCTCCCTGCTTCTAGCTTGTGGGCCAATAAGAAGGCTGCAATATACTTGACTTTAGGAGTAGTAGTGTTTGCCAATTTTGCTCTATATTTGTTTTTTCGAATATTCGCTATATTGCTATATATTCTTGTTTTAGAATATTACGAATATTCAAAAAAACTAAGTTATAGCAATATAGCGAAAAAACGAATTTAGAGCAATTTAACTAATATAGTGCTATAATCTTCTTTGTCTAATAGTTGTAAGTTGAAAAATTCGCAATAAAAAATTTGAATCTGAAAATTCTAATTACGAAAATTCGCATATTACACAATCATTACCTTTCCGATTTGTCGACGAATATTCTACAAAATATTCGCGAAATATCGCAAATTCGAATATGACCCCTGCCGCTCATCACTACTAGTTGCCAGTAGTAACCACACTTCTGTTATTATTTGCGAGCCATGTGCCCGTAACAATGAGCGCTTCCACTACTTATAACTTGCTCCGTGCCCCTTTATATATACAGAGGAAGAGGGAAGCAACTGTGGACTGATAATTCCCTCTAAACTTTACCTCTATGGTCACTGTCACACAAAGGTCCTGTGCTCCACTAACATATTTGCACATAGAAGAAAGGTAAACCCCTGCCATCGCTCCGGCTGTCACTTGGACGTGACTCCGCCCACTGTCAAACTCCTCATGCAATCTAATAGTATAGGCACTCGGGCATGATTCCGCCTGTGACTGCTCCCCCTTTGCCATACAGGTAGCGCTGACATTCAGGCAAGACTGCACCCAGCAAGTTGTCATTCAGCCGGTATCCCGCCCGCAACCTTCTCTCCATGCTATGTAGCAGCGCTGTCACTCTGGCGCGATCCCACCCACCAACATCCTCCACTCTCTCCCCTCGTCACCCTAAAATAGTGCGCCCAAACAAAGTGTATAAATGAAACACACATCACTATGTACATTGTATATGTTTTATTGTCCTGAGGAAGGGGCTGTTCGCTTTTGTTGTGTGTGGCAGCAGCAATATCAATTTTTAGCGCATCCTGCGCTAAATAGCATACAATAGTTAGGCCGCTGCAGACAGTGAGATTAGCTGCGCCACATCTCCAGTGCAAAGTGTGCGCATCCCAAAAATATCTGACATCCAGGGTACTTTTTCCATAGACGGTGTCCACTGCGGACAGTGACATTACCTGCACTACATCTCCAGTGTAACGTGTGCACATCCCAAAAATATCTGTTACGAACAGTGTACTTTTTTTATCGACGGTGTCCGCTTCTGACAGTGACATTACCAGTGCCACATCTGCAGTGTAACGTGTGCGCTGAAAAAATGTATCTGTGACATACAGTGCACTTTTTTCGTAGACCCTGCGGACAGTGACATTACCTGTGGTACCTCTCCTGCATAACTTTTCCTCATCCCAAATACCTGTGACATTCCCTGTAATTTTTATTAGCCGCTGGTGACAGCATTGACATTATCTGCAGTATATCTCCTGTGTGACGTTTCCACATCCCAAATAGCTTTTTAAATTTGTTTGCTCATACATTTCCAAATCCTGCTCTACTGTACGTGTTACAGACTTTCAATTATATATAACATTTAATATGAAGAAGGCGAGCAGTAAGGCTACTTTCACACTTGTGGCAGAGAGAGATCCGGCAGGCAGTTCCGTCGCCGGAACTGCCTGCCGGATCAGGCAAAGTGTATGCTAACTGATGGCATTAGTAAGACTGATCAGGATCCTGATCAGTCTTAAAAATGCCTGATCAGTCGAAAAAATGCATTGAAATGCCGGATCCGTCGTTCCGGTGTCATCCGGCAAAACGGATCCGGCATTTATTTTTTTCACCTTTTTTTCAGTCTGCGCATGCGCATAACGGAATGATGGATCCGGCATTCCGGTATTCTGAACACCGCATCCGGCGCTAATACATCCCTATGGAAAAAAATGCCGGATCCGGCGTTCAGGCATGTCTTCAGTTTTTTTCACTGGAGAGAAAACCGTAGCATGCTGCGGTTTTCTCTTTTGCCTGATCAGTCAAAACGACTGAACTGAAGACATCCTGATGCAAACTGAACGGATTACTCTCCATTCAGAATGCATGGGGATAAAACTGATCAGTTATTTTCCGGTATAGAGACCCTGTGACGGAACTCTATGCCGGAAAAGAAAAACGCAAGTGTTAAAGTACCCTAAGGGATGGAGAAGTGGCCGTGCTGCTAATGGTGCATGCAGAGGCCGTGGCCAAGGGTGAGGTGAAACTGTGCCTGCTGCCAGAGCACAAGAAAAACAATCATCCACGATACCTAGCTTCATGTCCCAGTTTGCAGGGCGGCGCAGGACACCACTCTTGAAGTCAGACCAGTGCGACCAGGTGGTCGGTTGGATTGCAGCAGATAATCCTTCCAGTCGGTTAAGCACATTCCTCACCCTGATCCTCCTTCCTCCCACCATGGAGAGTCTGGGAAAACAAGTGATCCAACACTCAGATATTCCAAGGAGCTCTTTTCATGGTCATTCCTTGATTTGGGCCTCTCGCCAAGCCCACTTAAAGAGGGACAGATCTTGTGCCCTGCTTCCCAAACTGTTGAGCATCCACAGTCAGAATAAGATGACGGTGGGGAACAGCAATTTGTGTTTAATGAGTTGGATGATGATGAGACACAGTTGCCAATAAGTCAACGGCAATTACTGTCTCAAGAGGATGAGACACAGTTGTCAATCACTGAGGTTGTGGTTATGTCAATAAGTCAGGAGGATAAGCAGAGTGAGGAAGTGGAAGAGGAGGTAGTGGATGATGAAGTCACTGGCCCAACCTGGGAAGGTGGAAAGAGTGAGGACAGCAGTACAGAGGGGGAGGGATCTGCAGCATCACAACAGACTGGAAGAGGCAGTGGGTTGGCAAAAGGGTAAAGGTGGGCCACACAGGCCCGCAACTGTTCCACAGAGCACCCTCTTGCAGATATCTCCCTTTCCAAGGAATAGGTGTTCCGCAGTATGGCACTTTTTTTAGGAAAGTGTAGACGACAAAAAAATTGTAGTTTCCTGTGCTATACAAAAATTAGCCGGCGTGTGAACACTAGCAACCTCACCACCACCAGCATGACCCGCCACATGGCATACAAGCACCGTAATAAGTGGGCCGAACGCCTGGGTCCACAATCTGTATCTGCGGGTCACACCACTGCCTCCTCTTCCCCTGTGTTATGTGCTGGCCAATCCCCTGTCGAAGGTGCAGACCCGGATGCCTCCCGCCCTGCACCTGGACCTTCGCAAGCACCATCAGCGACCACATCCACTTCTGTGTCCATGCGCAGCGTACAAATGTCCTTACCCCAGGCATTTGAATGAAAGCGCAAATACCCAGCCACCCATCCACATGCCATAGCACTAAATGCTCAACTTTCCAAATTACTGGCCCTGGAAATGTTGCCATTTAGGCTTGTGGACACTGAGGCCTTTCACAGCCTCATTTCGGCGGCAGTCCCGCGTTACACAGTCACCAGCCACCATTATTTTTCAAGGTGTGCCGTGCCAGCCTTGCACCAACATGTGTCCCGTAACATCACACGTTCCCTGACCAATGCAGTTACTGGGAAAGTCCACTTAACCACAGACACATGGACAAGTGCATTAGGCCAGGGATGCTACATTTCCCTGACGGCACACTGGATGAACGTTGTGGAGGGCGGGAGCGAGTGATACCCTGGGATGGCACAGGTGCTACCGACACCAGGAATTGAGGGCTCTACATCGATCAGGGTTTCTGCCAGCACCTATGTTAGTGGCTCCAACTCCTACTTCTCCTCCTCCGCCTCCTCTTCCACTTCCACCTCTGAATTATCCGCGTGCAGCACCAGTCAGCCATCAGTCTGTAGCTGGAAACAGTGTAGCACTGCAGTGAGGAAGCGGCAACAGGCCATGCTGAAGCTGACATGCTTAGGGGACAAACAGCACACCACCGCAGAGCTGAGGCAGGGGATAAGAGACCATGCTGAGCTGTGGCTCTCGCCACTCAACCTAGAACCAGGCATGGTTGTGTCTGATAATGGCCGAAACTTGTTGGAGGCTTTGAAGCTTGGCAAGCTCACACACATCCCATGCCTAGCCCAAGTCTTAAACTTAGTGGTTCAGTGGTTTCTCAAAACCTACCCCAATTTGCCTGAGCTACTAGTGAAGGTGCGCTGCGTGTGTCCACATTTCTGCAAGTCATCGACAGCTTCACTCGCTCTGTCAATGCTGCACCTCGCTTACAATTGCCAGCTCACTGGCTGTTGTGCGACGTGAGCATGCGCTGGAACTCGACGTTCCACATGTTGGCCAGGCTTTGTAAGCAGCAGAGGGCAGTAGTGGAATACCAGCTGCAAAATGGTTGTCGCCTTTCCAGTCAGCTTCCGCTATTCACAAGTGAGGAGTGGACATGGATGTCTGACCTCTGTGAGGTTTTATGAAACTTTGAGGAATCAACACAGATGGTGAGCAGCAATAACGCTATTAGCGTAACCATCGCACTTCTGTGTCTCGCTGCTCACAATTAATGCCAAAGCTTTGCATGTAGAAGAGGTGGAAATGGGGGAAGACAATACACAGGCTGATAGCCAGTCCACCCTTCATTCGTCTTTTCAGCGCGAAATGGACGATGAAGAGGAGGAGGAGGAGCAGGAGACGGTTGCCTCCGCTACAGAGGGTAGTACCCATGGAAGTTTAATTCTATCTGTTCCGCGTGGGTGGGCACAAGAGGAGGAAGAGGATGAGGAGATTGAGAGTGATCCACCTGATGACGACAGCGAAGTCTTGCCTGTTGGTACTATGGCACACATGGCTGTCTTCATGTTAGGCAGATTTTCCAGCAACCTGCGCGTTATACGCATTTTAGACAACACAGATTACTGGTTGTTCACTCTTCTCAAACCCTACTACAAATAGAACTTCTCATCTCTCATTCTTCTGGTGGAGAGGACAAGCAAAACAGTGCATTACCAGAAGGTCCTTGTTGAAAAATTGCTCCAAAAATGTCCATCTGACAACGCTGGAGGCAGAGTATGTAGTTCCTTGGGCAACCTTGGAGGGGAGACAAGGGGAACACACATCAGTTCCAACAGAGGCAGGGCAACACTCTCCAAAGCCTGGGACAATTTCATTACACCCCGCCAGCACCCTCACTCTGATGCGTGGCCTAGTGTCACAAGGAGGAAAAAAATTTGGAAAATGGTGAAGGAATACATAGCAGACCGTGTCAGCGTCCTTAATGATCCATTCAGTGCCTTACAACTACTGGGTGTCCAAGCTGGACACGTGGCACAAACTGGCGCCTTGGAGGTGCTGGCCTGCCCTGCCGCCAGTGGTTTGTCAGGTATTTAGTGCTGATGGCATTATAACAGATAGGAGTATCCGCCTGTAAACTGAAAATGCTGACAGGTTGACGCTTATATAAATGAACAAAGCCTAGATTGACCATGACTTCTCGAGTCCACCAGAGAAAAACTGATGAACATAAAGGCACTTTAAATGTGTTGTTTATAATGTACTAAATACACTGTATTCCCATGCACCCCTTCCACCACGAACAAGGGTATATGTTTGAATCTTCCTTTTCTCATCCTCCTCCTCCTCTTCCATCATATCAACATTCTTATTTGTCGCATATAATGCCCTTGCATATAGTGTTTTACAGGGTCAGCTCACCTGCAGGCCCTCGCATATAATTTTTTAGAGGGTCAGCTTACCTGCAGGCCCTTGCATATAATGTCCCTCGCATATAATGTTTTACAGCATTTTCTCACCTGCAGGTCCTCGCATATAATGTTTTACAGGGTCAGCTCACCTACAGGCCCTCACCTACAATTTTTTACAGGGTCAGCTTACATACAGGCCCTCACCCACAATCTTTTACAAGGTCAGCTCATATAATTTTTTTAGAGGGTCAGGTCACCTGTAGGACCTTGCAAATAATTTTTTGGAGGGTCAGCTCACCAGCAAGCCCTTACCTACAATCTTTTACAGAGTCAGCTCACCTGCAGGCCCTCACCTACAATCTTTTACAGGGTCAGCTCACCTGCAGGCCCTCGCATATAATTTTTTTGAGGGTCAGCTCACCTGTAGGCGCTCGCATATAATGTTTTACAGGGTCAGCTCACAAGCAGGCCCTCATCTACAATCTTTTACAGGGTCATCTCACCTACACGCCCTTGCATATAATTTTTTAGAGGGTCAGCTTACCAGCAGGCCATCAATGATAATTTCTCAAGAGTGTATGATGCCCTTCTTTATGTGTAATTAAGGGTGTATTGGAGTGCCGGTTCCTTGTAATTTTTGGCAGCCCTTTCCCTTAGTGCATAGGTTTTATGAGTGTAGGAGTCCCACTACCTGAACAATTGTACCACAATGTGAATGAGACCCTCCTTTATCTGATATATAGGTTGTATCGGAGTGCCTCTTCCTTGTAATGTTTGGCAGCACTTGCACTTTATATATAGGAAATAATGTTTCCTAACAATTTTTCCTCCAAAAATTTTTTTTTCTTCGGTTTTGTGCATATTATTGTCAGTCTGTGAAAGTGGCATACTACTGGGGACAACATTGTTCCCATCAGCGACCTGGGAGTCCAAGATGCATCCAGACATCCTCCCCATGCTGTTCCCGAACAATTTCAGTGGTGTTTCCATCAATTGACCTTTTCATGTGAACCAGACACCCTCCCAGGGGTGCCTGGTTTAATGCTCGGGTTCTCCCATTGACTTCCATTGTGGTTGGGTACACGGTAGAGCACCCGAACATCCCGAGGTGTTCTACCTGAGCACCCGAGCATTTTGGTGCTTAATCAACACTACACTACTTCCCAGTAGTCCAGGGGATCTTCGATGTGGGGTGGCAGGGTGCACTCCAAGTATGACATAACCTGCTGGTTCAGATTTTGCTCTATGTCTACCTGCTGCTGCTGGTGAGTAGTTTCTTCTAGACTTAAAGGGGTATGGATATGCCCCCATTGTCTGATAGGTGAGGGTCCCACTGCTGGGACCTGCACCTATAACGAGAACGGAGCGGGGAGAGCTGTGGCCAACCACCAAGCGCTGCTCCCATAGAAGTAAATTGAAGTGTACCGTGCATGCGCGGCCCAGGCTCCCATTCATTTCTATGGGGCCAACGGAAATAGCTCGCCTGGCTCGGCTATTTTCTGCGGCTCCATAGAAATGAATGGAGGGCGGCTGCGTATGTGCGGTGCACCCTAAATCACTTGCTGGGCCCCATTCTTGATATAGGTGCGGGTCTTAGAGGTGGGACCCGCACCTATCAGACAATAGGGGCATATCCAAGTGATATGCCCCCATTGTCTGAGATGGGATAAACCCTATAAGTTGCTGCTGATAGAGCTGGTACTGCTCCTGTCCACCATAACCATCTCCCAGAAGCCATGGCAGTGGAACGTGAGTGCAGAGTGCCTCCCCAGTCAGATCTCCTTGAGGATGGGCGATGGCGCACATAGACAGCAGCCAACTGACTACATAGGATGTCTCAATAGTAGTTCAGTTTGTCCTCCCTCTCAGTGGGTGTAAAAAAGGCCCCCATTTTGGGCCGGTAGCAATGGTCTAACATGGTGGAGAGTCAGTAGTCATCCTTCTGTCGAATGGTCACAATTCGGCTGTCACTACGCACGCAACTGAGAATGCATTGGGCTATTTGCACGAATGACTTGGAGGGACTCCCAGCCTCCATCTCCACCGCATACTGCTACGGTGTGTCTGGGTCATCTGCCTCGTCTTTCTCATAGCCCTGTAGCTCCTCCGGCTCCTCCTGCTCCTCTCCTGTCACCAGTGTAGAAAAACCAGCCATTTTTTTACGCATTGCTTGTGCTGGAATGTCCTCCTCCTCCTCCTCTAGTTCAGCCCCAACAGGGCTCATGTGGCCGTGAGATATAGTCACCACGTCTCCTGTCCCCTGGCCAGCTAGATTTAGCAGCATCTGTTCCAGGACATGATTCAGTGGAATGACGTTGTTCATCCCGTAGTCCTGGCGACTGACAAATAAAGTGGCCTCCTCAAAGGGCCCGAGCTAACGGCAGGTGTCACGCATTAGCTGCCAATGGCTAATATCGAATTTACACAGGGGAGTACCTTTGTCCATCTGTATCAAGAAATCGTTTATGGCCTTTCTCTGTTCATATAATCAGTCTAACATATGGAGGGTGGAATTCCAATGGGTGGAAACATTGCATATCAGCCTATGTTGGGGGACGCCATTCTGCCTCTGCAGCTCAAGTAGGGTGTGCTTTGCAGTGTACGAGTGGCTGAAGTGCATGCAAAGTTTCCTGGCTATTTGCAGGATGTCTTGCAAATGGTGAAAAGACTTCATGAACCGCTTTGCAACAAGATTGAACATGTGTGCCATGCAGGGTGCATGGCTCAGCCCTCCTTGATGCAGCGCCGACGCCATGTTCTTTCCGTTGTAGGTCACCAACGTTCCGATTTTGAGTTGTCAAGGAGAAAAATCTAGGATTTGATTTATTGATGAAGGACGCGTCGCAGGACCAATGGCGTCAAAACATGGGGGCGGAAGCGGCATCACCTGGCCAAGTTGCTGGTGTGGCAGGGTAGGAACCACATTTACCCAGTAGGCCATAAAGGACATAAATTGTCTTGACCATAGTTACAGCTCCACACGTGGGTGCTGCCGTGCACTCTGGCAGACACCGACACACTCAAGGACTGGCCCACCTTCTGTTCTAAATATGTGTGCAGAGCTGGTACTTCCTTTTTGGCAAAGAAATGACAGCTTGGGACTCTCCACCTCAGCTTGGCACAAGCCATCAGATCTCTGAAAGGTGCAGAGCCCACCACTTGGAAAAGGAGGGACTGCAGGAGTGCAGCACCAGCAACTTGGCCAGAAACACGTTCAGCTTCTACGCCGTTCGATGAGTGAGTGAATAATGTTGTCTCTTGGGGATTGACTGCTGACGGCATGACCAACGAGGAGAAGGAGGACGAGTTGCTGGAGCATCAGGACCAGCAGATGATGGGAAGGACAGACAGCTCCTTTCGGCTGAGGTGGTGGAGCCTTGACTGCATGAAATTGGGCGCGTGCCACTTGGTGATGTAACAGTTGCTGCGGCAGGCTGGACCACCACATCAGAGCCACTTTATGGTGACGCTGCATGTGTTGATGCAGAGCCATGGTGCCATGGACATTTCTCCCTGCACTAAGTACACTGGAAAATGGCTGAATCCAAGAAGGCTGTGACTAGTGATGGACGAACAAATGCCGGGACGGTTCGCGAACCGCGAGTTCGCGGTGGGTCCCATTCATTTTAATGGCAGGAGAACCTGAAAAACCTTCAGCTCCTATTTGCAGCCAAGAAATAATTACTAGAAGTGCACAAATAGTCCCACAACATGGACAGTGACACCAGATGTATTATTCGAATTTGCAATCTCCATTCATTATTTTTTTCAATTCAAAATATCGGCAATATAATTTTTGCATACGCGCATGCGCAAATGCACTATACATTACCCAAATGCACGACTGGTATATCACACCAGTAGAAATGATTTGTTCCAGTAGCGCTTGTCCCTCTATATACCTGCAGTACCACAGCAGAACCGCACACAACTGCCGCACAATACAAATGCACTATAATATACCGTCTAACATAGAAAGTATATTATAAGATTGTACAAGGAAGACAATCCATTAGAATATACATGAAGATAAAACGTAACCTTTAATAATTTTACTATGAGGGTCCGTTCACACATCCGTAAGTGTTTTGCGGATCTGCAAAACACGGACACCCGCAATGTGCATTCCACAATTTGCGGACCGCACATCACCGGCACTATAATAGAAAATGCCAAATCTTGTCTGCAATTGCGGACAAGAATAGGACATGTTCTATTTTTTTGCGGAAACGGAAACACGGATGCGGAAGTGCGGATCCGCAAATGCGGATGTGCAGCACGCCAAACCTGCAGGGTATTGCGATTGTGAGGTCACGGTTTAATGGGCAAGCGAGGGTTACTCACAGTTTTAGTAGAAGAACCCTGCGGCAGTGAAGGAGAGGCTGGCACAGGAGTCCTCTGGGGCATACTCTGTATATAAGGAACAGGCCTGATGGTGGATGAGGTGCCCTGGATGTTGCAGGTGTTTAATGTGCCCGGGGAAAGGTCCCTTTAGGATTCGTGACACCAGTGCTTGTAACGGTGGCACACCGACTTATAGTTGTAGTAATGGAGGAACAATGTTGTATGGTGAACCAAACTTTGCCTTACTAGTAACAGTTCAACTTTGTACAAGTCAGTTGTCCATACAATTCCATATAGCAAGTTCCCTTTCACAAGCAGGTTTTCACAATCAGCAATGGCAGGTATATTCCTTTCAAGATACTCGGAGGATAATAATCACATACACTCAGATCAGGTTGTACCTTCTCCTCAGATATAGAGTACACTGTTCCTAGAACTCCTGCCTGGTTTCTATCCCAAGGCCCGGACGCCCAAATGCTGGCTTTTATCCTTGGCAAATAATCTTCCTCCCGTATTTATCCTTGCTCTATATTTATGACACTTCTGCCCTTCAGCTTACTTGCGTTTAGCTGGAACTCTGGCTCTGCTTGGCTTGTGGGAACTGCAGGTTTCTCCCAGGAGGCACATCTCTTCTACTGGGGTGAATCTTCTGAGCTGACATAGACTCAGGGAAACTTCAGACAGGCTTTACTTCTTTACTAGCCTCCTGGTGGCAACTAGAAGCCTAGACTGTCTAGCTGCATGTCAGGAGGAGGCCCTCAGCATATCTCTGGCTGGTGCCTTCTCACTTCTGTCTCCACAGACTCCTGACTATGACCTGACCCCTCCCTGTCTGGGCCTGGACATTTATACTAGGGGCTCCCTATCTCCCTCTAGTGTCTAGGATGCTACACTACACCCCAATAGGCCTGCTGTACATGTCACAGGGGAACAATACATATAAGAACCTGTAGAAAATACATTAAAATGCATAGTTAAATATAATGCCACTGTCCCTCAGGAGTAAGAGTACCACGTGGCCCAATTGACCCTTGTGTAGTGCCCACCCCTACCTAGTGGGACACTACAGATGCAGACAGCACATTCCGGCCCCATTGTAAATGAATGGGTCTGCACCTGTTCCGCAAAATTGTGGAATGGATGCGGACCCATTTTACGGACGTGTGAATGGAAAAGATATCCCTCAAAATGAAAATAAATTAAATTATTAAAGTTAAGCAAAAAGCATAGATGTGGTCGGCAATAACAAGTGCTCGGCGGCACTAAATCAGGTGCTCGGCGGCACCAAATCAGAAACCATATGTCCTACCATAATGCAGGGGGTTCCAGTGCACATCGATGAATCCCAGAGGGAAAGCAAAAAACATCTATCACCTGATATTGCCCTACAGGGGGGGGGGCTATTCTGGCCCTGATAGCCTAACTACAGAGCACTCGCCCTGATAAGAGCGACCCCGTCCGGAACCTTACCCTATATAAAAATGGCCATAGTAAGCCCCTAGCCCCTAGGCCGCTGACTTCCTGGTGATCACTATATAGATCTATGTGTTTTTGACTCATTATAAAAGTATATTATAAGTATATCACACCCCTCTGTGTATCACACCTTTCAATAGCACACCTATACTAGGACTTTTGTGGCCCTATTAGCTAGCGTTTGGTGTCGGATCGGATCCGTTTGGCTCCAAACGGCCAGGCGGACACCAAAACGCTGCAAGCAGCATTTGGGTGTCCGCCTCCTGAGCGGAATGGAGGCGGAACGGAGCCAAACTGATGCATTCTGAGCGGATCCCTATCCACTCAGAATGCATTGAGGATGTACGGATGCGTTCGGGGCCGCTTGTGAGAGCCTTCAAACGGAACTCACAAGCGGAACCCCGAACGCAAGTGTGAAAGTAGCCTTAAAATGGAAAATCAGCCTTTAATTCTTGTGGAACACCTAAAGGGTTAACAAAGTTTGTAAAATCTGTTTTTCAGTAACTTGTTTAGTTTCTATAATAGGTCATTTCTGGGGGGTTTCCACTATTTAAGCCCCACAAAGTGGCTTCAGACCTGAACTGGTCCTTAAAAAGTGGGTTTAGAAAACTTTCTTAAAAAATTATAAGAACTGCTTCTAAAATCCCCAAAAAATAAAATGACATGTACAAAATGAAGCCAACATAAAGTAGACACATGGGGAATGTTAAGTAATAAATATTTTATGAGGTATCATTTTCTGTTTTAAAGCAGAGAAATAGAAATTTTGAAAATTGCGAATAAAAAAAAAAATTGGTAAATTTTGTATTATTATATAAATAAAGGTGAAATATATCGACTCAAATTTACCACTGTCATGAAGAACAATGTGTCACGAGAAAACTGTCTCAGAATGGCTTGGATAAGTAAAAGCGTTCCAAAGTTATTACCACATAAAGTGACACATGTCAGATTTGCTAAATTAGGCCTGGTCAGGAAGGGGTAAATGGCCCGGATGTAAAGTGGTTAAGATTAAAATGGATAGATCCAGTAAGTGTAACGGATAGCCTTGCACTCCGACTGGGTACCTCCATTAATGGATGCTCCTAGTGCTTCCCGAGGACTCCAAGTACTTCACTTGACACTGTAAGCACTGTCGACCCCATGAACCGCCGCAGGTTGGTTGGGATATCGTCGTCTTCTACCCACTCTGGACCTACAACAAGGTTTCCAGGTTCCAGTGGGTGACCCTCTCTTCTTTCAGAGAGTGATGCAGAAACAAGCTTTTACAAGAGCTAGGGATTATACTCTGGAAAATATAATCATTATAGCAATCCCCAGAGTGTAGTTCTCAAATCCCCCAAACATGAGCCCACACTTCATGAAGTAGAGAACAGGACACTTTAATGAGGCTACATGCCAGCCTTTTATGCAGGTCTTCCAGCAAGTGACACTCCCCATGGGGACCTTGGGAAGACTGAGACAGTTTTTACATAAACCAATCACATGCAGTTACAGGCAGAAAACACCCACCTGTGTTACAATTAACCAACACAATGGGATAACGTAATCACTCACAGGCAAAAACGACTCTACTATTTTTTTCCTTTGTAGAATAATAAACCTGGGGGGTGGTCTCCATAATTATGGGTCCATAGTCCAAAGGAAGGAGGCTAGCCCTCAGGCCTCTCCAGCAGCCCCAGTGATGGTTCAGTCCATCACATTTCTCCCCTCCCAACAGTAGACTAACCAGGTACCATACCCCCAACTGGTCTGGACCTGAGTTAGTCAGACAAGATGAATCCAGAACCTCTTCCAACTGGTCTGCTTGACTCTACTGGTCCGCTTGACCCACCCATATCATCTCCTGGGTAACCACACTGCCGCTAGGGAGAGAGGTCAGCTACCTCTTCTCCCTGGAATGCCCTCTGCTGCTGGGGAGATCGACCGATTGTCTCCTCTCCCTGGTACTCTGCTGGGTGCTGGGTAGGGGTAGCGACAATCTCCACTCCCAGTGATGCTTGCTGCGGATTTGAGGGACCGACAGTCTCCTCTCTCTGTGACACGGGCTGCCGATGGGGAGAAAGACCGGTTGTCTCTTCTCCCTTTATAATACACTGCCGCCGGGGATCTGGGCCAGCTGCCCAGCATCCCTGCAGGGCCGGTAGAGAGACCTCGGTCCCATCTTCACCTACCAGGTCTCCTGCCATACCAGGGTCTCGCGCTCCGACACCCACCCCTTCAGGGGCTGCTCTCCCAGTAGAGGCATCCGCAGCTCCCATCGTATCTGCAACCTCTGCTCCTCACTGGAGTGACTTTCCCCCCACTGACGCTGCACGTCCTCTAGGGCCTTGTGCCATACGCCTTTCCAGACTGCATCCCTGTAATCTAGATGATCCTCCTCTTCCTCATGGAATGCTGTCCAAGAACTAGCTGATTCCATGCTGCTGGCGCCAGGGGCGCTGTATGAGCACTAGTGTTGCCCTAATTATAAATCCACAAATGGTGTCTCCTCGCTGCTTCTCCTCGTACTAGGACACCATGCCACTGCTGCCACCACTGTAACGGATCTCCTAGCACCCCGACTGAACACCTCCGTCGATGGACGCTCCTAGTGCTTCCCTAGGGCTCCAAGCACTCCGCTCGACATCGTAAGCACTGCCGACCCCCTGACCCGCCGTAGCTTGGTTGGGATATCGATGTCTTCTACCCACCCTGGACCTACAACAAGGTTCCAGGCTCCAGTGGGTTACCCTCTGTTCTTTCAGAGATCGATGCAGGAACAGGAACAGCTCTTACAAGAGCTAGGGATTATACTCTGGAGAGTATAATGATTATAGCAATCCCCAGAGTGTAGTTCTCCAATCCCCCAAATATGAGCCCAGACTTCATGAAGGGTAGAACAGGACACTTTAATGAGGCTACATGCCAGCCTTTTATGAAGATCTTCCAGCAAGGGACACTCCCCATGGGGACCTTACATAAACCAGTCACATGCAGTTACAGGCAGAAAACATACACATGTGATACAATTAATGAACACAATAGGATAACGTAATCACTCACAGGCAGACAACACCCACCTGTGATACAATTAACCAAGACAATGGTATAACGTAATCACTCACAAGCAGAAACTACCCATTTTTCCCTTTGTAGAATAATGAGCAGGGGGAAGGCGGTCTCCATAGTTCTGGGTCCATAGTCCAGAGGAAGGAGGCTAGCCCTCAGGCCTCTCCAGCACCCCCAATGACGGTTCAGTAAGTAATAAGTTATCGAAAACAAGAGGCAGTGTGTGATGGCTTTATAAAATGATACAATGGTTGGGATGTGATTCTCGCCTTTACACTTCTGATTGTCCATTTGTTTTGCATAGGCTTTTGTCTACTAAATAAAACATACATCACATGACATCTTTTTTCAGGGGGGGACCTTATGGTACCGGTTCCTTATTATATATGCACTACTGAGGTAAGAATTATACAGCATCCATAATTGTTTTACAGTAGACATTATTAAGGTGTACACTAGAAGTGCAACTCCGGTTACAGAGTGCAGCTCCACCCCTGATCCACCCAGGCCCAACTCTGACCCTCCCATGCAGGGCCTTCATATTTGAGATATGCCCTTTGTATTCCTGATATCTCATGGCGCTGCTGATCTCTGTCTCAAGGAGAGAGACAAGCAGGACCGGCCATGTGCTGTGGTGGTTGAGTACCACATTAAATACTTTAGGAAATTGTAATTCTATGATGATGCCAATAATGAAGAAGGGCCTGGACAATCACTACCTAGAGGTCTCCTGTTACAAAATTGGGGAAAAAATCAGTGGAGCTAAAAGCCCAGAACAAACCCCCTGATGAATAGAGACCTTTCTTATGTACCCTGTAACACACAGTCCAGTGCTTTAATATGTAGTGATTGGAAATCTGCCTAAAATATTCTCTTATACATTAAACCGTACCACTATTCTAAGTACAAATTTATGAATTACCTGCAACTTGGTTTTTCCAGTTTCATGCTGTTCAATCAGTGCAGACTGTGTAGGGACACAGCCCCTCAACAATTGGAATGGTCACATACAGCTGTCAATTTATTCATAACTTTGTATGAGAAATAACAGAGCTACGAGGATGCTTCAGAATTGTAATTACATGAGGAATGAAAGTATTTAGTAAAACACAAATGTCAGCAGCACCAGCCTCTGTGATAAATCTGGAGCATCTTTAGACTGTCTGGTCTCAGTTTACACGGTTTAAAAATTAGAGAGGATTAGTAAATCTGCCCCAATGAGTCTCTTCTCTGTGCAGCGGAGTTGTGGCAAATGTTAAACTGCTTTAGGACTTTATTGTGCTCCTTGTCAGTAAAAGGTAACAGTAAAGATCTCACAAATGTCAAACAGAATAAACCTCGCTGTGCAAGGTGTTATTTTCAAGCAAAGCATTCCAGGTCTGTTCTTATAAATCACACAATCACTTGTTGAACAAATTAACGCCTTTTAGCACAGGTCGCCAGGTCATGTTCCTCTTAGGATTGTGAACTCCAAATGCTGTAGGGCAAAAAAATAAAAATAAATCCCATTCCCAAACCCAATACAACTATATAGATAAAATGTAGCATTTATTGCTCAGTACAATAGTTACATTGTTTCTATGTAGCGGCAGAAACAGGTGGCCAGAAGTAACGGGTGTTTTTTCACAATATTCCAGCATGGAAGCAAACTAAAGTCAGATCACTACCAAGGGAGTCTCTCCTCATGTCCCTGTTGGCCTGTAACTACTGACTGTCCTCACCAAGCTTGTCCTCGCTAAAAAAGGTAGCAGAACCGGCAGCATGAATTACTTCCTGAGCAGAAGGAGCAGCAAAAACAAGAGGCAAGTTCAGGACAGGTCAGAACACAAAGGTTGTTCCTGGGCCATGCCCATGCCACCTAAGCGTGGTGTCAGAGGAACCCACCGATTCCTGGCTGTGTGTAGCTATTGTCACTTGAGATGATTTTGAAGAGCGAGTCAACCATTTCAGTGCAGCTGGATGGTTGGTCAAAACATGACCACTGGATGACAGTGGCAGCTCTGGCCTGTTGTTGCGGCTGCTGCTACCACCAACCCTTCTTTTGCTGTTACTTGTGCCGACTACAGCAACATTTTTACCACTGCCCGTTCCTTTTGAGGGTCCAGGCAACTCTCTGTTGGTTTTAGTGTACAGTAACTGAATCAGTATTGTAACAGATTAACTATGAATGTTGCATTAAGTGTACTAGATAAGATATAGTATATATATATTGTGTATAATATATTAGACCACCTATTGATGCTGAGTCTGATGCACAGTAAGTCTATGTATAACAAAACAGATTAAATATGAATGGTGCAACAGTTGAACAAGATGCACTGGATGATTGCACTGAGCCGGCGCTGTCCCTGCTGCCTCCCTATTAATACAAGGCCCATGTAGGACAACTTATATCAGGGACAGGTCCTGGGTGGGGTCACCCTTGTCAGGGCGAGTGCTTCATATATAGTCTCTTTTAGGGCTAGTGTAGCCCCCCCCCCCCCCCCCTTTCACAGGGCATTAACAGGGACAGACTAGTACCCTAACTTCATCACTATATTTTTCAAGGTACCCATCGGATCCTCCCTACTCTTTTGGGTGATTTATCTACTGAAGGATTGGAACTACTACTAAAACGACTATCTATTTTATCGGGATGCGGTAGGACAATTTGGTCTAATATTTTGTTACCGAGGTAGGTGCCGCCGTGTACCTCAATTGGTTTTTACATTATCTATTATGGAATATATCTTATATTTAGCATTTTCTCTTTATCTTAAAGTATCTGTAATAATAGTTACATTTTATGGACTAGGTATCCACATGGGCTGTTACCTTTTGAGAAATGACTTCTCCCTATGATCTCCCTAAACTGTCCCTGCACTATCCAATATTCTACAATTAAAAGCTTTGTTAACCACCTTGTCATTTCTCTCCCTATGCTCAGGTCACAGTAAAATGGCATTGACCGGGCGGGATGAGGCTTTTATGGGGCTGTGGCATCACAGGGGATGGCCATCTGCTGATTGGCTAGCTGCACAGCATTATGGGTAATAACGAATTCCCGGTCTTAACTTTGTAACATGTGTCACCGTCATTTTAGGAAAAAGACTATTTGTTACCATGAAGCGTGAGGAAATAAGGATTCATTGCATATCGAATTTTTCCTGAAATGTGAATCGAAGTCAATTTGTTTCACTTCAATTCGCTCAACACTACTTGACACCCATCACCTGGCATCATGCTGCCCATAACATAATGCATTAATTTTTTGCTAATTTGGAAAATAAATGATCACACCAGGGAGTGCAGTGCTGGCTCGGTAGGAATAAAAAAAAATATATAAATAAATAAATAAATAAATAAATAAGGAGAATTTGCATCTTTTAAGGGCTCAGTTTTGGAAAATCTCCACTTGTTAGAAGGGTTTCTTGACAATAAGCTGAACACAAAGTGTCCCCTAAATGGGACCCCCAGTGATCAGCTGTAATCTGTGGGAAAACCTGGCAATATGTGCTCGATTTCCCTGCTGTGCCCCCACAGGAGAGATGGAGCATTACATAGGGTGCATTCATATCCATGTGTTTTATATGTAATGCAAGAGAAGACATGTACTCCAGAATGAGAGGGAGACTGTTTGAACCATACCTCGCTATGGCCATAAGACAGAGATCTTGAACATGAGACCCTCCTCTATTAACTTCCTAACATGGTGCATGAAATACATTTTCTAAACTGGAAAACCCCGTCTTTAATTTAATGGAAGGTATTCAGCACGCAGGAACTTTTTTTTTTGTTGTTAAAAACAAAGTCTTCAACTTTTACTTCCAGGTATGATTTAGTCTCTGCACTAAATCTAGATGAAAAGCTAATGGGAGCGTCACAGAGAGAGGAGGGAGAGGAGGGAGAGGAGGGAGAGGAGGGAGAGGAGGGAGAGGAGGGAGAGGAGGGAGGGACGAAGGAGGAAAGAGCAGGGGCTGAGCATTTCTGTAAAGAGTGTGTCACTATGTGACTAATTTGTATATGCTGAAGTTTCTAAAAATTGGTAGTTGGTGGTAGCCTCGTCACGTGGTCAAAAAATTGGCACTGTGATTAGTTGTCTTCTAAGAGAAAGTCTCTGTAGGGCCAAGTAGAAGTAGCTACCCTGTAGTTAGTATCTGATTGACTGTAGAGTACTTACCTCCACCTGGCTCTAGAGGGATTGGTTTCTTTCTCTCAGAAGAAAGCTAATCTGCATATTCTTCCTTCCCAAGGAGCATTGCATTTACTTAGCCAGCTCTTTTTCTCTCCACAAGGAGAAACAGTGTCCCGAAGACCAAAGAATAATGTGAAATATGATCTATGTCTTCCTGGTCACTGATTGCATGAGATGAGGCTTTTATTCGCAGGCTGAGAGTCACCCAGATTAGACTTTCTGAAGTCAGTTTTGCTTTGAGTTTGTATTGGTGAGAGGTGTGCCAGATCCATCCAAAGTGTTGTGCCATTCGTGTGGTGCATCTTCAACTCTTTCCCGACATGTGACCTAGTATTATGCCACATTTAGGGTCTTTTATGATGGAGCCCAGGCCTAAGGTCCGCAACCGGCGGTAATGCCAATCTCAGACATTTAACCCCTCAGATGCCGTGGTCAAATGTGACCACGGCATCTGGGAACAGAAAAACCTGAAAGAATGTGTTTCTGGGTGTGTACTGGTTCCCTCTATCCTCCCTAGGGGGTGTATGCAGCAGCCTCTGTGGTCCTGAATGATATGAGGCTGCCACCCATAGGTTCCTGTAGAGATCCTGCCTGTGGCAGGGCTCCATAAGAATATAGGGGTCATTTATCAAACTGGAGTAAAGTAGAACTGGCTTAGTTGCTCATAGCAACCAATCAGCTTCCACCTTTAATTTTTCAAAGGAGCTTAAAAAATGAAAGGTGAAATCTAATTGGTTGCTCTGGGCAACTATGCCAGTTCTACTTTATACCAGTTGGATAAATGACCCCAATAGTGTAAGTCTCATAAACCCCGATGTTAATGCATTGGGGTCTACAGGAACTATCAAAAAGTGTAAAGTGCAAAGTGTGAAAAGTGTAAAAAAATATAAAAATTAAAATTAACCCTCCCTTTCCCAAAAATAAAAAGAGTTTAACAATAAAAAAATATACATCATTTGTGAAATCATCTGTACTATTAAGATATATATTTTTTTTATCCCATACGGCAAAAGGTGAAACAGAAAAAAAGTCCAAATGGATGATTACCCGTTTTTGGGTTACTTCACCTCCCACAAAAAAATTGAATAAAAAGTGATGAAAAAATCATACACTTCCCAAAATGGTATCAATGAAAAGTACAGATTGCTGGCGTGAAACTAATTAACATGTCTAACCATGCCTGGTTTCACGCTGACTTAAAAAAAAAAAAGTATTGAGTGAAAGTTGCACATTTTGGCATAAACTGGCACCCATGCCCACATTTTAGACTTTTGTATGCTGGTTTCCTGGAGTACAAGCTTGATACTCCCCTCTCCACGTGTCTATTTCCTTTCCAGTTTACATAAATGGTTGACCGGTTACTTTGCTTTACTGTTTACACAACAGGAATCTTTTTCTTCTCTTTCATCTGATGCACAGATGTCTCATCAAGCAAAACACAATGTGTGTCAGCCCATGAGGCGAGCAATCCCTGCACGGCAATTTTATTAACAAATAAGTCAATTCAATACTTTAGAAGCTTTTGTGCATTTGTCAGGTGAGAGGCAGAAAGGTAACGCTGCACTGTGCAAACTGCGAGGAGAGAGAAATCCGATCTACGGCAGATAGAAGCTGCGCGTCACTCCAGCTGTGGAGGAACCGCAGGTGTCAGCCTGCTCAGACATGTCGCTCAATATCACCTAGGAAGCCACAAGCGAGAATCTCTTACCTACAGGCAAATGAAGAAGTACTGTCTGACGGAGCGAAAAACGACAGAGTCGCTTCAGAAGGTTTATATAAAAGACATTACCAGGGTTGTAGAAGTATATGCAAATATAACTTAAAGGGAGTCTGTCAGCAGGAAAGTCCCTGTTGCGCCTGGCGCAATGCTATGGGCTAGCTCAGCTGAATAAAACCTTTCACTTAAAGGGGTTGTCCAGTTTCAGAACTGAACCCAGACATACCCATATTTTCATCTCATGCTCCGATGCGCTCCCTTGCCTTGCACTAGATCGCGCAGGGAAAGGGCTCTTTTGTTTACAATAACACACTGCCGGGCTGAGGCTTCCGCTCGGCAGTGTGTTCGGTGACGTTACCGGCTCTGATGGGCGTGCTTTAGCGCTGCCTTAGCCGTTTTACTAGCTAGGGCAGCTCTAAAGCCCGCCCATCAGAGCCCGCCCATGGAGAGCCCGGTTTGTCACTGGAACTCCTGAAAATGCCTTTATCCTGCGCGATTTAGCGCAGGGCAAAGGAGAGCATCGGAGCGAGAACTGCTCCGATGCTCAAGTCAGGGGGGCTGCTAGAAAATAGAGGTTAAACCCCTTTAATGATCCAAGTGCACCCAAGGCAGGTCCAAGTAATTCTACGAACCATTGCTCCTCCTGCTTCCTGTGCCATTCCCTCTCCTTCCAGGTTCCTGCACATACTGGCAGTGCCCGTCACGACCTTTGTGGTCTGGCAAGCTGGTGGACGTGAGGCGCAAATCACAACCGGTTTTGACAAGTACGGGTTTATTGAGAGACAACGCGTTTCGGGGTGCGCATGACCCCTTTATCTAGTCTACAAGAAACATAAATAATAACAAAAAAGTATATACATGTACAATTTGTACTCAAAGGGGGGGGAATTTTTTGCAGGTATTAAAAGCGAGGGTTTGATAAAATTCATAATAATAACGATAGTCGAAAGTAAGGGATAAGAATAATATAAAGAGTGAAAATATCTTTCAATTAAGTTGGTAGAATGGAATAAGAAGTGCTATGTTCAAAAGACAAAATCTAGAAGAGGAGAAAAATACAAAGATATAAAAAAAATATATATATATATAATGGCCTTCTGGGTAAAGACTATAGAGAAGAGGCCTATAACGAATAGGCATCAAAGAAAATGAATGCGTAGGCGTATCGTTAATGGTTCACAAAAGCACAACAATTTGATAAAAAGATTCAGTTCTCATATGTCGTCATATAAAATTGTGTATTTAAGCCTGAATTCATACATAAATATATAAAAATATAAATAAATAGGTAGAAATCGGTCAACTCATATGTATTGCCATGTTAAATTACATGGGTAAGGATGTGGTTATCAGTTGTTAGGTAGATAAATACATAAATGAATAAAATGATCTCTCAAAAAAGATAAATAGATTAATAACATTAGATAATGGAGTCAAGAGGTTCCGGCACAGTCATCTCTCCTGTCTCTGTCAAAAAAAAGAAGAAGGAGGAGGAGCAAAGACGCATAGAGGGGCTTGGGACCGTCTCGTTTGCTCATGGATTAAAAGTACTTGAGGCAAACGACTACTAAGTGAATGGTATCATTACATTCAGTTGAGCTAGCCCTACAAGACCTTGTCTGATTCCGGAAGCACATATGTTAGATGCAGCAAAAATGGGCAAGCAGTAGAATCTGAGCAGAGGCATTGCTAGGGTCTTAAAAGATACAAGGATCAAGCCCCAATACATATGCACCAAATTCTTGAAGATCCCTAGCACTAAGGATGTATTTTACTTGCTGTATGGACACTACCAAACATACAGGACTATACTGCACTACCTACCTATTAAATCCAGTGCTTCACAGAGGATATCTCCTCTGATGCAGACATTATTTTTCCTCATCTTCTCTATTTGGCCACAATGATTTCTTTCAGAAGTGATTTGTCTCTATAGACTTTAGCACACAGACATCTTAGGTTTCCTAATTTAAATTCATCCTCCCCCTCCTGGTGCCCCAATATTGTTTCCCACTGTGCTCCTTAATAACCCCAAATACTGTACTGCAAACATTATACTGCTATACAGTTTATTGGGAATATAAAAGTTCCACCTATGGTAACAATTCCCTCTTAGGATGCCCTCATTAGTAATGAGTAGTATTAAGGCCCTTTTATAGTGCCCCCAGTAGTTATAATGTTCTAACCCTATAGTATCCCTAATAGTTCCCTAACTGTATAATGCCCCCTATGGTGACAAAGTAGCTATAATGTCCTCTATAGTGCTTCCTCCCAAGTAGACATAATGTTCCCTGTATTTTTCTCAGTAATAATCCCCCATAAGTACAATGCCCCCTATAGTGAGTGCCCCAGTAGTTATAATAGTCCCTGTAGTATCCTCAATTGATATAATGCCCCCTCTGTAGTGCCCCTAGTATCAGTGTATCCTTGTAGTGCCACCAGTACTTACAGTATCCACCTGCCCTACTCAAAATACTTCTAGTGCCCCCCTGCAGTGCCTCCAGTCCTTATAATGCCTCCTGTTGTGCTCCCAGTCCTTATAGTACCCTCGGTCCTTCAAGTATCCCTTGTAGTGCCCTTAGTCCTTATGGTGCCCCCTGTAAAGACATCAGTTTTTAAAGTGTCCCCTGTAGTTCCCTCAGGCCTTATAGTGTCCCCTGTAGTGCTCCCAGTCTTTACAGTGCCCCATGTAATACCCCCATCCCTTATCATGCCCCCCGTACTTCACGCAGCCCTTATAGTGCCTTCATGTAATGCCTCCAGTCCATATAGTGCCCCCTGTAGTGCCCCCAGGCTTTATAATGACTCATGTAGTGCCTCCATCCCTTATAGTGGTCCTTGTTGTTATAATGTCGCCTCATACTGCCCCAGTACTATTTGGCCTAAAAGATTAAATAAAAACTCCCCTCATTTCCCACC
The DNA here is from genome assembly GCF_014858855.1 of Bufo gargarizans. Classification (NCBI taxonomy): domain Eukaryota; kingdom Metazoa; phylum Chordata; class Amphibia; order Anura; family Bufonidae; genus Bufo; species Bufo gargarizans. The sequence continues at coordinate 49,271,420 of NC_058088.1, forward strand.
ACTGTCAGCGATGCAGGCCAAAGCTCTCTTCCAGCCTGCGGCCTTAGGTCAAGCAGTCGTGTTAATATCATTGAATCATAATAGCCTGCATCATTCTACTTCTCTTAGGCCTCAGGCTTATTGGCCTAAGGGCTATAAGAGAGAACAGCAGGCAAGGAGCCATTGGCTCCCATGTCCCGTTCCAGTGATTCAACTGTATCACCACCCCGATGACAGAGATACAGTTGTATAACTGGTGGCTAGGGACAAAACATCTGGGCACCAGGTCCTAGCGTCTTGGACAAGTGGCAAATTGTGATGTCTAGATGACTGGGTCAGAGAATCTCCAGAACAGCAAGTCATGTGGGCTGCTTCTGGTATGCAATGGTTAGTCCCTACCAAAAGAAGGAAGCATGATGAATAAGCAACAGGTTCATGGGGACCAAAAGCTCATTGCAGCTTGCTGTGTATCACGTTACATCATATGGACAGCCAGGTGTGTGCGAGTCATTTACCTGGAGAAGATATGGCACCATGTGTACTATGGGAAGAAGGCCGCCTGGTCTGATGAATAAGGTTACATCTTAAGGACGGCTGAATGTTTGTACATCATTTACCTGGAGAAGAGATGGCACAATGTGTACTATGGGAAGAAGGCCGCCTGGTCTGATTAATCAGGTTACATCTTGCAGATGGCCAGGTGTGTGTCACTTACCTGGAGAAGAGATGGCACCAGTTGCACTATGGGAAGAAGACAAGCCGACATGGGAAATGTGTGAATGGTTTTGGTATTGGACAAATTAATTGTGTCTGAAATTGTTAAAATTTTTTCAAAAACTTAAAACAGTTTTGTATAGAATAAAAGTGAAATCCATTAACCAGAACAGTCTTTAACGTGAGCCCCAATTCTCCAGAGGTTGTAAAATTCTGCTCTAATTACAACAATAAAACAGCCAGCATCCCCTCATAAACATGAGGTTACACCCAGTAATGATCTCAGCTAATATCAGGAATCATAGAGGAAATCCCAAGAGGACTTCAAAAAAAACCACTAACCTGAAAACACATTTTGTGTGAACGAGATGAAACTGAGCGAGGTGTAAAAGTTCTGTAGAGACATTTCTGCAATTAAAGAGGTAAAGTCTCCAGGAAACTCTTAAAGATGATAGATTCTGAAATGATGGGGTTTAAAATAAACTCTTGTGGTCCTTGTGCAGCCAGTGTGGTGGCCTTCATACGTAGCTTGAGCGGTAACAACAGCTGAAAGAATGACTGGACCTTACTGCCCATAAGACCTACAGACAGATGAAGGGGTTAGTTGCATCAGGGTGGCTCATCATTGGCTACATGTACAGAGCCAAGTCCATGGCTCACGGCAAGACTTCCTCCACTTCTATTATATGCTTGATGCAAGCATATGCTTGTGCTTCTACGCAAGTAGCAAATGGTGCATGATGAACAGTAATGGCCATCATAAAAGTGTCATGGACGTTCCTGTGACAGGTGCCAGGAGATCAGTGAGACTGGCAACACGTGGTTTGATATGCCATGTTCCTTGTGGATCTATTTGTGTCTGTGTTGTTTCTGGTAATGGCCACACACCTCGCCTCAGGTGTTGCTTATGTGGTCATTTAACTTTCCCTATTAATTGTGGCTTCTCCCACCATGCTGTGCGGATTACAGCTTCAGCCTTGTTGTGGATTGCTGGTGTTTGAATCTTGGCGGACTTCCTATGCTTTCATAGCCATTTGAAGTTAGGTGTCTTCTTCCCCTTTTGTTTATTGTTTGGGTTTTCTTGTGTTGCTTTTTTCCCTGTCATTTGTTTTTAGGTCTGAGGGAGTCTCCTGTTTTTCCTACCATTTGGAGGAATGGGTTGTCTCTTGTCCTGACATTAGTACCAGGGTTCTACAGGGTGTGTTAAGACTTTAGGTTCCTGTGTATGAAGTAACCTACCTCTGAGGTCAAGTCATACTTGCAGTCAGTCAGGACTTTGATTAGGGTTTCTCTAGGAGATGACCTGCTCCTTTCCCTAGTTTCCAGGCTTTTTTCCCTCACCCCTTTCCCTCCTACGTTCGGTGTGGGTTTTCCTCCCACACCGAAGCGTGACACCCAGGGGTTGTCCACAAGTATTCCACTGACTCTGACTAATATAGAAATCAACATTGTTTTTCAGAATGAAGTCCTCCTTCTACCCAGCTGGATGTGCCTTAGATGCCGTTCAGAAGGGGTCTTCTCCAGCTCAATAATACCCTGATCTGTGCCGATAAGGGGCAAGAACCAAGAAGCAGTGCTGTCTACAGACACATGTCTCTGGTTTGGTTGATATGTGCCAGTTTGCATACTTTTTTTGCCATGGAGTGGTGCCTGAAAAATAAGTCTCCATACACAGACACACGTAAGGCATCTCATCCAACACCCACTACTCTGCTCTGCACTGATGAGGGGTATTAACTCCCAAACAGCTGTCTGCAGATCTATGGATGCGTGCCTCTAATTTGGTTGCCCTCACTTCAAAAGATTAATCATTGGAGAGTTTGTGTTTTTGTATTTCAATTCTGCGTCCAGGGAATCTGTAATCACGGATCACGTCCCTTGTCCAGCAGATATTCCTACTAACGCAGCAGAGCTGCCAAAACAATGTAGAACGTGTGTCCGGGAAATGAATCGCTGTCAATAAGTAATCCCCAGGAAACACAGGGCATACGAGGATGAAGATGTCAGATTTATCACAGAATTTCAAAGCAAATAAAAAAATCCAAGTCGCCGGCTTTGGAATCAGCGGCATGCAGACACATGTTTAAACTATTGATATGAATTCCACCGACGAGGACACTGAGGCTGCAAGTTCTGTTGTGAGAGAGCCCATATTGTACACAGCAAGGCACTGATGTGCAATGTTACAGAAATTGGTGACAGTGTGTCTGCTGGAAGAAGGCTGCAAATCTATGACTGACGGCGGACAGCTAAGACCCAGTCATGTCCACTGCAGAAACCGTATGTCTGGACTGGAGTGCAGGAGATAAGATATAACATATAAACTATAGACATTATTAAAGGGGTAATCTGAATAGGATAGGGGATTATTATTAGATTGAAACCCCAAGGATCAAAAGAACGTAGAGCCCCCGAGAAATGGATGGAGCAGCCGGTCGGAATGTCTGCCACTCTAATCATGTCTGTGGGAGCTTTGTCCATTTCAGGAACCTCCACAAGGTATGGGGCCCCTGTCCTTATGATAGGTGGGGGCCCCAACAGAAGGAACCCCACCGATCTAATAGTTACAGAGGATAACTTTTTCTAAGCGGAATACCACTTTAACTTACCACTTGATAGCTTAAAGAGTATGATAAGAGTAAACTGAAATCTATTGAAAATTTATGATATCACATCCTATACTAATATTGAGAAACAGGCACTCAATATCCTACTGGTGTACTTACATTATTTATCCAGAGCTGCACTCACTATTCTGCTGGAGCAGTCACTGTGTACATACATTACTTTTTCTGTACTGATTCTGAGTTACATCTTGTATTATACTCCAGAGCTGCACTCACTATTCTGCTGGTGCAGTCACTGTGTACATACATTACTTATCCTGTACTGATCCCGAGTTACATCCTGTATTATGCTCCAGAGCTGCACTCACTATTCTGCTGGTGCAGTCACTGTGTACATACATTACTTTTCCTGTACTGATTCTGAGTTGCATCCTGTATTATGCTCCAGAGCTGCACTCACTATTCTGCTGGTGCAGTCACTGTGTACATACATTACTTATCCTGTACTGATCCTCAGTTACATCCTGTATTATACTCCAGAGCTGCACTTACAATTCTGCCGGTGCAGTCACTGTGTACATACATTACATTACTTATCCTGTACTGATCCTGAGTTACATCCTGTATTATACTCCAGAGCTGCACTCACTATTCAGCTGGTGCAGTCACTGTGTACATATATTACTTATCCTGTACTGATCCTGAGTTACATCCTGTATTATACTCCAGAGCTGCACTCACTATTCTGCTGGTGCAGTCACTGTGTACATACATTACTTATCCTGTACTGATCCTGAGTTACATCCTGTATTATACCCCAGAGCTGCACTCACTATTCTGCTGGTGCAGTCACTGTGTAAATACATTACTTATCCTGTACTGACCCTGAGTTACATCCTGTATTATACTCCAGAGCTGCCCTCACTATTCTGCTGGTGCAGTCACTGTGTACATACATTACTTATCCTGTACTGATCCTGAGTTACATCCTGTATTATACCCCAGAGCTGCACTCACTATTCTGCTGGTGCAGTCACTGTGTACATACATTACTTATCCTGTACTGATCCTGAGTTACATCCTGTATTATACTCCAGAGCTGCACTCACTATTCTGCTGGTGCAGTCACTGTGTACATACATTACTTTTCCTGTACTGATTCTGAGTTGCATCCTGTATTATGCTCCAGAGCTGCACTCACTATTCTGCTGGTGCAGTCACTGTGTACATACATTACTTATCCTGTACTGATCCTCAGTTACATCCTGTATTATACTCCAGAGCTGCACTTACAATTCTGCCGGTGCAGTCATTGTGTACATACATTACATTACTTATCCTGTACTGATCCTGAGTTACATCCTGTATTATACTCCAGAGCTGCACTCACTATTCAGCTGGTGCAGTCACTGTGTACATATATTACTTATCCTGTACTGATCCTGAGTTACATCCTGTATTATACTCCAGAGCTGCACTCACTATTCTGCTGGTGCAGTCACTGTGTACATACATTACTTATCCTGTACTGATCCTGAGTTACATCCTGTATTATACCCCAGAGCTGCACTCACTATTCTGCTGGTGCAGTCACTGTGTAAATACATTACTTATCCTGTACTGACCCTGAGTTACATCCTGTATTATACTCCAGAGCTGCCCTCACTATTCTGCTGGTGCAGTCACTGTGTACATACATTACTTATCCTGTACTGATCCTGAGTTACATCCTGTATTATACCCCAGAGCTGCACTCACTATTCTGCTGGTGCAGTCACTGTGTACATACATTACTTATCCTGTACTGATCCTGAGTTACATCCTGTATTATACTCCAGAGCTGCACTCACTATTCTGCTGGTGCAGTCACTGTGTACATACATTACTTATCCTGTACTGACCCTGAGTTACATCCTGTATTATACTCCAGAGCTGCACTCACTATTCTGCTGGTGCAGTCACTGTGTACATACATTACTTATCCTGTACTGATCCTGAGTTACATCCTGTATTATACTCCAGAGCTGCACTCACTATTCTGCTGGTGCAGTCACTGTGTACATACATTACTTATCCTGTACTGATCCTGAGTTACATCTTATATTATACTCCAGAGCTGCTCTCACTATTCTGCTGGTGCAGTCACTGTGTACATACATTACTTATCCTGTACTGATCCTGAGTTAGATCCTGTATTATACTCCAGAGCTGCACTCACTATTCTGCTGGTGCAGTCACTGTGTACATACATTACTTATCCTGTACTGACCCTGAGTTACATCCTGTATTATACTCCAGAGCTGCACTCACTATTCTGCTGGTGCAGTCACTGTGTACATACATTACTTATCCTGTACTGACCCTGGGTTACATCCTGTATTATACTCCAGAGCTGCACTCACTATTCTGCTGGTGCAGTCACTGTGTACATACATTACTTATCCTGTACTGACCCTGAGTTTTACATCAGACACGGAGGCTTCATATTGCTTTCTCTTCCTTTACTGATCACCATAGCAGCAAGGAGAAACAAAAAACAAATGCAAATGGTCACCATAGTAACCCATACGTCCCACCCCTACAGCCCCAATATAAGGCTGCGTCCAAGGTGGTACTTCCTCTTTCTTGCTGCTCACCAGATAAGTAACATGTTCATTTTATCTGTTAGCTGCTTCTATTCTCCCTAAGGGTTTAATTTCGCTTTAGAGTATTTTTCCCCGGGTTATTTCTTCACTGGGGTTTGTTTTGTTTCCTCCTTTTAGGTGGTTTAGTGTTTGTGCAGCGGGATATCTTTTATCCCGCATTCTTGTCCCAGAGGCTTATCCCTGTCAGGGCAACCGCTGCCTGCCTCAGTATTCCAGGGTTCTAATCGCGCGCTGCGTTTTTTCCCCTGGGATCCCCCCCTCTGGGGCTCCGTTTGGTTCCTCCCTCTCCCCCTTTCTCCCCTCGGGGGGTTTGCTTGGGGGTCCCGTTGTGCCTGGCAGCGCCGCTGGCCTTACCGCCATCTTCTGCCTCCTCAGTGCTGGGCCACGCCCCCTTCTTTGCGCGCGTCTGCTGCCTGGCTCGGCGGCCTTTCTCCCCACTGTTCGCGCTCTTTTGGCTGGCTGGAGCGAGATCTCGCGAGATCCGGCGGCCATCTTGGTTCCCGTTCCCGCGAGATCTCGCTTCCTCCGGTCTCCTGCGTGTCTGCTGCCGCTCCCCTGTGCTGCGCTCCGCTTCCCTCGCTCCTGGGGTGATTAACCCTTTGTTTGCCTAGCGCTGCACGCATAGTGCCTCTGGCTCTCCTCCCAGCCTTCTTCCTGCAGGTACCCTGTTCCCTGTGCTGGACCAGCATGGACCCCTCTGCCCAGTCCTCCCCCTCCCCCCTCCCTGGGGATGCTAGCCTCTCTGATGCAGACTCACAGGCGCAGCTCATCCAGCGCTCTGTGTCTAATGCTATTTTGCAGGCTATGGGTTCCATGTCCACAGTCTTATCACAGACCATCTCCCAGGCCCTGTCTGCACACCCCCTAGCTGGGGCCAGACTTGCTCCCCCTGAGATTGCGCAGCACTCTTTTGCTGCTGAACCTCCTGTTGGACAGGAGACAATGACCGGTGTGTTGATGACCACCCCAGACGACGCGCTGAGGTCGCGTAAGAGAGCTTGTCCCCGCCAGGCTGATAAATCGCGGGTGTGGAAACACGCTAGAGCCCTAGCGGATGCCGTCTCTGACTCGGATCTGGGTTCGGGCCCGGAGGATCCGGCAGAGGCTACTGATTTTTCTGAGGAGGATGACTCCCCTCTGGGGTCCGACCCTATTGCCACTCCCCCTGCTGTGCCTTTAACTAAGGATTCCTCCTCTGCCTCTGCTGACAATTTCCCTTTGGATTCCTCCGGGGCTCCCATGTTTGATCCTGAGGCCCTCCACCACCCTAGATCGGCGGAGTGGCTCCCAGATACACAAATTAGCAGTTACCTGGAGCATTGGGCCCGCCGTCCTTTGTCCAAGGAGGCGCGCAGTAAGCTGCGGGCCGAGTGCCCTCGGCCCATTATACCCCATAAGGTCTGCGACACGCCCGTTGTGGATCCAAAGATGACCCAATTTTTGTCCAAGTCTGGGTGGAATGCCAAGAGGGGCTTAGACTCAGCCCTTAGAGGGTGCCAGGACAAACTCCTGGACATTTTCGGTCCACTGGCAAAAATTATGGAATTGGCGGAGTCCGCCAGACAGGAGGGTTCCCACATTGACCCTGAGGAGCTCACGGGCTGGGCCCAGCGGGCGATTTGCATCGCCGGGGGGGCCAATGCATCCCTGTCAGTGGAAAGGCGCAAGGCTATCCTGCTTAGGATAGACCCCAAGCTCATAAATCTTGCCCAGACGGAGACGGGCAAAGAGGCGGAAGGCCTGCTTTTTGGGGACTCCTTTATAAAGGACCTCAGCCGCTTCGTCGGCACTTTTTCCGCTCTGGACAAGGCGCAGGCTACCATGCGCAAAGTCTTCCAGGGCCGGGTCTCTCACAGGGCCGGCAGCAACAGGGGCCGTCTGTCCGGCCGCTCCAGCACCCGAGGCAGGGGTGTATCCAGAGGCTCCTTCTCCCAGCGAGCTGCGTTTCAAGACCAGCGGTCTCCCCAGACGTTCTTCCCATCCAGAGGGGGACAATGGCGCTCCCGTTCCTTCCGAGGAAACACGGCTCCCCGCAAGTCATTCGGTAAGTCAGACCCCGGACGGGGATTCTTCGGTACTTTATGTAGGGGGCAGGCTTCGGCATTTTTTACACGCTTGGGAACTGATTACTTCAGACCCGTGGGTTCTGACGACGGTCAGAGGCTTCTCCATAGAACTCATAGACACCCCTTGCTCAGTGCAACACCCACCGTCCTCTCTTCGGAGGGGATCGGACTCCGCCCGGGTGGACGAGGAGCTCTCTTCCCTCTTCCTCAAGAGGGCCACAGAGAGAGCTCACGGCCACTCAAGGGGGGTAATAAGCAACATTTTCTTGGTCCAGAAAAAAGGGGGTCAGATGCGTCCCGTCATCAATCTCCGGGCCCTAAACAGCATCGTGCGGTACCGTCACTTCAAGATGGAGGGGATCCATCTACTTCGGGACCTTCTCTCCCCCAGGGATTGGCTCGTGAAGCTGGATCTGAAGGACGCGTACCTTACGGTCTCGGTGGCCCCCCACTCCAGGGATCTCCTTCGCTTCCTCTGGAAAGGCGAGGTCTGGAGATTCACATGCCTTCCATTCGGCTTGTCGTCGGCTCCGTGGTGTTTCACCAAACTCCTGCGTCCGGTCATGGCCTGGTTGAGGAGTCGCGGAGTACGCCTCATAATATACCTGGACGACATCCTCCTGATGCATCAATCCAGGTCGACACTGCTGCAACACCTCCGATGGACGGCGGATCTCCTAGAGTCGCTCGGCTTCCTACTCAACTTGGAGAAGTCCTGGCTCACTCCCTCCCAGAGGTTGGACTTCCTAGGCTTCACAGTGGACTCGATCTCAGAATCCCTCAGCCTGCCAGGGGACAAGTTACGGTCCATTCGCAAGGAACTGCGACGGGCGTTGACCAGTGCCCACCTGTCTCTCCATACAGGCGGTCTTCCCGGCACCGTTGCATTACCGGGCCCTGCAGCGCTTGAAGATTGCGCACCTCCGCTCGGGGGCCTCCTTTGCGGACATGGTGGAATTGGATTCGGAGGCCAGAGAAGAGATCCGTTGGTGGATCGCCAATCTGGAGGCTTGGAACGGCAGGGCGATTTTTGGTTTCCAGCCGGAATTCACCATCGAATCGGATGCGAGCCTTCAGGGCTGGGGAGCACACTGCAACGGGGTCTCCACCGGGGGACCTTGGTCGCAGGTCGAGACGCACTTGCACATCAATGCCCTGGAGTTGCTGGCCGGCTCCTTGGCCGTCAAGAGTTTTACCAACGGGCTGGCCAATGCATGTATCCGTCTCCGGATGGACAATATTTCAGCGGTTCGCTACATCAACCGTTTGGGCGGAACCCAGTCTGCTACCCTAGCGGGACTGGCGAAGGATTTTTGGGCGTACTGTCTCTCCAGGGACATCATGGTGCAGGCCGAGTACCTGCCGGGACTTCACAACGTGCGGGCGGATTGGAGTTCCCGCCATCTTACGGACGGCAGCGACTGGCAGTTGGACCCGTCGATTTTCTCGGAGGTGTCATCCAGATGGGGACCCTTTTCCGTGGACTTGTTCGCCTCCCGGCTCAACGCTCACCTCCCTCGGTTCTACAGTTGGCGCCCGGATCCGGAGGCGTTGGCGGCGGACGCGTTTCTGCAGGACTGGTCCTCCGACCTTCTCTATGCGTTTCCCCCATTCATGATGATTCCTCGGATGCTTCTCCAAGTGCGTCGCCACCGGGCGGAGTTGGTGGCGATAGTCCCGTTCTGGGACTCCCAGGTGTGGTTCCCGTCTCTCCTGGAGCTTCTAGTGGACATTCCAGTCCTTCTGCCGAACCCGACCTCTCTCCTGCGCTGCCCTCAGGGGACTCCCCACCCTCTGCTCCTGGACGGATCCCTACGTTTGATGGCCTGCCGGCTCTCAGGACTCCAGGAGCGGTCGACGGAGTTTCGGAGGCAACTAGGCGCCTCTTGGGCGACGCTTGGGCTCCCGGCACCCGAAAATCTTATCGGGCGGCCTGGCGAACTTGGGCTGGCTGGTGCCTGGAACGGGACCTGGATCCCGTTTCAGCTCCTGTAGCTCAGTTGCTTCAATTCCTCACCTCTCTCTTTGAAGAGGGAAAGGCTTACAGAACGATCAATCTTTTTCGTTCGGCGATCTCTTCGTCACATCTAGGATTTGACGGCGTTCCGGCAGGACAGCATCCTTCCGTTTCGCGCCTCCTCCGAGGAGCGCGGCTGTCTCGGCCTCCCCGGCCGAGGTTTTCTTCCACTTGGGATGTTTCCCTGGTGCTTACCTTTTTGTCCTCTTGGCCTACCAATACTGACCTTTCCTTACGTCAGCTTTCCGCAAAGTTGCTCACTCTCTTTTGCTTAATTTCTTGTAAGAGAGTTTCGGATGTGCGGGCTCTGGACCACGACGCCAGGTCCTTTACCCCGGAGGGCGTGTCTTTTAACATTTCGAGACGCACGAAGACGAACATCCGGGTCGTTTCGTACCCCAGTTTTCCTGCTTCCCCGGCCTTGTGCCCGGTAGCTTGTTTAAAGGAATACGAGGCCAGGACTCGTCCTTACAGGTCTCCGGTTGTGCCGCAGTTGTTTCTCTCCATCCGTCACCCGTTCGGTCCGGTGACTAGCCCCACTTTGGCCCGTTGGTTGAAATGGGTTATGGCTCTGGCCGGTGTGGACACTTCGGTGTTTACAGCTCATTCGGCGCGCGGTGCGGCGTCTACCTCTTTGGCGGTCTCGGGAGCTCGCCTGGAGGACATCCTGAGATTGGCGGACTGGTCGAGTGCCTCCACTTTCCGTGAGTATTATTTCCGTCCTCCTCCTCATTTGTTTGATCCCTTGGTTAACCAGCTTTGAACTAGCAATATGAAGCCTCCGTGTCTGATGTAAAACTAACTGATTTTCCTAGTCTACGACGTAAAGTCATAGTTTTATTAAGACACGGAGGCGAATATTGCCCTCCCTTCCCTCCCCTGGGCTCTGGTAGTGTGGAGGGAGTGTTTGGCCTGTTAGCTCTGCTTTAGTTGGTAGGCCTATTTTGTACTGTTATACATTGAGAATGTTAAGTTGTTCGCCATTTGGTGCTCATACTTGTTTGTATGCTTTACACCGGCCTGGACCTCTGGTGTCCGCTGGATATGGGTTTGGCTTGGCCATGCTCTCGCTTTATCGGAGTTTGCTTCTCTTGTTCTTTCAGGTTGAGTCTTCCTGCCCTGGAATGTTCCTGTTCTGGACGTTGTTTTCCTCCAGCTCCTGCTTCTACCACGTTGGATTTGCTGAGAGTCTTGGATGATGGTTTCCAGTCCTTCCCCTGAAGTGGATCCTGTCGCTGGAAAGTTCCTGCTTGGATTCCGTGGGTCTCTTTGGCGCGGATCGTTCTTTGAGTGTTCCGGAGTTGTTCGTTCATCGGTTATTATGGACTGGTTCGCAGAGAAAGAGGAAGTACCACCTTGGACGCAGCCTTATATTGGGGCTGTAGGGGTGGGACGTATGGGTTACTATGGTGACCATTTGCATTTGTTTTTTGTTTCTCCTTGCTGCTATGGTGATCAGTAAAGGAAGAGAAAGCAATATTCGCCTCCGTGTCTTAATAAAACTATGACTTTACGTCGTAGACTAGGAAAATCAGTTAGTTACATCCTGTATTATACTCCAGAGCTGCACTCACTATTCTGCTGGTACAGTCCTGTTGACAGGACTTTGTTTTCTGTTTTGATTTCCATAGACTTCTATTAGGACGGCAGAAAATGAAAAACAAAAAAATTAGTGGCAATTCTGGAGGAGCTGCTCAGCCCATGACACTGTAGCGTGTCTTTAGTTAGGGGAGCAGCCCGACCGCATGTGGACCGCAGTAATCGACTAACCCCAGCAAAATATGCATACAATGGAGGATATCGACGCAGTCCACATGCACCACAAGAGCAAACTACACAGAATGTAGCAATCATAGAGAACACACAGAGAGAATGCACCAAACAGATATAACTGACTATGCTGGCAAGACATAAGTAAAGGTATTAAAAGCTGAGACTTTCGCCAATATGTTCCAGTCATGGAGATATCGGAGCCCACATGCACCACGTCACGGTTTCTCAGCATGGCAAGGGGTTCCTAACCACTGCTCTGACTATGGTGTGAACACGGTCTGGGGATGATATAATTCAGCTCACAGCCAAGCTCCCCACATTGTATGCATATTTTGCTGGGGTTAGTCGATTACTGCGGTCCACATGCGGTCGGGCTGCTCCCCTAACTAAAGACACGCTACAGTGTCATGGGCTGAGCAGCTCCTCCAGAATTGCCACAAATTTTTTTGTTTTTCATTTTCTGTCTTGTTAGATTTGAGTGTGTTTGCCTTTACTTGGCACTCTAGCACTTTTTTGCACCTGGTAACCTCCCTCACATGGTCTGGTGTGGGTGTGGCTCACGGCCTGGCTTCATCCACATTGTACAACCACAGCATTTATGCTGGGCAATTGTGGGGAGCTTGGCTGTGAGCTGAATTATATCACCCTCAGACCGTGTTCACACCATAGTCAGAGCAGTGGTTAGGACCCCTTGCCATGCTGAGAAACCGTGACGTGGTGCATGTGGGCTCCGATATCTCCATGACTGGAACATATTGGCGAAAGTCTCAGCTTTTAATACCTTTACTTATGTCTTGCCAGCATAGTCAGTTATATCTGTTTGGTGCATTCTCTCTGTGTGTTTTCTATTAGGACGGAAAGCAAACGGAATGCCTTTTGAAGGCTTCCGTTTTGCCTTCCATCATAATACAAATCTATAGGCAGAAGAACGGATCCGTCCTTCCGTCTTATGGATTCAGTTATTTTCCGTTATAACCATGTTGTAACGGAAAGCCATAACGCAATCCCTAACGATAGTGTGGACCCACCCTAATTTATATTATATTTTCGTAGTGTCACTACAGATGTGGCGATGCCAAATATGTAAGGGAATTTTATTTTTCCATTTTTTTCTATTGAAAAGCATTTGTGCCAATTTAAAAATACAATTTGGAACTTTGAATTTTTTATTTTATAACTTTTTTACTTTTATTTTTAACCATTTAACAGTCCAAAAAGGGGACTTAAATAGGTGATCTTTTGATCGTTCCTAAAAATACTTTGCGCTGTTCCTATAGTGCAATGTACTTTATTGTCAGTGCAATACAGACATTCACCAGCAGGCAGCGCCACAGAGGCACAGCCTATTAAGAAACACTAGAGGCGGGCCTCGGGCCTTTACTATGTCCTGATCTGTTGCACTGACACCGACACCCTGCAATCTAATTTGCATGGTCCTGATGGTAGACAGGGGGAGTCTGCTTTTTCTGTAACCACTTACATGCTGCAGGCACTATTGCCTGTGGCATATAAGGGGTTAAACAGCCTTGATGGGCGCTCCTGCCAGTCAGGGCTGTTAGATCTAGAGCACGGCTGTTATGTTACAGCCATGCCACATGCTCTCCGTTTCATGGGAGACCCATACAGCGCTTAGACTGGGCTACTGTAAAAAGGCGGAGGCCTAGCCTAAGGCTTCTTAGTGTCACTAAAAACAGCAAGATGTGCAGAATTGATCAGGTGTGGTGAAAATGACAGGTTTGTCTCATCCCGAACGACCTCTTACCTTCAATATAAAGATTGTTACATCTACATGTAGAGAAGTATAATATAATATCTATATGGCAAATCAGTGAGGGGGTGGAGTTCTGACAACCGCTTCCGCAGTCTACGGGAGACATGATTCTCACAGCTCCCGCTCCTTCCTCTCTTTAGGTTGCAGCGCTACAGAACAATTATAGTGGATTGTGTGCAGATGTTAAAAATGCTAAATCACATCCTCGAGAAACGTTAAATTGAACTTTCTATTTATAAGGATTTATGTCTAAAAAACATCATTTTTTATTTTTTATTTAGGAAAGAACAAAATTAAAACCAATGCATAATTAATCAATAACATCATGAATTCTTCTCCCTCTTTTTTATCCATTCCCAACCCACTCCACCCTACCCTACATTCCATTCCTTTAGGCTACTTTCACATTAGCGTTTTTGGCTTTCCGTTTGTGAGATGCGTTCAGGGCTCTGACAAGCGGTCCAAAACGGATCAGTTTTGCCCTAATGCTACCGGAATGGAAAAGGATCCGCTCAGAATGCATCAGTTTGCCTCCGTTCAGTCACCATTCCGCTCTGGAGACGGACACCAAAACGCTGCATGCAGCTTTTTTCTGTCCGCGATGTGGTGCGGAGCAAGACGGATCCGTTTTCTCTGACACAACAGAGAACGGATACGTTCCCCATTGCCTTTCAATGGTGTTCAAGACGGATCCATCATGGCTATAAAAGACATAATACAAGCGGATCCATTCATAAGAGACGCATGCGGTTGTATTATTGTAACGGAAGTGTTTTTGCTGATCCATGACTGATCCACAAAAATGCTAATGTTAAATTTGCCTTAGGCCCCTTTCGCAATTATTCCGCGCAGATGCAATGCGTGAGTTGAACGCATTGCACCCGCACTGAATACCGACCCATTCATTTCTATGGGGCTGTTCACATGAGCGGTGATTTTCACGCATTACTTGTGCGTTGCGTGATAATCGCAGCAAGCTCTATATTCTGCGTTTTTCACGTAACGCAGGCCCCATAGAAATGAATGGGGTTGCGTGAAAATCGCAAGTATCCGGATTTTCACGCACGGTTGCTAGGAGACGATTGGGATGGAGACCCGATCATTATTATTTTCCCTTATAACATGGTTATAAGGGAAAATAATAGCATTCTTAATACAGACTGCATAGTACAATAGCGCTGGAGGGGTTACAAAAAAATAAAAAATAATTTAACTCACCTTATCCTACTTGATCGCGTAGTCAGCATCTCTTCTGTCTGTCTTCTGTGCTGTGTGCAGCTACAGGACCTGTGGTGATGTCACTCCGGTCATCACATGATCCATCACATGATCTTTTACCATGGTGATGGATCATGTGATGGCCCATGTGATGAAAGGAGTGACATCACCACAGGTCCTGTTGCTGCACACAGCACAGAAGACAGACAGAAGAGATGCTGGCTACGCGATCAAGTGGATTAAGGTGAGTTAAATTATTTTTTTATTTTTTTTAACCCCTCCAGCGCTATTGTACTATGCATTCTGTATTCAGAATGCTATTATTTTCCCTTATAACCATGTTATAAGGAAAAATAATACAATCTACAGAACATCAATCCCAAGCCCGAACTTCTGTGAAGAAGTTCGGGTTTGGGTACCAAACGTGCGTGATTTTTCTCACGCAAGTGCAAAACGCATTACAATGTTTTGCACTCGCACGGAAAAATTGCGCGTGTTCCCGCAACGCTCCTGCATATTTTACCGCAACACCCGTCTGAAAGAGGCCTTAGTGTTGCGTCTCTAATCCCTCCATAAACATGAAAGGAGAAAGGAAGTGTGGGGGGAGGGGGGGATCCATAAAAAAATACTTACCACTTCCAAGCTTCCCATACCCTAGTCCATTTTTCCTCAGAATTTCTTTGGTTATATAAAACATTCTCATATCTCTTAACCTTATTAACCAGATATAACCATTCATTGAGCTTTGGGGTAATTTTGTGAAAACCAGACTGGAATCATGTTTACATGGCTATGCACTTTCTTTAAAAAAATAAATAAAGGAATATCCAGATTGAAGTTTCATGTCCGTTTCCACCAGTGGATTTGCGCCATTGCAGCATCTTTTCTTCTCGACAAGTACTCTCTGGAGGATTGGACCCCCTTTCCAGGAGAGATATTACCTGCGGCTGCAGCCCTGTGGAATTAGATTTTACTCCATTCATATCTACAATAGAGTTGTGCCTATCCTTAGCACAACTCAATAAGGTGAACCTTGCTCTTTCTTTTCAATAATTTTATTTATTTGAAGGTACTATCCTATTGTGCGTCCCTTTCTCTCTATCTCCCACCACCTCACTTGTGGTTTGAGTGGAAGTTAGAGACGTCCCCTTCTACAACTACCTTTTTATACTTATGGCAGTTTACCGTGGATACTGTAGGTCATTCAATATCCAGCACTCAGCTGTAAACGGGATTGCTACCCTCAATTTTTGGGTGATAAAATTATGGATTGAACCTGTGGGCAGTTTGAAGACTCTTGTAGACCACATTTATGTGTAAAAAATAAACTGTACTAATATGTGATTCAAATTATGTGATACTAATCTTAAATAACCAAATATATTTCCCCATTCCTCTAACATAACCATTGTGTAATCAATTCCCCAAGCCCATTGACTCGGGGAGACAGCCTCATTAAATAGTGCCTAAACTAATAATTTATATAATTGGGAAATCTTCTGACTTAGACTCCCAATTACATCATTCAAATGTGAAGAAGTGTCTATCTCCAACAGTGAAGTTTCTTTTACACTAGAAAGTGCTGAACATATCTGAAAATACCTGAATCAGCTTAAATTACCTAAATTACCTCTTTGTGCTAAACAGGAGAAAGGGAGTACCTCTCCAAGCCTCACCACCTATGAAACATACAAAATATTACCTTTTTGCCAAAACTTATCCCCAACTAATTTATTGAAGTCCTGTAAATAAAAATTATGCCAAAGAGGAGTGCACAGAAGAGATCCCTTTATCCCCAACCATCTTCTAATAGTGGTCCAAGATCTAGAAAATACCTTTCCAGTCACTTTGTACTCTTGTTCAACATTGATTAATCCCCCAGATTCCAGCAGAGTAACTATGTTATCATATCGAGATTGCTTCCCCAAAGTCTTACACAGAGCACTTTTCTCACATTCACAGTATAACCATAACTGCCCAGCTATAAAATAGCCCTTGAAGTAGGAAAGATTTAACCCTCCCTGCTCCAATGGCTTATAAAAATAGTCCGATTTTAACCTCACTCGCTTTCTTCCCCAAAATAGATTGTTAATCATCCTCTCAATGAGTTTGAAAAACGTATCCTCAATCCAAATTGGGGTATTCCTGAGAATATAGAGAAGTTGGGGTAAAATCACCATCTTAACCATAGATATTCTGTCAGCTCTAGATCCCCTATCTAGTCAAAGCCATATCGTAATCTCTTTATCTCAATTTACTTATCAATGGAATCAAGTTATGCTGGGTGAAATCCTCGATCCTAGGCGATATCATCATGCCCAGATATTCAAATGAATCAACAACTTTTAAGATCGTCAAGGACCCCTCGCTTAAAAACTCAAAACAATCCAATAACATAAGGGTAGTTTTTGACCAGTCAATATCTAAGCCAGCTACTTCCCCAAAAGAATTGACTGTACAAATAATTCTTGGGAGGGTTGCATTAATATGATTTATAAAAAAAAGAAAACATCATCCGCATATAAAGAGATTCGATCCTCTGGTCCCAATACTCAGTCTCGCAATAAGGGTCTTAGAACCATCTTAAAGATTTATTCACATGTCATTATTGGGCCTATTGTGCCTTTTGTGCAGCAGCTTCAGAAAAATTAGTCAGAAAGTGGGAAGACAATGAGGTGTCTCCTACTCTATTAAGTAATCTGTGTCCTAATTGTTTTAATGAGGTCTTTTGATTTATTTTTTTCTTTGTGAAATGTAGCAACTCGTTCAACTGTATTAATTATAGGTGTGCACACATTTCTTAGCATGCTGCTGCTTT
This sequence comes from Bufo gargarizans, assembly GCF_014858855.1. NCBI lineage: Eukaryota > Metazoa > Chordata > Amphibia > Anura > Bufonidae > Bufo > Bufo gargarizans. The sequence continues at coordinate 49,288,988 of NC_058088.1, forward strand.
CCATTTAAACAGTGATGTGTGAATATACCCCAAAACTAACTGATAATAGTACAAAATATTTTTCATATTTTGTTTCTGGGATGTCAGGTTGCAGCTACATGATGGGTAAATTATGTCATCTGAGTTACTAAAAATGTGTTCAAAAAGATTGAGAACTAAAATCTCACTAGCCTTGAACTAATGAATAAAGCATTCTACTCTATGAAAAGAACATTAACGTAACTTTATTCTTTCATGAGTTATTTACAAGTTTATGACCACTTATAAAATGTGTTCAATGTGCTGCCCATTGTGTTGGATTGTCAATGCAACCCTCTTCTCCCACTCTTCACACACTGATAGCAACACCGCAGGAGAAATGCTAGCACAGGCTTCCAGTATCCGTAGTTTCAGGTGCTGCACATCTCGTATCTTCACAGCATAGACAATTGCCTTCAGATGACCCCAAAGATAAAAGTCTAAGGGGGTCAGATCGGGAGACCTTGGGGGCCATTTAACTGGCCCACGATGACCAATCCACTTTCAAGGAAACTGTTCATCTAGGAATGCTCGGACCTGATACCCATAATGTGGTGGTGCACCATCTTGCTGGAAAAACTCAGGGAACGTGCCAGCTTCAGTGCATAAAAAGGGAAACACATCATCAGTGTGTGAAGAGTGGGAGAAGAGGGTTGCATTGACAATCCAACATGATGGGCAGCACATTGAACACATTTTATAAGTGGTCAGAAACTTGTAAATAACTCATGAAAGAATAAAGTTACGTTAAAACCAAGCACCATTGTTTTTCTTGTGAAATTCCCAATAAGTTTGATGTGTCACATGACCCTCTTCCTATGGAAAAAATAAAAGTTGGATTCAAAAAGGCCGACTTCAAAATGGCCGCCATGGTCACCACCCACCTTGAAAAGTTTCCCCCCTCACATATACTAATGTGCCACAAACAGGAAGTTAATATCACCAACCATTCCCATTTTATTAAGGTGTATCATATAAATGGCCCACCCTGTACTATATACTTCTATATACAAGAATATAACTACTATAATACTTCTCCTATATACAAGAATATAAGTACTATAATACTGCACTGCAGTGGGGAAGCGGCAAGAGGCTGTGCTAAAACTAATATTTAGATGACAAACAGCACACCGCCGCAGAGCTGTGGCAGGGTATAAGGGACCAGGACCAGACTGAGCTATGGTTCTTGCCACTCAACCTAGAACCAGGCATGGTTGTGTCTGATAATGTCGGTAACTTGGTGGTGGCTTTGGAGCTCGCCAAGCTCACACACATACCATGACTATCCCACGTTTTAAACTTAGTGGTTGAGCGGTTGCTCAAAACCTACCCCAATTTGCCTGAGCTACTGGTGAAGGATCGCCGCGTGTGTTCCCATTTCCCAAAGTCACCTACAGCTGCCGCCGGTCTGGCAATGCTGCAGCAGCGCTTGCAATTGCCAGCTCACTGACTGTTGTGCAACGTGAGCACGTGCTGGAACTTCATGTTACACATGTTGGCCAGGCTTTGTGAGCAGCAGAGGACAGTTGTGGAATACCAGCTGCAACATAGTCTTCGCCTTTCCAGTCAGCTGCCTCTCTTCACAAGCAACGAGTGGGCATTGATGTCTGACCTCTGTGAGGTTTTACGCAACTTTGAGGAATCAACACAGATGGTGAGATGCCACTATTATCAGTGTAACCGTCCCACTTCTATGTCTACTTAAACACTCGCTGCTCAAAATGAACGCCGCAGCTTTGGAAGAGGTGGAAATGGGGGAAGACAATGCACAGGGTGATAGCCAGACCACCCTCAGTTCATCTTCTCAGTGTGAATTGGATGATGAGGAGGAGCAGGAGACGGTTGCCTCCGCTACAGAGGGTAGTACCCATGGAAGTTTTATTCCATCTGTTCAGCGTGGATGGTTAGAAGAGGAGGAAGAGGATGAGGAGATTGAGAGTCATCCTCCTGATGAGCATAGCAACGTCTTGCCTGTTGGGACTCTGGCACACATGGCTGACTTTATGTTAGGCTACCTTTCCCGTGACCCTAGCATTGTACGCATTTTGGCCAACACCGATTACTGGCTGTTCACCCTTCTCGACCCATTCTACAAAGAGAACTTCTCATCTCTCATTCTTGTGATAGAGAGGATGAGCAAAATTGTGCAATACCCGAAGGTCTTTGTGGAAAAAATGCTACAAAAATTTCCAGCTGACAAAGCTGGTAGCAAAGTACGAAGTTCCTTGGGCAACTGAGGAGGGGAGAGGAGGGGAACACACAGCAGTTCCAACAGAGGCAGGGCAACACTCTCCAAAACCTGGGATAGTTTCATGACACCCCACCAGCATCCACACCCTGATGCGCGGCCTAGTGTCACAAGGAGAGATAAGTTTTGGAAGATGAGTTCGTAGCAGTCCGTGTCAGCGTCCTCAATGATCCCTCTGTGCCTTAGAACTACTGGGTGTCCAAGCTGGACACATGGCACAAACTGGAACTCTATGCCTTGGAGGTGCTGGCCTGCCCTGCTGCCAGCCGTTTTGTCAGAGCGGGTATTTAGTGCTGCTGGGGGTATAATAACTGATAAGCGCATCCGTCTGTCAACTGAAAATGCTGACAGGTTGACTCAGATAAAAATGAACAAGGCCTGAATTGCCCCTGACTTCTCTACTCCACCAAAGGAAAGCAGCTAAATAATATATCTACTATAATACTGCTCCTATGTACAAGCATATACCTACTATATTACTGCTCCTATATACAAGAATATAACTACTATAATACTGCTCCTATGTACAAGAATATACCTACTATATTACTGCTCCTATATACAAGAATATAACTACTATAATACTGCTCCTATGTACAAGAATATAACTACTATAATACTGCTCCTATGTACAAGAATATAACTACTATAATACTGCTCCTATGTACTAGAATATAACTACTATAATAATGCTCCTATGTACAAGAATATAACTACTATAATACTGCCTCCTATGTACAAGAAAATAACTACTATAAAACTGCTCCTGTGTACAAGAATACAACTACTATAATACTGCTCCTATATACAATAATATATCTACTATAATACTGCTCCTATGTACAAGCATATAACTACTATATTACTGCTCCTATATACAAGAATATAACTAATATAATACTGCTCCTATGTACAAGAATATACCTACTATAATACTGCTCCTATGTACAATAATAAAACTACTATGATACTGTTCCTATGTACAAGAATATATCTACTATAATACTGCCCCTATGTACAAGAATATAACTACTATAATACTGCTCCTATGTACAAGAATATAACTACTATAATACTGCTCCTATGTACAAGAATATAACTACTATAATACTGCTTTATATGTACAAGAATATAACTACTATAATACTGCTCCTATGTACAAGAATATAACTACTGCAATACTGCCTCCTATGTACAAGAATATAACTACTATAATACTGCCTCCTATGTACAAGAATATAACTACTATAATACTGCCCACTATGTACAAGAATATTTCTACTATAATGCTGCTCCTATGTACAAGAATATAACTACTATAATACTGCTCCTATGTACAAGAATATAACTACTATAATACTGCTCATATGTACAAGAATATAACTACTATAATACTGCCTCCTATGTACAAGAATATAATTACTATAATACTGCCCACTATGTACAAGAATATAACTACTATAATACTGCCTCCTATGTACAAGAATATAACTACTATAATACTGCCTCCTATGTACAAGAATATTACTACTATAATACTGCTTTATATGTACAAGAATGTAACTACTATAATACTGCCTCCTATGTACAAGAATATAACTACTATAATACTGCTCCTATATACAGGAATATAACTACTATAATACTGCTCCTATGTACAAGAATATAACTACTGTAATACTGCTCCTATGTTCAATAGTCTTTTTACCAAAATGCTGCCTCCTGTACACATGGGTATAAAACGTAAAATATAGAGAAGCAGATGGACTGGAGAATGTTTATTTGATGGGAATTGGTTTTCTTTTTTCATTTTTTTATACTAAAGACCATCAATTCTAGCAAACAGCTAATGATGTGGATTTGTATGATATAATGTGTCACTTTCTTTAATTAACTAATTATTTGTTCCTTTAGTTCATCTGTAGCGACGTCCCCCTGACACACAGACAACAGCTCAAATTCTATAGACTCCAGTCCGACCTTAATTATTGAAGGATTTAGCAGACACTGCAGTGCAAAATTACAGCCAGACTTTTGCTTAGTCAGATTTCTTCCAAGTTGCTGGGATAAGAAAATACCCTCGAAATTACAAAACTCTACTTTTGGGAACTCTTTTTTTTTCCTGTGCTTCTTAATTAGCATCCAGCATAATGGTTCAATAAGGCTTTTAATGTTTAAGTAGTTTTGATAATATTAATAAAAATATCTTCTGCGCACAAGTGATGACACAATCTGAATTTCCATACGGCCGTCAGCATTATTTTCCGTTTTAAGTCTGAAGCATTTTATTGTTTGGTTCCTTTGGACATATAAAGCTTACTTTAATCATTAAGCATAATTTCAGCTTTTATCCAGCGCTCATTAACTTTCTCTTTAGCATTTTTTTTTTTCATATTATATATTTTTTTGCTTGGTGAACAGACACTTGCAGAAGTGAGTTCCACGTTGTGTGGTTATAAGGTGATAGTCACATTTTTCATTTTTGTAGAATTTTTGGGGTATTGGGTTCAGTTTACTGCGTTCCATGGACCAGTGATGCTTCAGAGAACATTTGGGCTTCACGCTCGCATCATTGTTGTTTGAGCTACCTGTTCTGCCTTCAGTTTTGTATCCTAAAAATCATCCTCAGAACTTGTAAAAATACTGAATTACATCGCTCCCCTGAGACATTCTCTGCCTTTAGCAATCAACATAACTTATTTTTTCTCCAATAGGTAAGGAAAAAAAAATAATCTTATTATCCGGATTTAAACAACTCTGGATAACTCATGTCGGGGCTTTCTGTTTGCTTATTTTATAATAACAACTGATAAAACAATAATTATAAGAAAAAATGATGTTTCTTTTTTTGTTGCAGTTCTTTGGTCATTATGTTGCTATTTTAATATTAGTTATGGGTAGAGATGACCTTGTTGTTCACCCAGTGGTCGTTTCGCAGCGAACTTTGCTTGTTCGCGATTCGCCGAACATGCGACCATATGGCGATATTCGCACACAACATATTTTTTTGCATAGCACCGAACTTTGACCCATGACACATCCATCAGGTGGTACCGGACAACCAATTGAGACGTTTCAGCACATGGACACACCCCCTACCCTATAAATAAACCCGATCTGGCCGCCATTTTACATTTACTGTTTTGCCAGTGTAGGGAGAGGTTGCTGTGTGGGGCAGGGACAGACTGTTAGGGACACAAATCGCTAGCTAATAGGGCCACAAAAGTCCTTTTAAGGACTGGTAACGTTGTGCTATCAATAGGTGTGACATACTGAGGGGTGTGATATATTTACAATATACTTTCTAACATATAAAAGTATATTATAGTGTATTTGTATTGTGCAGCATTTGTGTGCAGTTCTGCTGAGATACCGCAGCTATACAGAGGGACAAACACTATTGGAAAAAATAATTTCAACTGGTATGATATACCAGTTGCCCTCCAAAGCAACTGATAGAGGCAGGGGTGTGATATAAAAAAAACAGTTTAAGGGGTTTGATATACCTGCTTCCAGCAAATAATCATTGAGGGGTTCTATATACCTGCTTCCACTAATACTGCTCTTCTATAGGGACTTTGCCACAGGGTCATTTTGAAAATGACAGGCAGAGGAAGAGGCCGGCCATTCCGCACGGGAGGTAGGGGTTCGGGCAGGTGCACCAGACCAAAGCCTAATTGGGGAGTTGGAGAAGGTCCGTTTGATTACGTCAAAGGACGAACCAGAGTTGGTTGAGTGGCTCATTCAGCCTTCCGCTTCTGCACCCTCCTCATCCTCTGTATCTGCACCCTCCTCACTCTCTGCTGTGTGCACCCCCAAAGACACCACTGCCACCATAGCCCCTCCACTCGATTCAGAGAATTTATTTTCCCATTCATTACAAGACCTTTCCGATGCACAGCCATTCTTGGCATCAGATGAGGAAGAGGAGGTAGCAAAAGCCGCCACTCAGCGGTCTAACGACAGTACCCAGATTAGCTCAAGGTGGGTGGTCCCCGCTGTTGCTGCCTACTCCGAAATCTCTAATGTCAGTGTTGGTGAAGGTGACGATGATGACGTGTCAATGAACGTCACGTGGGTTCCCACAGAGAGGAAGAGGAGGGTAGTTCAGAGGGAGAGACGGAGCACCAGATAGGGAGGAGAAGCAGGCAGAACTTGCAGTGCACAGGAGGCAAAAAGCAGACTGCAAATGTATCTGGAGCGAGCCATCCACCATGCACGGTCACATCTGGCACTCCCAGAATGCTGGCACATGGCTCCGCAGTGTGGGCTTTTTTTAACTTGTCAGCTGCTGATAATAGAGTTTCCCTTTAAGACGCCTAAAAATGGCCCCTGATTAAAATACATATTTTTTGTGGGAATTTTGTCATTGATCCCCCTCTGGTCACTGTCCATGTTGTGGGATGATTTGTGCACTTCTTGTAAGTATTTGGTGGCTGCAATAATAACCTGAAGGTTTTTCAGGTTCGCCTGCCATTAAAGTGAATGGGGACCACCGCCAACTTGCGGTTCGCAAACATTTGATCACATTTGCGAATCGTCCTGGCTGATGTTCATCCATCACTAGTTATGGATAGGTCATCAGTAGTGTTGAGTGAATTTGCCACAAATCGGAAATCCCTCTTGCTTCGTGGTAACAAACCTTTTTTTTTTATCTAAAATTGTGGCTGCACGTGTTATAAAGTGAAAGTAAGAAGCCCGGGATTCGCTCATTATAGGTAGAGATGTGACAAGCGCTCATACGCTAGGGACAGTGTTGCTGAAAACTTTAAAAAAAAGAATATTAGAGAGGGAGAGTGCAGGGACAGTGCAGGGAGATTGTAGGGAGAGCAGGGAGACTGCAGGTTGAGTGTAATCACTATGTGCATCTTGTTCAACTGCTAATCTGTTATTTTATACATAGAATTACTGTGCCTCAGTATTAAAGGGCGGTCTAATACAGTATATTGCCACGTGTATCTTGCTCAACTGCTACAACATTCATAGTTAATCCTTTACATTACTGATACAGTTGCTTGTTGCTGCTGGTAACGTGTTGTTTGCAGCATGTTTTGACACTTTCCCTTTAAGTCTGGTTCCCTTCCCATTTATGGTGTGTATGGGGTTAAGGTGTGAGCAAGGTGAAGCTGGGTGTGGCCTCTTGCCTTTTATAGTACTGGTGTTTGGAGCCTGAGGTCAGAATTGACTTCAGCTTCTGTTGAGCTGGAGTTATGCTGCTATCCTGGACCTTTACTTCTGTCCAGCTTGAGGGCCACCATGTTGAACATAGTTTGTCTTCCCATTCTATCTATCTTGTTCTCCTACCTTACCTGTTTGGTTTTTTGGTGTGGGTTTATGTTCAGGGTGTGATATCTTCTCTTGTTGTTACATGTCTGGTCAGTTGGTGTTTTATGTCCAGCATGTATGCAAGGCGTTACCCTGAGTGTTGTGCCTCTGGTGAGGGGGCTTCTGTTTTCCTCAGAAAGGGAACAGCGTTGACCACCTGCCTACAGAAGTGGGCTCCATGGTTTCCTGGAAGGGTGAACCACAAGTCTAGGCAGTGAGTGTCTTTCATCTCGTTGGAGCGGCAGGTAAGTGCTATGTGTCCCAGAGCTTGTTATCCAGGTGGGATTCCTGTCTCTGGGTTCTTACCTGCCGCCCCTTTTGGTTTATCACTATCTTTTCTTTTTATGTGTTACAATAGGGATTACAATAGTTGTGGTGATGTTCTAGGGGTCAGGTGAACCCGCTCTAGAACATGATTGCAGTGTTGTTGTTTTCCCTGTTGCTACTGGTTGCTAAGCCTGTGGGAGACTCTAGTTCATCCGTTTTGTGGAAGAACCAGTCATCTCCTATACCTGACATTATTTTCAGGGATCTCCAGGGTTAGTAGGGCCCGAGTTTCCAGAGTATGATCCCCCTACCATCGAGGCCGGCTCATACAGTTCGCAGGTCAGGGATAAGATAAGGGTGGCGTTAGGAGATGACCTGCTCTCCTTATCCTGGTATCCAGGCCTAGTGGCATATCCCACTATTCTTCATTGTAAGGCGGGGGGTTTCCTCCACACCCCATTGTGACATAGCCTGATGCAGCAACCATTACAACTCCCAGAAGTCTATTGTTCCTGATGCTCCTCCTCCAACAACAGTAGGTGTGCACTCATCTAGCAGCACAGAAGCTGAATATGCTCCTGGCCAAGTTGCAAGTACTACAGCCCCTTCCTTTCCATGTAGTTGACTATAGTAGTATGTAGTAGAATATGGAAATCATTCTTTTTTTATGCACCCCTTAGGGGGGCCAGATTTCAATGATGATCATCCACATCTTTTGCTGGCTTTTCTTCTTCCAAATCATCATTTTAAGTCTTAATGTCGTAGAAAAGTCAACAAAATGAAAAAAGAGGAGGAGCTGGATGTTCCTGATGACATATCACCAGTATTAGATGAAGTGGAAAAGGAGGAAAAGCAGATGGCTCCCATCTGTAGGGCAGGAGTGTGGTTGGGTTTGGAGAACTGGCTTCACAACTAGGAGGGAGGGGGGTTTCTTCTTCTGCCACTTTGGAAATGTACCCATGATAGTTTTTATCTCCTCTTTTATAAGTTCATTGGATCCAACTGCCGGTCACCTGCTGCACCACGAGGTATGCTTCATATGTAGTTTCAGGATACAAGGGTTAAAGGTAAGTATAACTTTAATTATTAGGTAAAATGTATATAGTGGTCAAATATTGGCCCCATGTCGCCCCTTTGTGTAATTCTCAAAATACAAAAGGGTCATTTTCAGAAGATTGCAGGACACAACATCAATTGGCATATTGTGCCCGCATTAAACCAGCCAAATCCCAGACCAGCAACAGCCCCTGTCGGCCAACTTATTATATGGCAGCTGCTGGTTTTCAGGCTCCTATTCCTTATGGCAATAATGCAGCGGCCATGCTTGATCCATCCGCCATGTTTAGCCCATCTGGTATTAACCTTAATAAATGTGAAATACCATCCAGGTCATAGTATATATTTGTATAGTTTTTGATTTTACACTTGGAATATGGAAATCATTCTTTTTTTTAAAGGGATTTATATCTAGAGTGTTAAATAATAATTTCTGTTCTTTCACTAGTTTTCTATTTTTTGACAGAACAGAGATATTTGTAATTTTTATGTGGACATCAGAGCATAGTACGGGGCCCGTTATTTTTATTTTGTTTTTTGCTTTTTCCTCCAACATTTCAATAGCCATAACTTTTTTAATTTTCAATTTGCATAGCCATAGGAGGGCTTGTTTTTTTGTGGGATGAAATTTAGATTTTATCAGTACCATTTTTCTTGTATGTGTGACTTTTTGATCAATGTTATTCAATTCTTTCGGGGGAAAAGTGACAATAAATGGCATATCATTTTTATTTTATTTTTATTTATAGCAAATTATGGGGTGATGGTTGACAAAAATGTGGCACCATTACAGAAGGAGGCATACACATGGGGAGAGGGTATCTACAATTGAGCTGGCTTATGTGACCCTAGGTTACCCAACCTGGTTCCTAGACTTAAGGGAAGTGCTTGGTCCTTCTTCCTCTGCACTTGGAGAGGAAAAGGTCAAAGTTACTATTGCATTTTTTTCTCCTCTGTCTTAATTTGAGGTGGACATTCACCCCACTAATTAACTGGATCCAATATGTGTGACTGCCAATAGCGTGCAAACTTGACTATCTTATGATGTCTTGAACAGCCTAAGAAGCTATATTGAAGAGTTAAAAGGGTTCTCCTAAAACAATTTAAAATTACCAACAATATTCTCTCCTAGAATGTGAGCAGAACTGGTTGCTTCCACATGCATAGCTGCTTAGGGGCCTGAAAGGGCAGGGACTCACTACACACTACGCTCTAACATTTGCATGAACTACACATTGGTGAACGTTACTGTCAGGCTGTTAGCCCTGATGGCAGAATTTAGGCAGAATCACATCATTACCATCTACTGTAGAGCAGTGTAGTGTGTAGTGAAGCCCCACCACCTCAGCTCTGCAAGTGGTGGCAACCAGTCCTGTTCGCATTCTAGGATAGACTGGACTTTTTCTAGAAGCAGACATTCTTTGCCTGAAGAGGAAAACTTCTGAAACTTTTTTGATATATGGCTTAGTTAATGTGTGAATACACTTAATAATTTCACTCATTGAACATTTTGAGCTGTTAACACGTTTTATTCATTTCTGGCTCTAAAAATTAAGGTTCTCACTAATATAATATCTAGTATATTTCTGCACATTTTCCCCAGATCATTAAAGCTGTCAACTATTTAAATATGCATAATTTTATTGATATTTCAAAGCCTGATGCTGCAAGTCACTGTGTGCCCGGGATGGGAGATGCACGCTTACTACAGCATAATTAGAAAATTGATGGCAATGTTCTAAATATATAGGAGTTGCAGACAAATAGCAGGCTTTTTTCTCAGTAATGAAGTATAGACAGTAACGATATTTCATGTCAAGTCGTGGTTATTAAAAGGAGACAGAAACAGCTGTCATGTGAGCGCAGAACTTTGGTTGTACAGAATGAGACAGAGCTAGATTATTGACTGGTGTCTGTGCACCCAGAGGGCATAATAGCATAATTATAGTAATAATATCTGTTCTGTAGGGAGGATCACTGATAAACCAGCATAAATTTGCCATCTATGCCAGAAATAATATAAAGGCTGAACTCTGGAAATGGTTAATGCATTCCCAATAATGAGCACATTGTAAAGGTGACAGTAGGTGTGAGGAATGTACTTAACAGCTATATACATATTTGCACTGTTTTTATATTTTTATTGTTTCTTTGCTTCCTAAATGCAAAATTAAGCAACTTTATTATGCTTCTGCAGAGGATGTGTAAGTGTCACGGATGCGGTGTGGGTAAGAACCTCCATACCGAGCACAGGAGGAAAGGGGATAGGAACTAGGCCTGGAAACTAGGGTAAAGGAGAAGGTCACCTCCTAGAGCAACCCTAATCCAAGTCTTGACTAACTATCAGTATGAACTGACCTCAATGGTAGGAAAGTTCATACACAGTAACCTAGAGCCCTAATACACCCCGTAGTGCCCTGGTATAGTGACAGGACTTGAGACAACCTATTCCTCCACCATAAGGATGAACAGAAGTCTCCCTCAGGCCTAGATACAAAAGACAGGGAAATACAACAAACAAAATACAAATAGGGAAGACAACACTTAACTTCAGAAACTGAAGCTATAAACCACACCCCTAAAAGGGGTAAGCAGTAATAAATAGGGGAAGTTAAATGACCAAACCAATAACACCTGCCAGATGTGTGGTCATTACTAAAATAACACAAACACAAATGATCCACAAGGAACCATTCTGATTAACCCACGTGTTTCCAGTGTCTCTGATCTCCTAGCACCTTTCACAGGGGTGTCCGCGACAGTAAGTTTTTCACCTATCTGCTGAATGGGACATAAATGCATTGGCGCTCTGCTTCTATTTTTGAGGGCTGTCAGCTCCCAGCTCTCAGTATTAGAGATAGCAGCAGGGAGGGAGAGAATGTTGTACAGGGCATATCAGATTTAAGAGAAGGGGGAATGCTCACACTGGCTGCATATAGGGAGGAAAGTACACACAAGGCAATTTGCTGGGGGACGGCAGTAGCATCCTGGACACACTGATCCACACGAGAGAGACACATGAGAAAAATCTGAAATAGAGAAAACTTGTAAACTGAGTGTTGAGGGTCTGAAAATGAAAGTAAGAATGAGGATTGCAGCCTAAAACTTAGTACAACTTTTTTTTATATAATTCAAATGCACACACATTATTGAGGGGAACCCTTATGTGCCAGGTTTTTCAGATCGAAACACCTGTGCATTTTCAGCCAATAATTGGAAAGGCTGACATGTGATTACATTTTGCCTTGCAAAGGTCACTGAAGGGAAAAGAAACATCTGGATACTTATCCCTCAGGGAAGAATGTCGATCACCAGGCTCTTTAAAGGAGGGCTTGACTCTGTGGGACAACCCCATTAAAGCAAATATCTGGTTACTATCTTAAAAAGTCTACATGCCACCACCAGCTCTGAAGAAGACCTACCTGTTAGCTATCTTTAATGTCAACTGTTTTGATAGCATTACCCTATCACGATTTTCCTCCCCCCCCCCCCCCTCCTCCAAGTAAGAAGCAGACTCAGGTAATCTGGAGAGGTGTAAATTTTACGTTACTGACCACGAATGTGTTGAATGTCTATGTCACTCACCACGAATGAAACTGATGAGTGAAAAATGGGATAGGCCACACCAAAAAATATGTGTACATAAAAACACAATAGAGTGCCTTACCGTATATAACACTTCAAACAACAAACTGGAAAATGAAGCCATCAAAGCTAAGCGCCTTGCAACCCAATGACCACGTAATTGAAACCAACATTAAAAATGATCAAACCTGGACCTACTGCACCCTTTGTACTACAAGGAGACCTCTATAGACCCATGTTGTCCTTCTATGTGTCTTTAAATTATTAAAAATGAATTAGGAAAAAATTCTAAACCACAACCATGGTTTGGGGTTAAAAAATAAATAAAAAATGTAAGGAAAAAACTCATAGCTGCAGGCAAATAAACTGATGCTGTAAAGGAATTGATCACACGGTTTAGCCATGTGCATTGAGAAGTAATGTGCATACACAGTGACTCCACCAGCAAAATAGTGAGTGCAGCTCTGGAGTATAATACTGGATGTAACTCAGGATCAATACTAAATAAGTAATGTATGTACAAAGTGACTACTTTAGCAGAATAGTGAGTGCAGCTCTGGAGAATAATACAGGATCTAACTTAGGATCAGTACAGGATAAGTAATGTAATGTAATGTACACAGTGACTTCACAAGCAGAATAGTGAGTGAAGCTCTGGAGTATATTAATTCTGGATCAGTACAGGATAAGTAATGTATGTACACAGTGACTGCACCAGCAGAATAGTGCGTGCAGCTCTGGAGTATAATACAGGATGTAACTCAGGATCAGTACAGGATAAGTAATGTATGTACACAGTGACTGCACCAGCAGAATAGTGAGTGCAGCTCTGGAGTATAATACAGGATGTAACTCAGGATCAGTACAGGATAAGTAATGTATGTACACAGTGACTCCACCAGCAGAATAGTGAGTGCAGCTCTGGAGTATAATACAGGATGTAACTCAGGATCAGTACAGGATAAGTAATGTATGTACACAGTGACTGCACCAGCAGAATAGTGAGTGCAGCTCTGGAGTATAATGCAGGATGTAACTCAGGATCAGTACAGGATAAGTAATGTATGTACACAGTGACTGCACCAGCAGAATAGTGAGTGCAGCTCTGGAGTATAATACAGGATGTAACTCAGGATCAGTACAGGATAAGTAATGGATGTACACAGTGACTGCATCAGCAGAATAGTGAGTGCAGCTCTGGAGTATAATACAGGATGTAACTCAGGATCAGTACAGGATAAGTAATGTATGTACACAGTGACTGCACTAGCAGAATAGTGAGTGAAGCTCTGGAGTATAATACAGGATGTAACTCAGGATCAGTACAGGATAAGTAATGTATGTACACAGTGACTGCACCAGCAGAATAGTGAGTGCAGCTCTGGAGTATAATGCAGGATGTAACTCAGGATCAGTACAGGATAAGTAATGTATGTACACAGTGACTGCACCAGCAGAATAGTGAGTGCAGCTCTGGAGTATAATACAGGATGTAACTCAGGATCAGTACAGGATAAGTAATGGATGTACACAGTGACTGCATCAGCAGAATAGTGAGTGCAGCTCTGGAGTATAATACAGGATGTAACTCAGGATCAGTACAGGATAAGTAATGTATGTACACAGTGACTGCACTAGCAGAATAGTGAGTGAAGCTCTGGAGTATAATACAGGATGTAACTCAGGATCAGTACAGGATAAGTAATGTATGTACACAGTGACTGCACCAGCAGAATAGTGAGTGCAGCTCTGGAGTATAATGCAGGATGTAACTCAGGATCAGTACAGGATAAGTAATGTATGTACACAGTGACTGCATCAGCAGAATAGTGAGTGTAGCTCTGGAGTATAATACAGGATGTAACTCAGGATCAGTACAGGATAAGTAATGTATGTACACAGTGACTGCACCAGCAGCATAGTGAGTGCAGCTCTGGAGTATAATACAGGATGTAACTCAGGATCAGTACAGGATAAGTAATGTATGTACACAGTGACTGCAGCAGCAGAATAGTGAGTGCAGCTCTGGAGTATAATAAAGGATGTAACTCAGGATCAGTACAGGATAAGTAATGTATGTACACAGTGACTGCAACAGCAGAATAGTGAGTGCAGCTCTGGAGTATAATACAGGATGTAACTCAGGATCAGTACAGGATAAGTAATGTATGTACACAGTGACTGCACCAGCAGAATAGTGAGTGCAGCTCTGGAGTATAATACAGGATGTAACTCAGAATTAGAGCATAGAGAGAGACAGAGAATAGCATGTTGGTGGATGATAGGTATGCAAGTGAACAACTGTTATCATGCTATGGTTATGGGTGTGCAGAACATATGAAACACATAGGAAAGAGTTTTTTTTCCAGATGTGTCTGTGAAAGCTTGTCAAGTATTTACCTGCCTGATATAAAGCCTTCTTACTTTTCAGACGATGGGCTGAGTGGATCATCTTGACAGCAGTTATAATAGTTATGTTCTACTGTGTAGGGGCAGATTTATAATGTTATTGTGGGTGAAATACTTCATCATGATAGTAGGAAAAAAGCATCTGGTCATCTAATGTGGAAATTTATATTTATTTATTTATTTTTAATCTGCTTCAAAGATAATATTATTGCCGGAGATCCTAATTTATTTATTAAAAAAAAGTCTCAAAAATTTAGAAGGCTGAACCTTTTATACTAAATTTTTTTAAATCTAGAATTAACTGTGGGCTATTTAGAAAAAATTTGATACCAACAAATAGGCCGGGTTTACATCTGTGTTGTGAACCCCCCGCACTGTAGTCCGGTCACTGTATCCGGCGTATATGCTGGCTTTCAGATGGACAAAAATTGGTACAAACAACCTTTTTTGTCAGACTAAAAACCGGCATATATGCTGGAAAACGGCCGGATTACCACCGGATCCTATTACAGTGAAAGGGGATCTGGCTCCAGTGATACTGGATAAAGAGAACTCTCACAGGCTGTTCCTCCACTGGACAGACTGCCGTAGTTCACAGCACAGATGTGGCCCCAGCCTTCCCATTACTTTGTTTTGTATTCAATTCTTCTGATTGTCTGTATCTTCTTCATCTTGGTAGGTGTTAATTGGCCATAGACCCTTCATGGAAGTTTCTTGGTGTTCTGATACTCAAGGGTTTGTCTGAGCCCTCCTGTTCACAACCGTCAGCCAGGCAGCATTGCCAACCGCATGGGCAGTCCACAAAAACAAGGTATCCTATCCATGAATCATCTACAGTATTCACAGCGCATGCGCCTTGAATACTGTGGCTCCCTGCCATGGCCGACCTGCATGATGTAGACCTCAGGACCCGTCCAGGTCAGCCTGCATCCTCAGTTACTTGGCTCTATCCTGGACAGGCAGCATGCCGTGTGATAATGTAATCATGTCTGCGTGTTCAGGATGACATCATCTCACGGTGCACCACCTGCGCTAATTCAGGCTGACAGACAGCGGCATGGAGTAGGAATCAGGTAAGTATTTCACTTTTTTAACATTTTCAACACAGAGCTTCAGACCATGGAGGCCCTACACTATTTACACTACTAGGGGCACTACAGGCTATAATTTAAACTACCTGTTGCACTATTTACACTATTGAGAGTACTACAAGGGACTATTTATACTATTGGGGGCACTATAGGAGACAAATTATGCTTTTGGGGGTACTAAAGGGGGCTATTTATGCTATTGGTGGCACTATAGGGGACTTTTTATGCTATTGGGAGCAGTATAGGGGACTATGTATGCTATTGGTGGCACCATAGGGGACTATTAATGCTATTGGTGGGCAGTATAGGAGACTATTTACACTATTGGGGGCACTTTAGAGGACTATTTATGCTACTGGGGGCAGTATAGGGAACTATGTATGCTATTGGTGACTTATTATTCTGCTGGGGACACTATACAGTGGCATTATAATTACTGGGGGTATTATATTGAAGCATTATAACTATCAGGGGCACTATAGAAGGGCCTTATTACTTCTCGGGGCACTATGGTGGTTTGATAACTACTAAGAGCACTCTGGGGGTCTATATAACTACTGGGGGCACTTTGAGGGCAATTTTACTGCTGGCTCACTGTGGGTGTGGGGGGCTTTATCATTGTTACTATGGGGGGCTTTATTACTATTGGAAGCACTATAAGGAAAATTATTTCTATTATAGTGCATTATTACTACTATGAGGGGTACTATTGGGAGTGTTATCATTATTTGGTACAATATGGAGGGCAATACTGCTAACACGGCTACTTTCATGGAGCATGATTATTACTGGGGCACTGTTACTAATGAGGGCACTCTGGGAAAGAAGTATTAGTATTTGTGAGACTATGTTTAGCTCTGTTACTACAGGGGGACTATCTATAGGATGGGATTTGGGGAACACTTTGCACAGTATTCAGGGTAGCAGCAGGATAACTCTGTTGGAAAACCAGGATGTGAATGATAGAAAAGTGAGGAAGCTAAGATGTCTGCAGAGAGAAGATGAGGCTGAAAGAACTTGTCATGGCGGTCTGAGCCGAATAGAGAAGATGAGGAAAGAGAACATCTACATCAGAGGAGATGTTACTGTATGTGGTGCTGTATCTGCATGTATGTTTGCTAGTAGTGAATGTAATGCCCACCCAAATATGTCTTAAAAGAGGTTGTGTAGCCTCTTTATATTGATGATCTATCCTCAGGATTGAAGGCGAGGCGGAGCTGCATGCAAGTGCTGCTTCCTGTTCGTTACACTATACATCATCTTTCTTGTGACAGCGGTGTAGTGTAATTGCAAGCAATTACTCTGTTCAAGTGAATGGAGTGAGTACTTGTCATTACTCTGCATTTACAAGATGACTGGCAGTGTAATGAACAGGAAACAGAGCTCACATGGATCAGCGGGGGTCACAAGTGTCAGACCCCCACCAATCAGATATTTATGACCTGCTCAATCCCTTTAATGTTGGGGGGGGTTGGATCAACAATGTAACACATGAATTGTGGATGCATATTATACTCACCACTTTCTCCAGCGCCATTCCCTGCAACTCTGGTCCGTTCCCTCCTGCCTCTGCTTGTTTCCAAACTGCAATAGGGACCTTCCCAGAATATGGCATGTTACCGCTGCAGCCAATCAAGTGTCAGTGGTCTAATGCTGAGGACAGTGATCGGCTGCAGTGGTCACATTCCTTACACCTGCACATCGCCGACTTTGTGACAGATGTGAACACCTGCCCATTATATCCCGTCAGTCTTTGTTCACATTTCCGCAGCAATGATGCCAGAAAGTCCAGCATGTCCCATGCATCATCACTGCAGCCATATAAACAAGGCACCCATAGTAGAGCGGCGGGGGTGGAACAGCTTAGAATTGTGGATTACTTTCCACATGCTGCTGCCATATTTTATTTTTAACTACTGGATAACCACTTTAATTCTGGGGTGTTTGTGATTCAAGGTCATTATGTTTAAGGCATTTTGAGGGAGTGTAATGGGGGCGGAGGTGTGGTCTCTAAAAACGGGTGTTGCATGTGTCCATAAACATTTTGTGCTGTCCGTAATTTTTGGTTCAGTTGTCCAGAAAAATTTACAGGGAAGGTTGGAAACCCCTGCAGCCAGGTACATAACCATTGGATGTTCTCAGCATTAACGTTGGCAGGGTTATGTATAGTTACAGACGTGGACAAAATTGTTGGTACCCTTTGGTCAATGAAAGAAAAAGTCACAATGGTCACAGAAATAACTTTAATCTGACAAAAGTAATAATAAATTAAAATTCTATAAATGTTAACCAATGAAAGTCAGACATTGTTTTTCAACCATGCTTCAACAGAATTATGTAAAAAAATAAACTCATGAAACAGGCATGGACAAAAATGATGGTACCCCTAACTTAATATTTTGTTGCGCAACCTTTTGAGGCAATCACTGCAATCAAACGCTTCCTGTAACTGTCAATGAGACATCTACACCTCTCAGCAGGTATTTTGGCCCACTCCTCATGAGCAAACTGCTCCAGTTGTGTCCGGTTTGAAGGGTGCCTTTTCCAGACTGCATGTTTCAGCTCCTTCCAAAGATGCTCAATAGGATTGAGGTCAGGGCTCATAGAAGGCCACTTTAGAATAGTCCAATTTTTTCCTCTTAGCCATTCTTGGGTGTTTTTAGCGGTGTGTTTTGGGTCATTGTCCTGTTGCAAGACCCATGACCTGCGACTGAGACCAAGCTTTCTGACACTGGCTAGTACATTTCTCTCTAGAATTCCTTGATAGTCTTGAGATTTCATTGTACCCTGCACAGATTCAAGACACCCTGTGCCAGACGCAGCAAAGCAGCCCCAGAACATAACAGAGCCTCCTCCATGTTTCACAGTAGGGACAGTGTTCTTTTCTTGATATGCTTCATTTTTTCGTCTGTGAACATACAGCTGATGTGCCTTGGCAAAAACTTCGATTTTTGTCTCATCTGTCCACAGGACATTCTCCCAGAAGCTTTGTGGCTTGTCAACATGTAGTTTGGCATATTCCAGTCTTGCTTTTTTATGATTCGTTTTCAACAATGGTGTCCTCCTTGGTCGTCTCCCATGTAGTCCACTTTGGCTCAAACAACGACGGATGGTGCGATCTGACACTGATGTTCCTTGAGCATGAAGTTCACCTTGAATCTCTTTAGAAGTCTTTCTAGGCTCTTTTGTTACCATTCGGATTATCCGTCTCTTAGATTTGTCATCAATTTTCCTCCTGCGGCCACGTCCAGGGAGGTTGGCTACAGTCCCATGGATCTTAAACTTATGAATAATATGTGCAACTGTACTCACAGGAACATCTAGTTGCTTGGAGATGGTCTTATAGCCTTTACCTTTAACATGCTTGTCTATAATTTTCTTTCTGATCTCTTGAGACAGCTCTTTCCTTTGCTTCCTCTGGTCCATGTCGAGTGTGGTACACACCATATCACCAAACAACACAGTGATTACCTGGAGCCATATATATAGGCCCAATGGCTGATTACAAGGTTGTAGACACCTGTGATGCTAATTAGTGGACACACCTTGAATTAACATGTCCCTTTGGTCACATTATGTTCTGTGTTTTCTAGGGGTACCATCATTTTTGTCCATGCCTGTTTCATGAGTTTATTTTTTTACATAATTCTGTTGAAGCATGGTTGAAAAACAATGTCTGACTTTCATTGGTTAACATTTATAGAATTTTAATTTATTATTACTTTTGTCAGATTAAAGTTATTTCTGTGACCATTGTGACTTTTTCTTTCATTGACCAAAGGGTACCAACAATTTTGTCCACGTCTGTATGTATCCCGAGGGGAGCCTCAGGTTCCCTCCTTAATTCAGCTATAGCTTTATATTCTTTGGGGCAGGTCTTTTGTTCACCCTCCTACAGTATGCCACAGGTCACTCTTCCTGAAGCTTATGAGGCAGTAGAACAGTGAAGGCAGTCAGGCCCGGCACTATAATAAGGCAGACCAAGCGGCTGCCTTAGGGCGCAGAGACGCTGAACCAAGCCCGCGGCTGTTCTCCTCTGTGTGGCCCTGGTATCTTCTCAATCAGTGGTCTCAGCTGTGTCACTTGTCAGGCCAGTGATTTCCCGCTGAGCCAATCACTGGCCTGACACGTGACACAGCTGTGGCCACTGACTAGCTGAGTGGGAAAGGTCCTGAAACGGGAGCCCAGAGAGAAGATTCCAGGACCACACAGAGGTGAAGGGGAGCTGCTGCAGACGGGACCAGGGCCAGGTGAGCATAATGTTTTTTACACAACATTAATAGAGGGGGGGGGTGATATGGGAGGGGGGAAATGTGCCATGGAGGGGGAAAAATGTGACATGGGGGATGTGACACAAAGGGGGTGATGTAAAAAGGAGAGGGTGATGTAACATGGAGGGGGAGAAATGTCACATTTCTCCCCCTCCATGTCACATTCCCCCCCCCCCCATGTCACATCACCCCTTCCGTGTCACATTTCTCATCCCACCCCCTGTCATATCACCCGCTCCATGTCACATTTCTCCCCCTCCATGTCACATCACCCCCTCCTTTTTACATCATCCTCTTTGTGTCACATTTCTCCCCCCCATGGCACATCACCCCCTATGTCACATTTCTCCCCCACCATGTCACATTTTTTTCCCTTCCATGTCACATTTCTCCCCCCTCCATGTCACATCACCCCCTCCGTGTCACATTTCTAATCCCACCGCTTGTAACATCACCCCCTCCATGTCACATCACCCCCTCCTTTTTACATCACCCCCACCGAGTACTAGGGGGGGGCACCAAAATGTAGCTTTACTTGTGTTGGCAAAAATCCTTGCACCGGCACTGAAGGCAGTGCACGGGATGCGAGCATCATGGCCCTTAGGCTGGTAGAGACCTATGACTTGCACCACAGATGGAGGAGTGGAATGGGACTCATATACTTGGCCATTTGGGGAGCATACAAGAGGGCTCTACAATGAGCATCATTAAAGACTTTATGGGGGCAGTGTTAATACAGGGGGTCTATACGGGTATTATTATTACTGGGCTCACAATAGAGGGTCATTATTTTTTTACTGGAGGTACTTTAAAAGCATTATGGTGCTGAATCCCGAAGAGAGTCATATTGATGACCTCTCCTGAGAATTGTTCATCAATGTCTAAGGCTTAGAAAACCCCTTTAAAAGAAATAAACATAGATTCTGCAGAGGTAGATATGCTATAATGGCAGTCGGGTTAGACTTTCATTTCCCAGGATTCAGTTCCTTGTACATTTCCACCTGAGCAATTAAGACAATAGAATTTCTCCACTGTGCAATATCCTCCTTCCATAATTCTCTGATTCCGATCAAAATCCCCCTGTGACTGTGGCTTTAAAATAGGTTTTAATAAGTATATTTGAAGACGAGCACTACTCATAACCCCTTTTAGCATACCAGTGTACATTGGATATTACTGACAACACCAAGAATTAATTTCATGCTTATGAATTAATTCCCAAATTATAATTAGGTACAACTTGTATTAACTCAAAACATCATCTAAATCCCTGGACTATCTGACAGCGGAGAACGCCTTGCACATCATTTCCGAGATGGCGTGATACAAGAAATATGAAATTTAACAAGGTAGAGAGGAGAGATAGAATTAGGAATGTGCGTTTTTCCTGGGCGATAGGAATGCAGTAAATGATGGATGCCTTCCGCCGTATATTACCGATCCATGCTTCAGTGGTTAACTGCATGGAAGGTAATTGGATTAATTCTAAACATTGTATTTGTTCCACATCTCTCTTATTTCACTAACACTGAGCCTATTCCATATCACCTTCTTCTTTTAGTCTATGGAAAGAAGCTCCCATCTCATCCATCATAGCGTATCATCACTTAGTGCCCACCACATGTATGTACACACCACTCTGTGAGTCAGAGTCTATAAATATATCGATAGCTAAAGGTAAAGAGCAAGCTTTTAATGCAACGAAGGGACAACCAGGGTGTTGAAAATGTCTGCATTTCTTATATTGAATGTGCATCACACATTTAGCAATCCTGGCAGAGCTTACTATTGAGCTGTTCGGCATTTCTCAGATTCTCTTCATTCTCCTTTTATTAATTATGGGACTTTATTGCACTATTTAAGACAATGGAGGATAAAAAGAAATACATTTTTAAGTCTTCATTGTCTTCAATGGGCCAAATCAAGTTCTTCAAGGGTGACAAATGGAGAACTGGAGAACATTGCCTCTCTCTTTACAATCTAGAAGATACAGGAGATGAAAATCGGCCATGACATAGACCACCAATCATCTCTGTGACATTACTTATGACATGAGGCATGTTTAGTTGTGTGCCATTTTTATCCTTATTTTGTAACATGTTTGACATCTTGTAAATGATACATAAGTCTTCCCAGGAGAATCATGTGGAGAACACTGCAAACACTGATAAAGAGGACCAGCTGCACTATGTGATAGTTAGCTAGCAAGTGGGAGTGAGTGACACTTCAAATTTGGTGCATCACCCTAGAGACTTAGAGGTTGGAGCAGCATCACCTAGAGTAAAGCGGATCACTGAGCATGGACAGCAGCCCATAGTGCTTCTTATCCCTTTCATATGGTAGCATTAAGAGGACCCATGATAGGCCATGTCCGGAGGAACAGAGTAGCCAGCTTGCTGCAGAGAGAAATGCCTGAGTAGGGAGTGTTGTACTGGACTGTGCTAAAGAGAGACAGTTGATGTGTGCAGATACCTCTAACTGTGGCTGAGAGTGAGTACCACCAGAACACTGAGATGTGAGCATGTATATAAATCATGGGTATCTCCCACTAGCCACTCCTCAGGGCATTGATATATGTATGTTGGTATTTTGAGCAAAAAAAAAAGGACACAAGTCGATAACGAATCACATGTTGTTCAGCAATCTTCATACATGTTACAGAAGAAGATTAAAAATAGTGCACATCACTTGCATCATGTTTCTGATGCACCGGATGACGGCTCTCAGGGGGGTGCCAGAAGCAATGAGCGTTTCCATCAATACAGATGGAAGCGCTCATTGCTGGAGCGCTGGTAGCTGGGTCCTGTCACTCACCGCTCCGCTCCCCGCGCTCCTCCCCTCCCTCAGGCCGGCGGCACACAGAATGGTGAAGCAGGAAGACTTCCCCCCGCTCCACCATTCAGCCTGCAAACACAGATCACGCTGCCAGCCTTTGTGGGTGGAGCCTGAAGCATAGGAATCTGCATAATCCCCGCCCACACAGTGCTGCAGAGCGATCTGTGTCTGCAGGGAAGAGAGGACAGTGAGCTTCAGGAACGGGACAAGGTGAGTAGTTACTGTGTTGTTGTTTTTTTGTTTTTGTTTTTTAATACAGAGGGGGCACAGATGGCTTTATTACTATGGAGGGGGCACAGAAGACTTTATTACTATGGGGGGGGGCACAGAGGGCATTACTACTATGGAGGGGATACAGAGGGCATAACTAATGAGAAGGGGGCACAATGGGCATTTTTACTATGGAGGGAGCACAGAGCCAGAGGGCATTACTACAATGAAGGGGGCACAGAGAGCATTATTACTGTGAAGGGGACACAGTGGGCATTATTACTGTAAAGGGGGCACAGTAGGCATTATTACTGTGAAGGGGGCACAATGAGGATTTCTACTATGGAGGGGGCACAGAGGGCATTACTAGCACAGTGGGCATCACTACTATTAAGGGGGCACAATGGGCATTATTACTGTGAAGGGAGCACTAAGGGCATTATTACTTTGAAGGGGGCACAATGGGGAATATAACTATGAAGGGGACACAATGGGGATAATTACTATGAAGGGGCACAATGGGGATTATTACTGTGAAGGGGCACTAAGAGGGCATAACTACTGTGAGCAGGCACAATGTGGGCATAACTACTGTGAGAGGGCACAATGTGGGCATAAATACTGTGAGGGGGCCACATCTGTACAAAACTACTGTGAAGGTTATACAATGAGGGCAATACTACTGTGAGGGGGTACAATTGTTTTTAAAGTATTGGGGAGGGGGGGGGGTGCCAGAGAAAGGACCTGCCCCGGGTGCAAACACCCTAGGCATGCCACTGGTGAGCCCATTCCAGATGCATCTTAGGTCACCCATTAATATGACCTCTTCATAAAAATCTGATGCAGATCGTCCAGAAGAAGACGTGGGTAATTGGATGCTAAAGGCTGACGGCATAAATATTATTTGCAGAAGGAAAAGCTAACTTGTTTCTTTCACACTGTTCCACACATGCAATCTCTGATTTTAATATGCTCCAGATAGTTTTCAGCATGACAGAAGATCATTCTCAAAGAAAGAAAGAAAAAAATTAAAAGTGAGATAGCGAGGTTATGGTGTAGTACTTGAGACAAGGCTGCCCTCTACAGAGTAAGACTCTATATTTATAGCCTTAGTGCACAATCTGGATAAAGCACTGAATTCAGAAAGATATATTGTATCAATCTATGACAAAAACAAACATCATATTGGGTTACAGCAATCCCTACTCCAAACATCAACCTCTCTAGCTTAAAATGGGTTAAGGAATGTGCAACATTGTAACATAGGTGCCCTAAAGTATCATTACATGTATGTCAGACATGACAGCAAAAAGGATCCTGCTCCACAAATAGCCCTACTGATAGATGACCCTGGCTCCCACCCCATAGCACATTCTATTGCTGAATGTTAACTTGCTAATAATTGATTTTACAGCCTGAGGCTTTGAATAGACAAAAGTCTGAGCTGTGCAACAGATGCAGTCATAGAATTTCCATACAAATTATTAATCAGCAATTTAATGCACATGCTACTCAGAGACACCAAGGGGATGCAATCTATCGCTGTTTTCTATGGTTACCATACTACATGGCCATGATCTCCATGCCTCATGTATGTTATGACCAGTGATGGTCAGTTTGCAGTGTTCGGCAGCAAACACATGCGGGCTGCCATCTTTAGTAAGGTAGAATCACCCGTCCGGCGATGAACAGGTAAGCCTTTTCGTGTGCCGGGAGTCGGTCTTAAATCAAATGCAGTCACCGGGAGCAGGCAGTTCCGAGAACAGCCGCCGGGGGGTCTTCATTCATCGGGCTGTTCTCGGAACTGCCTGCTCCCGGTGACTGCATTTGATTGCAGACCAGCTCCCGGCACAGGCACAGGTAAGGGCTTAACTGTGCATCGCTGGACGGGTGAGTCTACCTTACTAAAGATGGCAGCCCGCATGTGTTCGCCGGCGAACACTGCAAACTGACCATCACTGGTTACGACGTATTTTTTCTTTAAAATCGATAACCTGTGCTCCTCTCCATGACACCCAAGGTGGTCGACTAGTCTGCAACTCCACAATTCCATGCTTATCTCTACATATTCAACTGCATCACTGTGCTCAGGACAGCAATACAGTTGAATGCTGTGATTGGGCATGGAAGCAATGTCTCCCTGGCCCACCGTTTCCTCTAATAGGGTTTAGTCCTAGTTCCTGTAGCCTATCAGAGGCCGGGGTCCTCAGTATTGCACTGCCTGAGCCGGGCTGCATAGAGCTCGGGACACAGACTTTTTGGAGGACTGCTCAATTGGGAGGCACTCTGGCACAGTATCTGCTTAGCACAATAATTTTTGGAGGACACTATGTTTACGGCACTATACGTTTCAGGGACACTATTTGCTGGGTGCAGTTATTTTTTAGGGCACTGTGTGCCAGTAATTGTTAAACAAAAACTATCTGTCTGGAACTAGTATTTTCATGGGGATTATCTGTTTTTGGAGTACAGTATTGGGATGCACAGTGGACACAGTATTGGGGGTGGCAGGATGGGGTGTTCAGAACGTGGGGAGGAGGATGGAAAAGTAGTTGTCAAACTGCAGAGACAAGAGATGGATAAAATAAATCATCATGGTGGTCTCATCTGAACGGAGAAGTTAAAGAAAGAGAATGTCTACATCAGAGGACGCATCACTGGATGTGGCTCTGTGTTCTGCTGTATGTTTTGTAGCTCGGTTTGTGATGGTTTACAAGTATGTCTTTAACAGTAGGGCTGAGGAAAAAAATTGGCATTGGGGGTGGAAAGAGACGCAGTTTCAGTTTTCACCTCAGGCAGCAGAAAGGCTAGGAGCACCCCTGGGGAAGGGAAGCCACAGTAGTTGCTTAATTATTACAGACTTTTAGCCATCACTCATTGAACTTCTAGGATGATGGATGCCGAAAGTAATTATATAACACCAACCAAAATAGTGCAAATAAATCACAGCAATGTACTAAAACAATGCCACACAAGATGACGTAAACAATTATCATGGTATTGCTGGACCCCCTGGAAGAAGCTTTGGTGAAACCCATGTCGGGGTGACCTGCTGGTCCCTGGATCTTTGGTTTGTACCTTGCTCCTGACATTGCTTATGATGTACTTTTTGACTGCTCTGGTGGCCTGCTTGTCTTCTTGTATAAACTTTGCCATTTGTTGGTTTTATTGATGATCTTTTGCCACAGTATTTTATGCATACTAGCATAGTCAATGTGATAGACAGTGTTACTTGCGTTTTATTAGGCTTAAAGGGATTCTGTCACCAGTTTTAACCCCCTCCAGATAAAAATATGGTTATGTTCAGGGAGCTTTACTGATTCCTAATGTGGTCTTATAAATGTAATCTGTAGGGTCATTTTGCCTAAAAAACGCTATTACTAACCTGTCATTCATAAAAATAAGGTGCCCAAGGGGATGTAAATAGATCCAAGCTGCCACCCGCACCCGCCGCCGTTCGTGCCCAGCTCCGCCTTTCCTGACCTCAGCGCCGCCTCATAATCCTGTGTGACGCCTCCGGCTCTCCCTCCTTCCCCCCTCCTTCTGCTCTAACATCTCGCGCGTGCGTACAGGCCTCTGCCTGATGCGCCTGTGCGCACCTCTCCGTTCGGCTTCATGGAGCGAGTGTGCAGGTCATCGGGAGGTTGAGCGAAGTGCCGGCGCATGCGCACTTTGCTCAATGAAGCCGAACGGAGAAGTCCGCACGGGCGCATCAGGCTAAGGCCTGTGTGCACGCGCGAGATGTTAGAGCAGAAGGAGGGGGGAGGGAGGGAGAGCCGGAGGCATCACACAGGATTATGAGGCGGCGCTGAGGTCAGGAAAGGCGGAGCTGGGCACGAACGGCGGCGGGTGCGGGTGGCAGCTTGGATCTATTTACATCCCCTTGGGCACCTTATTTTTATGAATGACAGGTTAGTAATAGCGTTTTTTAGGCAAAATGACCCTACAGATTACATTTATAAGACCACATTAGGAATCAGTAAAGCTCCCTGAACATAACCATATTTTTATCTGGAGGGGGTTAAAACTGGTGACAGTATCCCTTTAACTACCTTCAAATCCTGGGACCCAGCTAGTTGTTACATCTGTGATCCATGTACAATTATGAATCTAAGATTAAAACATTTTATGTGTATTTTTTTTTATCTATCATGACTTAAAGATGCCATCTTGTGTGGCATTGTTTCAGTACATTATTTGGATGCCAAAAAGTTAATTTGAACATAAATCAGCTTAGAAAATTGCTCAGAAGAGGTCAGGGAGGGATAGGAGACCAAGCTATCAGGCAGCCAGTCAAGTAGTATGCAGAGGCATGGACAGATCCTGTAGGGCTCCATAGCCAAATTTAGTGTGAAAGCCGAACCCCGCCAGTCTCCATCCATGTGAGATTTCTGACAAATTTATATTTTTTTTATTAAGTAGAACTCTGCCTCACTGACTTGTGGAATAGGGGCTTCATAAATTTTTTGGAGCTCATTCTGAACACCATATTTCTATGTAAATTAGGGTTAATCTGATTGGCCAAAGGAGGCCACATCCACCCAACTAAGCCCCGCTAACTTTAATTGTCACTTTAGAAAAGTGCCAGAAGAGTCAAAAGTGTCCAATTATGCCGCAAATGTCTCATGCACCACAATTTAGGACTTTATTTTCCGCTACTACTGTGGCTTAATCAATTTGACATATGTGCCTTACTGTGTCTTCGCCAATTATCCATTCCTGAATGCACTGTCCAATCAGATGATGTGTTATAGAAATATGGAATTAGCACTGGAGAAAACCATGGTCTCCATACATAAACTGTGCCCATCTGCTATATAAATGATGCTGACTATGGCCCACACTCTGTTCTTTGATGAAATTTAGTGGAGGCCAAAGGTGGATGACACCCATTCGGGCACCACCAAGTCTTCATTGCAGCACTCCACAGGGGTCTCAGCTCTCAAACTCTAATCAAGTTCTGACCTGTTGCTATAAAAGAGAGATGAGAGATGAGGGACCACTGGTGCATCAGAAGACAATCAGGACACCACCGTGCTTCCAGTGAAAATAAATCAAATCTTGCCTTATTGGAACTATACAATCAATACATCTGAAAAAGAGGCTGTACCCTAAAATGCATGCATTTTTTTGGAACCATTAAAGCCATATTTTATTAATTTTCACTGGAGGAGCGTTGGTGTCCTGATTTTCTTATGGTCCCTCAGCATTCATCTCTCTGATACCTGCACGTCCAGATGTTCCACTGATGGTCTTTGGATAACAATTGTATCATACTCCAGTATACTTACGTTTTTATAGTGGTTGTGACTCATCACAACAACAAAAGGTGAGCTGAATACCTGCCAGCTGTCACGAGGGTGTCAAGAGCCACGCCTGACTCCGTGGTACCCGGGGTCAGGAGGTCGCAGCGGTTGGCTGCACGCTCTATGTCAGATAGGGAAGTTTCCTTATTGTAGCTTTCTGGTTTTGCTTTACAAACCCTTTTGGCTCACTCAGGGATCCGTAGCTCCTTCTCTCAGCTGTTCCTTGTCCAGCACTCCCAATCCTCCTTATATTCCCCTCTCACACTTCTCTGGTTGCCAGATATAGAGCTTCCTGCCTGGACTTCTATACTGACCCACTGGAGCTGTGTTGCTGCGTTCTCTGAGTGTTGCCTTAGAACGCTACCCTCCGGATCCCTGTTGGACCTTTGTGGACAATCGTTGCCGTCCACCTGGGTGTTTGTGTTTGTCTGTGTTTGTCTGTCCTCTCCCTGGTGTTTCCCTCTTAGTGCAGTGGTGAGGACTAGCGATCCCACCGGCCCATTCATTATCTAGGGCTCATTTCAGGGAAAGCCAGGGTTTAGGCACGTGATCGCCGCACGGGTGAGGAACCCGTCTAGGGACGTCAGGGCAGGCAGGTGCCAGCTGCAAGGTGAGTTAGGGGTCACCACCTTTCCCTCTCCCTTGGGCAGGGCTTTCCTTGTTTTCCTCCCTGTGCGTGTTGCCAGTCATTACATTATATCTGGCCCTTATTTTTGTGTAGGTAAAAAAAAAAAAAAAAAAAAAATTTTTTTACCTACTTGGAATCCAGTATGGATCCAATTGCTGCTCTGTCCGAACAATTTCATGGCCTGTCTTTGGAGGTGGCAGGATTGAAGGCGTCGGTCCTCCAGCAACAGCAGCAATTACAACAGACCGCAAGCCCAGCGGTTGCTACTGGTAACCAGGTTGTTGCGGAACCCAAGGTCCCTCTCCCTGACAGATTTTCTGGGGGAAGGGACAAGTTTTTGACGTTCCGTGAGGCCTGTAAACTATACTTTAAACTGCGTCCTTACTCCTCTGGTAATGAAGAACAGCGGGTGGGTGTTGTTATTTCCCTGCTGCAGGGGGACCCGCAGTCCTGGGCGTTCTCTTTACCTACTGATTGCCAGGCTCTTCGGTCAGTGGATGAGTTTTTCGGGGCCTTGGGTCTCATATATGACGACCCTGACCGAGTCGCACTGGCTGAATCAAAATTACGGAGACTCCTACAAGGAGAGCGGCCGGTAGAGGAGTATTGCTCTGACTTCCGTAGGTGGGCTACGGATACCCAATGGAACGACCCGGCTCTCAGGAGTCAGTTCTGCTCTGGGTTATCCGAAAGGGTTAAGGATGCGCTTGCATTGTATGAGACCCCCTTTTCCCTTGATGCAGTTATGTCCCTTTCTATCCGTATAGATAGACGCCTTAGGGACAGGTTGAAAAAACCGGAGCCATTGGTAACCCCTCCCAAGCAGCAGTTAGTCTGTACGGACATAGACGAGCCTATGCAGCTAGGAGGAACTACTCGTCAGGTCCGTCCTCCTGAGGTTCGCCGTAGGCGTGGGGGTTGTTTTTTTTGTGGGGAGAGGGGTCATTTCATTAACGTCTGTCCTTCTTTCCTCAGAAACAAAAAAAACGTCGGAAAACTACTAACCCCAGGCTGTGTGGAGGATGTCAGCCGGGGGGTATACGTTTCCTCCATACGTACATCGCAATTTGTGTTGCCAGCGGTTATTGTTTTTGGTGATAAGACAGAGACTGTTTCTTTCTTTCTAGACAGTGGAGCAGGGGTAAATTTGATAGATGCCCATTTTGCCCGCACTATGGGTTTGTCTCTCTGTACGTTACAGAGACCTATTCCCATATTTGCTATAGATTCTGCTCCTCTGTCTCAGAGAAACCTCACCCACATCGTTCATAATTTACACCTTCGGGTAGGGGACCACCATAACGAGATGCTCTCATGTTATGTTCTGGAGGGACTTCCCACTCCGGTGGTGCTGGGCCTTCCCTGGTTGGTAGCGCACAATCCAGTGGTGGATTGGCAGGCCAGGGAGATATTGGAGTGGAGTGAGCCGTGCAGAGAAAATTGCTTAAATAGCAATTGCTTAGTCGCCTCCATAACTACCCTACCTACATTTGTTTCGGACTTTGAGGACGTTTTTTCTGAAAAGGGTTGTCAGAAGTTACCACCTCATCGTCCTTATGATTGCCCGGTTAACCTTATTCCCGGCGCAAAATTACCCAAGACCAGGTTATATAATCTTTCAGGTCCAGAGAGACAAGCCATGAAGGATTATATCTCCGAGAGTTTGGCTAAGGGACACATCAGACCCTCTTCTTCACCCGTGGCTGCAGGGTTTTTCTTTGTTAAAAAGAAAGATGGGGGCCTGCGTCCTTGCCTAGATTTTCGTGAATTAAATCGGATAACCATCCGAGACCCATACCCTCTTCCTCTCATTCCTGACCTGTTTAACCAGATTGCGGGTGCTAGGTGGTTCTCCAAACTCGATCTTAGGGGGGCCTACAATCTGATTCGTATTAAAGAGGGGGATGAGTGGAAGACAGCTTTTAACACCCCTGAGGGGCATTATGAAAATCTAGTTATGCCTTTCGGCCTGACCAATGCTCCTGCCGTCTTTCAACATTTCGTTAATGACATTTTTAGTCATCTAATCGGCAGGTTTGTGGTAATATACCTAGATGATATCTTAATTTATTCGTCTGATCTGAAAACACATGAGGAGCATGTCAGACAAGTACTACAGGTCCTACGGACGAATGAATTATATGCTAAAATTGAAAAATGTGTTTTTGCCGTTCAGGAGATACAATTCCTAGGTTATTATTTATCTGCGTCAGGTTTCCGTATGGATCCTAGGAAGGTCCAGGCAATTTTGGATTGGGATCTTCCTGAGAACCTCAAAGCACTACAACGGTTCTTGGGCTTCGCGAATTTCTATAGGAAATTCATTAAAAATTATTCGGTGATCGTAAAACCCCTTACTGACATGACTAGGAAGGGGACTGATTTTTCTAAATGGTCTGACGCCGCTAAAGTTGCTTTTTCCTCTCTAAAAGAGAGGTTTACCTCAGCACCTGTACTAGTCCAACCTGATGTCTCTCAGCCTTTTATTGTTGAAGTCGATGCGTCAGAGGTGGGAGTGGGGGCTGTGCTGTCTCAGGGTCCGTCTCCTGGCAAATGGCGTCCTTGTGCTTTCTTTTCTAAAAAACTATCTGCAGCAGAACAGAACTACGATATTGGCAATAGGGAACTGTTAGCTATTAAACTTGCGTTTGAGGAGTGGCGTCACTTTTTAGAGGGGGCAGTCCACCCCGTCACTGTGTTTACGGACCACAAAAATCTGCTGTACCTCGAATCAGCTAAGCGTCTCACCCCTAGACAGGCTAGGTGGTCGCTATTTTTTACCAGGTTTAACTTTGTGATTACCTATCGTCCTGGGGTAAAAATACCAAGGCTGATGCACTATCTCGTTGTTTCCCTGGAGGGGGTAATGTGAGTGATCCGGTACCCATTCTACAAAGAGGAGTAGTTGTCTCTGCGGTACACTCTGCTTTGGAGGGGAAGGTGTTAGAGGCCCAGGGGGACGCCCCGGTCTCTTGCCCCTCAGAGAAATTGTTTGTACCGTTGAACCTACGTCTCGAATTATTAAAGGAACATCATAATTCGGCACTTGCTGGGCACCCGGGTAGTAAAGCAACCTTAGAGCTATTGTCTCGTCGTTTTTGGTGGCCAAGGTTGCGTCAGGATGTATTGGATTTTGTGTCTTCTTGTTCTACCTGTGCGCGCGCAAAAGTTTCACATACACGTCCTGCAGGGTCTCTATTACCACTCGTCATTCCCAATAGACCATGGACACATCTGTCTATGGATTTTATCACTGACTTACCTTTGTCTGCGGGTAAAACAGTGATTTTGGTAGTAGTGGACAGGTTTAGCAAAATGGCACACTTTATTGCGTTACCCGCACTACCTAATGCTAAAACTCTTGCTCAGGTATTCGTCAGTGAGATCGTGAAGCTTCACGGGGTCCCCTCCGATGTTGTTTCGGATCGGGGAACCCAGTTTATTTCTAAATTTTGGAAAGCTTTTTGTTCCCGTTTGGGGGTTCACTTGTCCTTTTCCTCAGCTTTCCATCCTCAGTCGAATGGACAGACTGAGCGTACCAACCAAAACCTGGAGACATATCTAAGATGTTTTGTGTCTGAAAACCAAGAGTTGTGGTCGTCATATTTACCGTTAGCTGAGTTTGCCATAAATAATCGCCGTCAGGAATCCACTGGCAAGTCACCTTTTCTTGGTGCATATGGTTTTCATCCCCAATTCTGTACTTTCAAAGAGGGGGGGTCTTCTGGGGTTCCCGAAGAGGAACGGTTTTCGTCATCTCTTTCATCAGTATGGCAGAAGGTGCAAGCTAACTTGAAAAATATGGGAGGTAAATACAAATGCATGGCTGATAAGAGACGGTCGCCAGGTCCGGACCTAGGAGTGAATGACTATGTGTGGTTGTCTACTAGGAATATCAAGTTGAAGGTTCCCTCTTGGAAACTGGGTCCTAGGTTTATTGGTCCTTACAAGATTGTAGCCATCATCAACCCCGTGGCTTTTCGCCTGGAGTTACCTCAGACTTTTAAAATCCATAATGTCTTTCATAAGTCGTTACTCAAAAAATATGTTCCACCTCTAGAACCGTCACCGCTGCCACCCCCTCCTGTTGTCGTGGATGGTAGTTTGGAATTTCAGATATCCAAAATTGTTAATTCTCGTCGGGTCCGCCGCTCTCTCCAATATTTGGTGCACTGGAGAGGTTACGGTCCCGAGGAAAGAATGTGGGTTCCTGCGTCTGAGGTAAACGCCGACAGGCTAGTCCGGATTTTTCATGCCTCTCATCCTGAGAGACCTGGTCCTGAGTGTCCGGAGGCCCCTCGTAGAGAGGGGGGTACTGTCACGAGGGTGTCAAGAGCCACGCCTGACTCCGTGGTACCCGGGGTCAGGAGGTCGCAGCGGTTGGCTGCACGCTCTATGTCAGATAGGGAAGTTTCCTTATTGTAGCTTTCTGGTTTTGCTTTACAAACCCTTTTGGCTCACTCAGGGATCCGTAGCTCCTTCTCTCAGCTGTTCCTTGTCCAGCACTCCCAATCCTCCTTATATTCCCCTCTCACACTTCTCTGGTTGCCAGATATAGAGCTTCCTGCCTGGACATCTATTCTGACCCACTGGAGCTGTGTTGCTGCTTTCTCTGAGTGTTGCCTTAGAATGCTACCCTCCGGATCCCTGTTGGACCTTTGTGGACAATCGTTGCCGTCCACCTGGGTGTTTGTGTTTGTCTGTGTTTGTCTGTCCTCTCCCTGGTGTTTCCCTCTTAGTGCAGTGGTGAGGACTAGCGATCCCACCGGCCCATTCATTATCTAGGGCTCATTTCAGGGAAAGCCAGGGTTTAGGCACATGATCGCCGCACGGGTGAGGAACCCGTCTAGGGACGTCAGGGCAGGCAGGTGCCAGCTGCAAGGTGAGTTAGGGGTCACCACCTTTCCCTCTCCCTTGGGCAGGGCTTTCCCTGTTTTCCTCCCTGTGCGTGTTGCCGGTCATTACACCAGCTCCCCTGACCTCTCTCTTTTACCCTCAGCAGACTGTACTACCTGATGTAGCGCTCGGCACTTTGTTTTGCATTTTTTATGACTTATGTCACTATAAAATGTCCGTAGGATGTCAGTTGATTTTCTGTTTTTCTTGAAAGCTGGATACCGTTAATATGGTCACCACATCCCAGCTTCCATAAAGGAGACTATATTTTCTTTCACTTATTATTAGACATTTTAACTGCGGTTACGTTGAGATTTTCATGTTATTTTCTACCATCCTGTATTTGTTTCCGTCCTCTGCGTCTGACATTAAATAATTGTACAAAAAAAAAATGTTTCTTTTTAGTAAAAGTTGGAGGCTGGGTGACGCAGAAGCTCAGGATGCCAGATGGACCTTCAAAGTAGTCTCTTCAAGAGGTTACTTCTCCCAAGCGCCACCTGTAGTTTGCATCAGAACCCGGGGGAGAATAGATTTGATGCTTTTTATAAACTCTTTTAACTTTGTTCATATAAATTCTCTTTGAAGGAAAACAGAAAAGAGGACAAAGAGTTTATTTCTTCAGTATTACAAATTAGTGAAATAAACCAAAATATTATCTTCTTTGTACTAAAGTATACCTCACTTTACAACCCTTTGGGCTTCAACTCCCTGTAGTCCACTACAAATAACACATAAACTCTTAGATTTTTCTCTAGCATTTGCACTTTCACATATACTTTTTATATACACTGTCAAAGTCTGACACCGCTGTAAAACAATAGCTTAGGGACATGTGGTGGTTAACGTGTTATAACTAGTACTTTATCCTTTTATGTACAAAAAGATGAAGGCACAGATAGTACTGCCTACCACCCTTTCCCTATAACTGATGCACTATATGTACAGCCAGTACTTTCTCCTTGCCGCTACCTCTATGGCTCTCATTGTAAATTATGTAGGTACAGATAGTACTGTCTCCCTGTTTCTCCCTGTAAATGATGTAGGTACAGATAGTACTGTCTTCCTGTCTCTACCTGTAAATGCTGTAGGTACAGATAGTACTGTCTCCCTGTCTCTCCCTGTAAATGATGTAGGTACAGATAGTACTGTCTTCCTGTCTCTTCCTGTAAATGGTGTAGGTACAGATAGTACTGCCTCTCCCTGTAAATGATGTAGCTACAGATAGTACTGCCTCCCTGTCTCTCCCTGTCAATTATGTAGATATAGGCAGTACTGCCTCCTTGTCTCTCCCTGTAAATGACATAGATACAGATAGTATTGCCTCACTGTCTCTCCCTGTATATGACATAGGTAAGATAGTAATGCCTCTTTCTCTCGCTCTGTAAATATTTTATGTGCAGATATTCCTGACTCCTTGTCCTTATCTCTTAATGATGTAAAAACTGATAGTACTGCCTCCCAGTCTCTCTCTGTAAATGATGTAGGTACAGATAGCACTACCTTCCTCTCTCTATTTTTATCTAAATTACATAGGTACAAGTAATGCTGCCTCCCTTTCTTCAAGTAAATGATGTAGGTACGTACATATAGTACTGCCTTCCTGTCTTCCTATCAATTATTTAGGTATAGATAGTACTGCCTCCCTGTCTTCCTATCAATTATTTAGGTATAGATAGTACTGCCTCCCTGTCTCTCCTTATAAATGATGTAAGTACAGATAGTACTGCCTCCCTGTCTCTCGTACATGATGTAGATAAAGATAGTACTACCTCCCTGTATCCCCCTGCAAATGATGAAGTTGTGGATAGTACTGACTCCTTGTATCTCCCTGTAAATGATGTAGTTAAAGAAAGTACTGCCTCTTACCTCCAAATGTGGTGGACTTATCGTCCCATACTGGATCTTGATTATTTCCCAGATTAATAAGGTAGCAAAATTGAATCTTCCGTTACAGCCAGAAATTTGCTTTCTACATCTCTTCCCTGAGAAACTTCCTAAACATACACTGTTTCTGTTGAGACACCTCTTAGAAGCTGCAAGAATACTAGTCCCTACCCATTGGAAATCCAAATCCCCCCCGATGCTAGGTCAATGGTTAGACAAAACCGATGCTTTATTTCAGCTAGAAGAGCTAGCGAGTTGGGAAACCAGATCACACACTACATTTCAGAAGACCTGGATCCCCTGGGCAAAGTACAGGAACTTCACGTCATGGGTTTAGGGAAGTGTTTGCAACAGCTTATAGACTGTTAGATAGCTGCGCCAGCCCACTTCTCTCTCCCTTCTGACCAGCCTCAGACTCCCTCTCCAAAACCTCCCCCGAGGTATGTTAGGTTCAGGTTCTGTCGCTCTACACCCTATGACTTATAATGTTAGCTCTTTGCTATTCCCCTCTCCTCTTTCCTTGCCCCCCCCCCCTTTTGTTTACCCTCCACATTATTTTTATGTCAGTAGGTTCGCTCCAGCAACGTCTCTGTGGACATAGGCATCCATCCTTCTTGAGACTGTAACAGGATTAAGTTCTAATTGTGCATGTTCGTTGCCTTCAGATACGGTATACCATGTTTGAGCCTCATTATGGATTACTGTATTGTATTTTTCCATTATATCATATGTTTTTTGGAAAAAATAAACATAAAGCACTGCCTCTCTGCATCTCTGCCTCTCCTTGTAAATTATGTAGGTACAGATAGTATTGCCTCCCTGTATCTCCCTCTGATGTAGGTACAGATAGTACTGCCTTATTGTCTCTCCCTGTGAATGATGTAGGCACAAATATCATTTCCTTCCTGTGTCTTTCTCTCTGTATATTACATAGGTAAAATAGCAATGCTTCTTTCTCTGTAAATTATGTAGTTAGAAATAGTACTGCCTCCCTGTCTCTCCTTGTAAATGACATAGCTGCAGATATTACTGCCTCCAGGTCTTTCCCTTTATATGACACAGGTAAGATAGTAATGCCTCATTCTCTTTCTCTATGTTGTATGTGCAGATATTCCTACATCCTTGTCCTTATCTCATAATAACTTAAATACAGATAGTACTGCCTCCCTATCTATCTCTGTAAACGATGAAGGTGCAGATAATACTACCTTCCTGTCTTTCTCTGTAAATGACATAGGTACAAATAATACTGCCTCCCTTTCATCCAGTAAATAATGTTTAGTACAGACAGTACTGCCTCTGTGTCTCTCCTCGTAAATGATGTTGGTAAAGATAGTACTGCCTTCCTGTCTCTCCTTGTAAATGCTGTAGATGCAGATAGTACTGCTTCCCTGTCTCTCCTTGTAAATTTTGTATGTACAGATAATACTGTCTCCATGTCGCTCCCTGTAAATGATGTAGTTAAATATAGTATTTTCTCTCTGTCTCTCCCTGTAAGTGATGTACAGTAGGTACAGATAGTACTGCCTCCCTGTCTCTCCTGTACATAATGTAGGAACATATAGTACTGTGTCCATGCCTCTCCTTGTAATTGATGTAGACACAGATAGTATTGTCTCCCTGTATTTTTTTGTAAATGATGTAGGTATAGATAGTACTGGCTCCCTGTCTCTCCTGATATACTGGATTCCTGTCTCTCCCTGTAAATGATGTATGTACAGATAGTACTGCCTCCCTGTCTCTCTTTGTAAATGATGTAGG
Organism: Bufo gargarizans; assembly: GCF_014858855.1. Lineage (NCBI taxonomy): Eukaryota > Metazoa > Chordata > Amphibia > Anura > Bufonidae > Bufo > Bufo gargarizans. The sequence continues at coordinate 49,326,781 of NC_058088.1, forward strand.
TACAGATAGTAATAGCTCCCCGTCTCTTCTGGTAAATGATGTAAATAAAGATAGTACTGCTTCCCTGTCTCTCATTGTAAATGATGAAGATATAGATAGTAATGCCTCCCTGTCTATCCCTGTAAATTATGAAGAAGATATAGATAGTACTTCCTACCTGTCTATCCCTGTAAATTTTGTAGTTACTGATCCACTGATCGTTACACCTGTGTACTCTCTGAACAAACAATATAGTTGTCCCTCTGACTGAAAAATGAACAGCCATAAACTTATTGTAGTTTATACCATGTTGTCATGTTTCAAATATTCTGCAAAATGCACAGTAAGCAGGGGTCCCCCTGGAAGCTCTGCCTTTTGTAACCACTGTTTAAACAAAGTTGCCATTTAATAATCATATGGATAGAATGAATCATTAATTTGGATATCTATTGTGTTAGTGGTTATTTCAAGGTCATATAACCAGAACAGAAAGGTAAACTTCATCGACAAAGACAAATAAAAGACAATAAGAATGAAAAACCCCTCAGATTTTATCTGTCATCTATTCAGACAAAAATGTTTGGAATTTTGTTTTTGAGCATACAATTGATGCAGCAATATAAAAGGAGACTATCCCTGGATTTTCAGTTATGAAAAGTAAATTAAAAGAAGGATAACATCAAACTTGAAATTTCCACTTCATACAACATGAGGGATCCTAGATTCAAGAGAATAAATCCGTCCAAAGCTCTTAAAATACTCATCGGAGCCGTATTTACAACTTACATTTACTACTCAAACCAAGGGGATTGCATGTCTTCTTATATTCTGACAATTGTTCAATTAGTTTACAGATTTTAATTTCAATTAAGAAAGTAAAAATGGCAAAAGGGGGCTTTTATTAAGACTAACATTTTCCACACCGGTCTCAAGACCCTCTGCTCTGACAGAGGAAGCACCAGGGGCGCTCTTGCCATGAGGCGAGATGAGAATCTTGCCTCAGGCGGCATAGGCACAGCCTGATGTCGATGCCCCCCTTGACTGTAGAGCTGTACTTTTCCTTTTATAAGATGCACTGCATCTTATAAAGAGAATACTAGTTAGTGCTTCGATTGCGGAAGCGATCACCAGTATGCAAGAGAAGGGGAAAGAAGCTGTTCTGCGCAGCAGGGTTAGAAAATGATTCTAGTTTATTCTGCCAGAGTCTTGGTATTTCTCAATTGGCTAGTATGGTTATAGCACCATCTAGTGGTGTTAAGTTGTATTACACTTTGTTTTTCTGTTACAAAGATTACTGCATTGTGGGTGGTGCACTGCATTGTGGGAGCGAAAAGCATCCTGGGAAAGAGAAGTCTCCAGTCTCCAGGACACATCAGCAGAGCTGTCCTTTTGCTTATCTCCTTCTTAACCACTTTACATCCGCCTATAGGATATAAATGTCCTGTGGGTGGATATTTATCTCTGAATATACGTTCTGGAACGTCTATTCAGAGATTGCAGCTGCACGCTAATTGTGCAGCTGCCGAACGGGGGGCCCGCTGTCAGTGACAGCAGGGCCACCCAGAGGGAAGGCAGGGACAGTTCAGAGGTGTCCCTGCCTTCTAGATCGCTGTGTACACAGCACTCAATGAGTGCTGTGTATACATATCAGGAAGCACATCACTTCCTGTCCGGGCCCAGTGGTCATGTGACTGCTGGGGTCGGCAGAGTGCAGGAGCTGTCGGGTCTTTCACAGACCTCGATCATTCTGCACTGAGGCTGTACAGCATTGTATTCTGCTGTGCAGCCTCTCTAGGCTATTTTGTCAAACCCAGTTACAGGAGAAATTAGTGGTGGAAAAAAAATAGTGAAGATAAATGTCCCCCAGAGGTCTTGTATGACCTTATGGGGGATGCAAAGTGTAAAATAAAAAATAAAAAAAAGGTTTCACATGTAAAAAAAAATCCACAATTAAATAATATCTTTTTTTTTAAATGGAAACAAAATACATGTAATAGGTATAAACATATCACATGATCCACCCGTCAAAAAGGCGTATGTCCCACAAAATTGTACCAATAAAACCGTCACCTCATCCTGAAAAAAATGAGCCCCTACATAAGAAAATGGCTAAGAAAACTAAAAAAAAAACTATAGCTCTCAGAACATGGAAACATTAAAACATAGTTTTTTTGTTTCGAAAATGCTATTGTTATGTTAAAGTGAAATAAAAAAAAGTATGCATATTATGCATCGCCTCATCCGTAGCAACCAGCTCTATAAAAATATCACATGACCTAACCTCTTAGGTGAACACCGTAAAAAATGAAATAGAAACAGTGGCAAAAAAATAAATTTTTTGTCCCCTTGCATCACAAAAATTGCAACACCAAGCGATTAAAAAGCCATATGCCCCCCAAAATAGTACCAATGAAACAGTCACCTCATCCCGCAAAAAATTAGACCCTATCTAAGACAATCTGTCAAAAAAATAAAAAAAAATATGACTCTCAGACAATGGAGATACTAAAATATGTTTTTTTTTTCTTCAAAACTGCTATTATTGTGTTAAAGTGAAATAAATAAAAAGTAGACATATTAGGTATCGCCACATCCGTAAAATCCAGCTCTATAATAATATCACATGACCTAACCCCTTAGGTGAACACTGTAAAAAATGAAATACAAACATTTCCCAAAAAAAATCTATTTTTTGTAACCTTCCATCACAAAAATTGCAACACCAAGCAATCAAAAAGCCATATGTGCCACAATATAGTACCATAAAACCATAAAAATAAATATAAAAACAGTGCCAAAAAAATTGGGCACCTAACCAAAATAGTAGCCCCCCAAAATAGTAGCCTCACCTCATCCTGCAAAAAAATAGACTAACTAAGACAATCGGTCAAAAAATGAAAACGCTATGGCTCTCAGACTATGGAGACACTAAAACTATTTTTTTTTTATAAAAAAATGCTATTATTGTGTAAAACTTTAATATTTAATAAATAAGATTACACTCAGGTGAACTCTGTAAAAATAAATAAATAAAAACTGTGCTAAAACAACCAATTTTTTGGTCACCTTGCCACATAAAGTGAAATACTGATGATCAAAAAATCATATGCACCCAAAAATGGTACCAATGAAAATGTCAGCTGTTTCTGCAAGAAATGAGCCCCTGCACAAGACGATCGGCAGAAAAAAATAAAAAAAAATATGACGTTCAGAAAATGGAGACACAATTATTATTTTTTTTTAAATACATTATTATGTAAAGTGAAACAAACAAACAAAGAAAGTAGACATATTTAATATCATTGCATCTGTAACTAAACTATAAAAAAAAGCAAATGATCTACCCTGTCAGATGAATGTTGTTAAAAATAAAAAAATAAAAACAGTGTCATTTTTTGGTTACCTAGCCTCACATAAAACATAATATAGAGCAATTAAAAATCATATGTACCCCAAAATAGTGTCAGGAAAACTGGCACCTTATCCCCTAGTTTCCAAAATGGGGTCACATTTTGGGAGTTTCTACTGTAGGGGAGCATCAGGAGGGCTTCAAATGGGACATGGCATCTAAAAACCAATTCAGCAAAATCTGCCTTCCAAAAAACATATGACGCTTCTTTTCCTCTGCTTCCTGCCATGTGCCCTTACATCAGTTTATGACCACATGTGGGGTGTTTATGTAAACCGCAGAATAAGGGTAATAAATATTACGCTTTGTTTGGCTGTTAACTAAGGTTGAGAGAAACTGAACTGTAAAGTTCGGGTTCATACCGAACTTTAGGATTTTTGGACCCCGGACCCGAACCAGAAGATTTCAGTAAAAGTTTGGGTTCGGTGTTCGGCGATTTCTTGACGCTTTTTGAAAGTCTGCAGAGCAGCCAATCGACAAGCATTTAACTGTGTGACCTTAGAAGCCATCACAGCCATGCCTACTAATTGATTGGCTGTGATTGGCCAGAGCAGCATGTGACCCAGGCTCTATATAAGCTGGAGTCACATAGCGCTGCATGATACTCTGCTGTGCTTAGTGTAGGGAGAGGATGCTGCAGCTGTGAGGGAGAGAATAGGACAGAATCTTTTATCAGAACTCCAGTTGAACTCAGCGATCTACCTAGATTTAGTTGTGTGGGTGCAGTGCACAATCTTTTTACCCTGCCCTGAGCCCAGTGACAGAGAAAAATAACTTTTATTTATCTGTTATTTAGGTGGGCAGCAGCGGCCATTTTATGCAAGCTCGGTGCACCAGCCCTGCATCTGTGCTTTTGTGACATTCAAATTCACGCTTGAAATACTGCAATAATAATCTGGTTTTAAAAAAACACCCATTTTGGCAATATCCTACATCTGGTGCCTTTGCAGCATTAGTCTGTGTGCAATTTAAGCTAGAAATACAGCTATAATTTTCTGGGGTTTTAAAAACACCCTTTTGGGGCAAAATACACAATTTTACAGCCCTTGCTGCATCTGTACGTGTGAAATTCAAGCGTTATATACTGCTGTCATATTCTGTTATTAAAAAAACACCCATTTTGGGCAAAAAACTTAATTTTGCAGCCTTTGCTGCATATGTCATTGTGAGATACACCCTTTAGATACTGTGGTTCTATTCTGTTATTTGAAAAACCGCCAATTTGGGCAAAAAACTAAATTTTTCAGCCTTTGCTGCATATGTCATTGTGAGATACATCCTTTAGATACTGTGGTTCTATTCTGCTATAGATAAAACACCCCTTTTGGGCAAAAATCTTTAATTGCGGCCTAGTCTGGATCTGTACGTGTAAGATACACCCTTTACATACTGTGGTTCTATTCTTCTATTAATAAAACACTAATTTGGGGTAAGAATCTTTAATTGAGGCCTAGTTTGCATCTGTACGTGTGAGATACACACTTTAGATACTGTGGTACTATTCTGTTATTTAAAAAACAGCCATTTTGGACAAAAAACTTAATTTTGCAGCCTTTGCTGCATAGGTCATTGTGAGATACACAATTTAGATACTGTGGTTCTATTCTGCTTTTAGAAAAACACCCATTTTGGGCAACTGCGGCCTAGTCTGGATCTGTACATGTGAGATATACAATTTAGATACTGTGATTCTATTCTGTTATTTGAAAAACCGCCATTTTGGGTAAAAAACTTAAATTGCGGCCTAGTCAACATCTGTACGTGTGAGATACACACTTCAGATGTTAGACTGTGGTTCTATTCTGCTATTAGTGTAAGCCGTGTACCAAAGTGGGCTTCCCAGGATACAGCAAAGTCACAGACAAGGAAAGCGACACTGACACCAGCTTTATATGCAAGAATAGAAACTTCACTTTGGAAACAGTATTAACACAAGTACAAACAGTATAAGTAATACCCCAGGCCCACAGTCACCGTCCCTGTCCGAGGGACAGGCCTAGCCCATTGGCGCACACAGCAGAGCCTACAAGTCGTACTGTGCAGCTATAGAGGACACACCTAACCGGTGGCAGACGCAGCAGAGCCTACAAGTCAATTACTGCGCTGCAGTCCAGTACAGTAAGGCCTAACAAAGCTATAACCCTGTCTAACTAGCTAATACAAGGCCTAGGCTAGTCTCTGTTACTTTAGTCGCCAAACAGTAAAGTACAATTGGTAATCAGGTGTACTGACCTGCCTCCGTTATGGGCCCTAGGATACCGCTTACCTGGGATGGCCACCAAGCTCTCAGCAACCGTGCGGCCTTGCTTGATTATATTCTATCAATATAACCATTAGGAACACAGCAGCTCTAAGTTGTAATCGCAATGCGATACGTGGGGAGTGCATGTAGCTATTAAAACAGGAATGTCAGGAGTGGTGAAAGGTCCTCTTTAAAAAAGACAGATCTGCACCTGTTTCAGTTGGGTATGATATTAACACTTGAACAGAACTGGTGTTCAGCCTCTAGATGTAAATGAGAATGTTTCCATTTACTAGCAGCAAGCAGAGATTTTGAAGACAGGAAATAAAAAGCAAAGTATAATAAAATGTATAGAACTTTTTTTCTTATTATTCTTATGCAGTGAATAAGCGTCATTTACATAAATAGGAAAACCATTATAAGGACCCAAAGGTCGGGGGGCAATTAGTCATTTCTGTGCAAGGAAAGAATGTGTCGGGGGGGGGGGGGTTCTTAATACAAGAGGAATAGCAGAAATAGAATGTGCAAATAAGGAGCAGTTTAAAAGGAAGGAAAAGACACAAGGGGCAAATCATTGTTGTCCTTTTCTATGATTTACCCCCAGTTGGGATCCTCTCTGCTCAATGGCCCAGCGGCAGTCATAGAGCTCAGAGACTCTCATGGCAAAACTGAAACCAGGGTCCCTTTTGGTTTTTGCTTTATGCTTCCACATCATTGGATTGGAACAGCCCAGTGCCTATAGTCATCTCTCCCCTTCCCATCACCCCACAGGCCTTGTGTGTTCACTCAGCTCATGGGAAAGGTGAGTATAGTCGCTGTAAGCTCTGAGCTGGGACCCCCTTTCTCACGGGCCCCCCGTAGTTACCTTCATGATCAATACACCCTTGGTTATACCCTTGCAGAATACTTTTCTGTTCTTCAATAACATACAATATGTCCTTGTCCATAATGTGACGCGGCGGCAGTAGACGTGTCTGTAGACAGCGGATACGTGGATCAGCTTCAGATAAACAATCTCCGCTCTGGAACGAGAAGGAGATTATGGTTTTATTTGTCTAAGTTGTAATAAGCATATTGAAGCGCCTGGAGTCGTCGGTGTCTTGAAGCGAAGGGGGGTGCATTTAATCACCGGAATCTTTCCACAGAATGAAAAGAAAATAACAGAAGCTTGTGGAATATTTCATCTCCTCCTCACTCATCCGCCCATGTACGATGCACTATTTACTTTGTGGCTTACTCTTTTACTTGTTATTTGTTTCCACAAGTGTCTGTCCACTTTGCAGAATTCTCTGTTCTTTGGGTTTTTTTTTGTTTGTTTGTTGTTTTTTTTTAAGTTTTAAAAAACTTTATTAAAAATAAATATCTGTTACAGTCATATCAGTGTAGCAATGATAGGGAGAATCTTCCCTTTACCGAGAGCTATTCAGGTAACAGAAGACAAACATAAAACAGTATATCAACACTGAGGATGTAAATTAACAATGCTTTGTTCTATGCATCTATTATTCGGGCCCAGTGGGAAGAGAATGGAGAGGAGTACCAAGAAGTCTGTTCACTCATCCAATATGATTGGATGAGTACAAATCTTATAATAATATATTAGGGGAGACCTCTAAATGATCTCCAATTTTCCCAGATAGGTCTAAATTTGTGATGGGATCTATTTTCCCAAGCCGCAATTTACTCGAATCTGTGGATAGAGTCTATCTTATTGAACCAGTGTTCAAGAGAAGGCAAGTCAGGAGAGAGCCAATGCGTGGGGATTAGGAGTCTGGCAGTTATGAGTAAAATCCTAAAAAGAGGAGAGGTTTTTGTTTCTTGGTCTTGTGGCAAACTCAGTAAGGCTAATGTAGGGGAGGGGGTGATGTTGGAGTTGCAAATTTTGTTGCAATTAATGAATATACAGGTCTTTCTAAAAAAAATAGCATATTGTGATAAAGTTCATTATTTTCTGTAATGTGCTGATAAACATTAGACTTTCATATATTTTAGATTCATTACACACAACTGAAGTAGTTCAAGCCTTTTATTGTTTTAATATTGATGATTTTGGCATACAGCTCATGAAAACCCAAATTCCTATCTAAAAAAATTTGCATATTTCATCCGACCAATAAAAGAAAAGTGTTTTTAATACAAAAAAAGTCAACCTTCAAATAATTATGTTCAGTTCTGCACTCAATACTTGGTCAGGAATCCTTTTGCAGAAATGACTGCTTCAATGCGGCGTGGCATGGAGGCCATCAGCCTGTGGCACTGCGAAGGTGTTATGGAGGCCCAGGAGGCTTCGATAGCGGCCTTAAGCTGATCCAGAGTGTTGGGTCTTGCGTCTCTCAACTTTCTCTTCCCAATATCCCACAGGTTCTCTATGGGGTTCAGGTCAGGAGAGTTGGCAGGCCAATTGAGCCCAGTAATACCATGGTCAGTAAACCATTTACCAGTGGTGTTGGCACTGTGAGCAGGTGCCAGGTTGTGCTGAAAAATGAAATCTTCATCTCCATAAAGCTTTTCAGCAGATGGAAGCATGAAGTGCTCCAAAATCTCCTGATAGCTAGCTGCATTGCCCCTGCCCTTGATAAAACACAGTGGACCAACACCAGCAGCTGACATGGCACCCCAGACCATCACTGACTGTGGGGACTTGACACTGGACTTCAGGCATTTTGGCATTTCCCTCTCCCCAGTCTTCCTCCAGACTCTGGCACCTTGATTTCCGAATGACATGCAAAATTTGCTTTTATCTGAAAAAAGTACTTTGGACCACTGAGCAACAGTCCAGTGCTGCTTCTCTGTAGCCCAGGTCAGGCGCTTCTGCCGCTGTTTCTGGTTCAAGTGGCTGACTGGGCAGCACCTGTAGCCCATTTCCTGCACACGCCTGTACACGGGGGCTCTGGGTGTTTCTACTCCAGACTCAGTCCACTGCTTCCGCAGGTCCCCCAAGGTCTGGAATCAGTCCTTCTCCACAATCTTCCTTAGGGTCCGGTCACCTCTTCTTGTTGGGCAGCGTTTTCTGCCACACTTTTTCCTTCCCACAGACTTCCCACTGAGGTGCCTTGATACAGCGCTCTGGGAACAGCCTATTCAGTTCAGAAATTTCTTTCTGTGTCTTACCCTCTTGCTTGAGGGTGTCAATGATGGCCTTCTGGACAGCAGTCAGGTCGGCAGTCTTACCCATGATTGCAGTTTTGAGTAATGAACCAGGCTGGGAGTTTTTAAAAGCCTCAGGAATCTTTTGCAGGTGTTTAGAGTTAATTAGTTGATTCAGATGATTAGGTTAATAGCTCGTTTAGAGAACCTTTTCATGATATGCTAATTTTTTGAGATAGGAATTTTGGGTTTTCATGAGCTGTATGCCAAAATCATCAATATTAAAACAATAAAAGGCTTGAACTACTTCAGTTGTGTGTAATGAATCTAAAATATATGAAAGTCTAATGTTTATCAGTACATTACAGAAAATAATGAACTTGATCACAATATGCTAATTTTTTTAGAAGGACCTGTACTATTCCACCAGCTAAGGATAGGAGGACACGTCCACCAAATATGGAGCATAGTTCCACGTGCCTCTCCACATCTCCAGCAGACGTCCGATCCATTTCTATCATATCGGCAGGTGATATCAGGTGTTTTGTACCACCTAGTTTCTGGTGCATCTAGAGGATGTATGAGGCGTTTTGAATAGGAGTGTTTGGTCTTCTGGCGAAAATATGGTATTTAACTCCTTCTCCCATTGACATATAAAGGAAGGTTTTGGAGGTAAGATGGGTGTACTAAGATATTTGTAAAGTGAGGACATGGGTTTCTGGGGGGGAGAATTATTGTGGATAAGGCTCTCGAACCAGGTTAAAGGTCTGAGTAGAGAATCTAGTGGGATGTTTTTGTTTATATAGGCAAGTAGAAAGGCTAGCACGTGAGGCTGGGATTTAATTCCTGGGAGGGAGGAGACGATGGAGTCTTGAACTATTTTGTCTGTCTTGTTTTCTGAATAAATGGAAAGAATAGATACCTCAGAGAATCTAATGTTATGGGGGACGCTTTGTCTGAGTTCCAGAGGGGCTAAACCAATAACATCTCTGACTTGGATCAGGGGTGAGGGAGATGGAAAACCCCATTTAGAGCTTTAAAGCCATTTCCAGGCCTCAAGGGTTGCCATCGCCAAAATGTTATATTTGTGAGATGCGAAGATGTTGTGATGGGGGTCCACCAATAAGGCTCTTAATGTTGGGAGGTATCTAGGAGTTTCCATGGTGACCCATGATTTTTGTTCGGGACATCTGAACCAGTCAAGGGTTCTGGAAAGGAGAATGGCTTTATTGTATAATAGGGGATTTGGGAGGCCTATTCCACCAAAGGTTCTAGGTCTCTGTAGGGTGTTGATATTGATTCTTGCCTTTTTACCATTCCATATAAAAAAGCGAATAGCTTGTTCTAAGGAGTGAAAAAAAGAGTTAGGGATAGGGAGGACCTGGAGAAGATAATTTAGTCTGGGTAGGACCAGTGACATGACCATATTTTTACGACCAAACCAAGAGAGTAAAGGGGGGTTTAGGGATTCTAGCTGGTCTTTAATGGCGTTTAGTAGAGGGGGAAAATGTAGTTTATATAATAATAAGGGATCTGGGTGGATTTTTACTCCTAAATATGTGATATGTGGCAAATCCCAATTAAAAGGTGAGGAATGAAGTAATTTAGACCTAAGCTTGGAGTTGAGTCCTATACTGAGAATGTGGGATTTTTTCATGTTTATTTTAAAGTTGGAGAGGAGACTAAAGTTATCCAAAATAGTGTATATGTGCTGAAAGATTTTTCAGGGTTGGAGGACATTATTAGGAGGTCGTCAGTGAAAGCTGCTATTTTATGTTCTTGATCCCCTAATTTAAGACCTGCAATCTCTGTCTCTGATCGTATTATAGTGAGAAGGGGCTCAATTTTTAAGACAAAGATTAGGGGGGAGAGGGGGCAACCCTGCCTAGTCCCATTTCTTATGGGAAAGGGTTGTGAGGTGGTGTCATTAATCAGCACTGACGCCGAGGCATTGGTGTACATTGCTTTGATAGAATGTATAAAGGCTAAAGGAATACCAAACTGTATCATAGTGCTGTACATGAAGTTCCAGTGAATTCGGTCGAATGCTTTTTCGGCATCAGTGCTGATCAAGACTAAGGGAAGGTGGAATTTTGAGGCGTGAAGTATGGCATTTATTACTTTTGCTGTGTTATCCTTTCCTTCTCTACCCTTACCAAAACCAGTCTGGTCCCTATGTACAAGCTTAGGTAATAGTGGTGCGAGACAGTTCGCCAAAAGTTTGGCCAGTAATTTTAAATCAATGTTTAGAAGGGATATTGGGCGGTAGTTGCTACAATCACTGGGGTCCTTTCCTTCTTTGGGTATAATAGTGATGTTAGCTTTTGTCATCTCTTGAGAAAGAGGATCACCTAGTAAGGATTGGTTGCATACATTAAGCAGGTGAGGGAGGAGGGTGGTTTGAAAAGAGCGGTAGTAGAAGGCTGGGAATCCATCTGGACCGGGGGCTTTCCCTTTAGGGAGCTTTTTAATTGCCAGAAGAAGTTCATCCTTAGTGAATGGGGAGTTTAGGGCCTTTATCTGGTTACTATCAATTTGGGGCAATTTAATAGAGCGGAGGAAAATATCTATTAAATTCTGATGTGTATGATCCATGGTGTCACTTTTCTGGGGAGGTAAGTTATATAGAGAACTATAGAAAGATTTGAATCTCTGAGCTATGTCTTGAGTGTTTGTGAGTAGGGTATTATCACTATTGCGAATTTTACAAATAAAGTTTTGGGCCTTTCTTTTTTTTATTCTAGACATCATAAATTTGGACACCTTGTCCCCATGGGCGAAGTATTTATATTGTGAATGAAGGAAATATTTAGCAGTTTGGGTGTTTAGATGGTTTTTGAGTTCATTTCTCAATGTTACCAACTTAGATAAATGAGAGTCCAGCAGGGATCTCTTATGAAGAGCCTCTATATCTTTAATTTCCTTTAGGAGGGAGTCAATGCGGGCAAGTCTTAATTTTTTTGTATATGAGCCTAGACTTATCAGGTGTCCCCTGATAACGGCTTTGTGGGTGTCCCAAAGGGTATAGGGGTGGATGTCCGGAGTGTTGTTGGATGAGAAAAATTCCTTCAGCAATTTATGGACTTTTTCTATATTTTCTGGGGTTTGGATTAGCTGTTCATTTAATTTCCAGTGGAACATTTTTAGAGGTCTATTAGGTGTGAGTATGTGTATCCATAAGGGGGCGTGATCAGATAGGCTAATAGGGCCTATTTGGGCCTTGGTGCATAAATGGATATGCTCAGAAGAGACAAACAGATAATCCATGTGGATTGGAAAAAAAGGTATAGTCCCTATCGTTGGGATGCAAGGTCCTCCAGACGTCAACCAGGCGCCGGTCATATAAAAATTTTCTCAGTTTGCTTAGAGCTTTATTCGAGATAGCAGACCTTTGAGAAGAGGAGTCGACCGGGGGGACCAAAGTAAGGTTGAGGTCACCTCCCATGATAGTCACGCCCTCTCTAAAGTGGTCAAACGTTTGGAGAGTTCTATTGAGCCATGTAGCCTGGTTGACGTTTGGAGCATACACATTAATAAATGTATAAACCTGATTTGCTATATTACCTTTAAGAATTAAAAATCTACCATCAGGGTCTTGGATATGGTCCAAGTAGGTAAACGGTGTATTCCTACTAAAACCTATACTGACTCCTTTAGAAGCCGATGATTCAGAACCACAATGGTACCAATTGGAGAAGTATGCATGGGAGAGATTAGGGTAATGATTAAGTCTGAAATGTGTCTCCTGGAGGAGAACTACGGAACAGCCTCTTTTTTTTAAAATCAGAGAGAATTTGACAGCGTTTGGAAGGGGCCTTAAAGCCCTTTACATTGTAAGAGGTAATTTGTAAATCTGCCATTAGTTTAAAAATTAGAGGGTACTGCTCCAAAGCTCCTTACTCCAGAGGACATATAATCCAGGTTCTCTACACGGCCCAAACAAGACACATAATGCTCCCTCCCTCTGTGGGGAATCAAGTACTCAATAGTATGCATTACATCCTGAAATAAAAATAAAAAGTTAACAGGAAGAACGTCAAATAACAGTATTAGCAAAGCTAATTTAAGAGTAGGCATGGTGTGCACGGGGTTGGTTCGGGGGGAAAGAAGGGAAAAAGTATCATGTTAGTTGTCACCAAATGCGTATTGGGCTGGCGGGTAGGAAATAATCAGTTGTCCATAGGAAGTCTTCTGGGTGCTGTTCTTTTGGGATTCCTAGGGCTCTTCTGGCGCTTAGGAGTGCGTTGACGTTCCCATATGCCTAGGTGAGGAATTTCGGGTAGATTTCCCAAATCTTGGATGGGGTCCCAATTTTCAATCCTTAGGGGTACTATCTGGAGATGGTCGTAGATTGAGTCCAGATCGGTGTAGTTAGATATGGATAGTCTGCGTCCTTCAAACATAAAGGAAAGGCCAAACGGAAAGGACCATCTGTAGGGGATCCTGTTTTCTCTGAGCCAGTTTGTTAGTGGTCTCAGGGCTTTTCTCTTTTCAAGGGTGGACTGGGCTAAGTCTTGGAATATTTGTATATCATGGCCGTCCCAGGTTACTTTGCCGGATTGACAGGCCTTGTATATAACTGCCTCCTTCACAGGAAAGCTGAGAAATTTGCATATTATGTCCCTTGGAGGGGCTGAGGCAGCGGGTTTGGGCCTTAGGGCTCGGTGTGCCCTTTCAAGTATAACTTCATGTGCAGTTTCTGGCCCTAGCAGGGACATACATATTTGCACCACTGTGCTGGGGATGTCTCCTGTTTCAACAGACTCAGGGACACCTCTAAAACGCAAGTTATTGCGCCTACCTCTATTCTCCTGATCTTCCAGGGAGCTGCAGAGGTAGTTCATCTTCAGTTGTATAGCCTGGAAGCTCTGTGAAACTTCAGTCTGGTGCTGGATGATAATCTCCTGTGTGTTTTCTAGTGTTTCCACTCGGCTGCCAACTTGTGAGATTTCCTGCTTGATAGCAGCAAAATCGGAGCTCAAGGGTTCAAGTGCTGAAGCCAGTGAGGAGGAGAGGATCTCTTTCAGGAAGGTGCGTGAGATAGGTAGGTTGTCCGCTTCCTCCTCGCCTCCGGTGGCTTGATCTAGCAGCTCAACTTGTTTGGAGTGCGGGGCGCGGGACGGGGTCGGCGCCATCTTGGTGTCTCTGGAGACATGCAGTGCCGCCGCTTTTTTAATGAATTTATCCATCTCCCCTGGAGTGGGAGCGCTTTTGTCTTGTGCTGTGTGGTCACCGCGTCTGGAACCTCAGATTTTGACCATGTTCAGAGCGCCAGCTTGCAGTGAAAATGCTTCTGTGGTGACACTGAACACTGAGCTGCAGCCTCAGGCGTCCATGCTGCTTCGGCGCTAGCTCCGCCCCCCGTTCTTTGGGTTTTAAAGGGAAAGGTTTAAGATGCCTTGAGTCAATAGATAAACTAGGGGGCGCTGTCACTCATCATCTTTCCCCATTAGCTCCTCCCATTGGTGACAACTCTTGACCACTCAGCAAGCCTAATAGAGGTCACATGACCCCTTCCTTGCTCAGGGACCAGACGGTCTTCTTCTGGCCTCCTGATTGGCTTCTTAGATACCATTTAGGTTACAGTAGTGTGCACCCTAGTTGCTTTAATCTATTGCTTTGCCATATGAATGTTTGTAACCCATATGACCCATTCCATGTGCCCTACTGGGCATACAAAGAAAATAGAAGAGGACCACATTTAGGGTGCATTCACATCCCCGTTTAGCTTTCCGTTCTTCTGATCCGTCAGAAGTAGAGAGAAAAAAAAAAAAACAGGATCCTGCAAAAAAAAAAACGGATCCTGCAAAAAAAAACGGATCCTGTTCCATCAGCTGTCATATGTTTGAACCATTTCCTTCTGAGATCCGTTTTTTTTAGATGGGGTAAAAAAGTCCTACAGTCCTGTAAACCCCTGTCCATACAGGGCATACCCGACGGTTGCAGTGTGGCATGGAGGAGAGCAGTGAACCACACAGCATCCCTAGCGTGTACGGCTTGGGTTTTAAGGTACCCTTGTAAGTTGAAGAAGGGCTCTGCTGGATCGAAGCCAGGGGCTGAGTTGTTTGAAAGCCCGAGGTGCAGAAGCGCCCCAGGAGCGGTGACCCTGGGGTGCCTAAACTCACTGGTGTGATGGCACAGTTGCACGCACTTCACTTTCACACAATTTGAGCACACTCAACTCTCTTTGCTCGGCTTCGGCCTTGAAAACAGGAGACATTTTTATAATCCTGGCCGAATGTCCGGCCCGTAATAGCGCACATTCACTTTATTTTATGTTCACTTTTCATGTTTCGTACTCTCCTTTATCTAAAAAAACTGTACAACTTAGGGTACATTCACATCACCGTTTAGCTTTCTGTTCTCCTGATCCATTAGAAATAGTGAATTCAAATATTGCCCCTGCCGCTCGTCACTACTTCTGATGGATCTGAAGAACAGAAAGCTAAACGGTGATGTGAATGTACCCTAAGTTGTACTGTTCTTTAGCTAAAGGAGAGTACCATGAGAAGGAGTTGCGTTAGCTCAGACCCAACATATCTGTGCATTAGGCCTCATGCACACAACCGTTGTGTGCATCCGTGGCCGTTGTGCCGTTTTCTTTTTTTTTTTCGCAGACCCATTGACTTTCAATGGGTCCGTGGAAAAATCGGAAAATGCACAGTTTTGCAGCCGAGACCGTGATCCGTGTATCCTGTCCGTCAAAAAAATAGGACCTGTCCTATTTTTTTGACGGACAACGGTTCACGGACCCATTCAAGTCAATGGGTCCGTGAAAGAACACGGATGCACACAAGATTGTGCTTCTTCAGCCTTTCATTGCCATTATACATTATTATTATACGATGCTTCTCTGTTTATAGGATGTACAGGTAGTTTGTCTATTAGTTATTTAATGATATATTTCTATTAAATATCACTAAATGCTTCCTAGTTTTGTTACAATCCATTGGCCGATGTGAATTACGATACAAATGTTTGCCCTTATTGGCTCCTTATTAAGAAACCTGATAAAACTGTGACATCTTATGTGTGTAATAATTACAAACATATATCCTGATAGCAGAGAATAATAGCTGAAGTGGCTCATTGATTCCTAGATATAGCAATATAATAAAGTTTTCCTATTTCAATTAACTTTGTGGCCGGGTTCATCGGAGTTATGCCGCATTATTGAGCAGCTTCTCTCCAGACCTCCCTGGTAATATCTAAACAGGTTGCATTGCAACAGAAGGATTACGTTCAGGAACTTAGTAATTACATTTAAAGCCTCTATTAATTTAGGCAACTTATCGAAGCCGTTCCTTCTTGGAAGATTTTATTCTGCATATTTAGGCACTAGTATTAAGGATACCACTCAGCCTGGAGAATAGAATGGTCTTTTCTTGTCATTTGCTTGCTTCGTTGCTCTCTGTAGATTTAATTGTCTTTTCCATTTATTGATGTCTACTTTGTATTGTATTGTTTATGGTCAATCAAGTCAAAAATAAAAAAATCAGCATTGCATTAGTGCTTCTGCTCTCCACCTGTACATAGCAAAGATTTTCTTTATTCACTGCTACAGTATGGTTTCTACATTGTAGCAACTTTGATTCTTACTGTATCTCCATGTATTACTTTTCCCTCCTTATATAACCTCCAACACTGACTATTATTGGCAATTCAGAGGAAAGAAAGGATTGTTCTTTGTATTGACCACTGGGCAATAAACAATCTAGAGGCTGAAAGGTGACTGCACATGATGATGATGACAGTCCTTCTGGATCATATTCACCCCACTCTTTATAATGTTCGTTTTCACTACTTCAGGTCATCGACAGACACATGGATTGCAGTAGTGATCTGTATGACCAATCCTTTAGTTTGTAAATAATATCTCGAAGCCTGTGGTTCTTCTCAAACTGTTGATGATTATTCATCCACTTGCCCGCATAGACATTGTGTGTAATTTGTGAGTAAAGATTTCAAAATCTTTTTTTATTAATTCTTCTTCCAAAGCTAATCTCCTTGTTAAAGATGTTCCCTGGATTTATTGCATCCTGCAAACTCCACAAAACTCTCCCATATGGCAAACCTTTAATATTCCTACCTTTCACACGACGCTCATCTTCTTAAAATCCTGCTTCCCCTGATACCATGTCCTTTACCAGGTTTCTGGCTGGGGCTATTAACGGGATGTCACTTTTGTTGTGGATGAGTTTGAACTTGTGCTATAGAGAGGAACAGTTCTGACATCATCCACAGTGCAAATGATGTGCTGTCCATAATCCAGACTGAAACCTGGTGCAGAAGGAATGTTACTGGAAGAAGGATTTTTAGAAAAGGAAAGACAAGTGACCGGGTTTGGAACAGTAAGTACAAGCTTTTTTCTACAGGCATGCAATGTGTAATTACATGTTATGTATATTTAAAGTGGGTTTGCAGAACCCCATGGGTCCTAGAAAACCTCTTTAACTATTTTGGCTCATGATTGACAACTGAAATACAACATAAAACAATTAGACTTGAGCAGACACCTGGATGATCGGGATCGACGGGTTCGGCCGAATTTCACAAAAAAGTTTGAGTTCGGGGCCCAAACTTGACACCAAACCCGAACCCCATTGAAGTCAATGAAGACCCGAACTTTTAAGCATTAAAATGGCTGTAAAAAAGTCATGGAAAGGGCTAGAGGGCTGCAAATGGCAGAAAAATGTGGTTAAGAGCATGGCAATGTGGATAGGGAAATGACTTCAAATAAAATAAAATAAGTAAAAATAAAAAATAGTAATCTTTATCTAGGAGGATGAGGTCCATATGGAGTAGGAGGTTTAGGAGGCGGTGGATGTGGGGGTGTAGGTAGAAGCGGCGATGGAGGAGAAGGAGGTAGCATACACTGCTTTTTGGTTTACATTTTTTTTTATGTATTTATTTCTTGTTTATATTAAAGTACACCCCAAAACATTGGGAAATATAACCTGTGATAACCCCCTCCAGTCGCGCTAAACAAACGTTCAGAGAATACACTGGCTGCAGGGCAGGCCAGCACCTCCAAGGCGTAAAGGGCAAGCTCAGGCCATGTGCCCAATTTGGAGACCTAGAAGTTGAAGGGGGCAGACCCATCAGTCAGTTCATGTAGGCGTGTGCACACATACTGCTCCACCATGTCGCACGTCTTCATGACATCCACAATCCAATTGGATATCTGCTCTATCAACTTTTGATGTTGTTTTCTGCACCTACCATGTTGATCACGGTTATCGGCGAATCAGGGTTCCTCCTCTGAGAGGGAGCGTGAGAAAGAAAGACCACATCCAAGGGAGGTCAATGGATGAAATAAAATGTGATTGAGCGGAAATGTGGTACAAATTATTGGCTTCCAAGTAAAGGAGGGGCATGTGGCAATTACCCACTCCCGACTCGGGGAGGTAATGACGATAAATAATAATACAGGACTCTTGACAGATGCCCTGTTATTGGAATGATTAATAAAAAAATTATAGGGAATGTCACTGGGGTATTTTGGATTTGGAAACGTTAGACAGGAGAGGCTGCCGCTTTGTTGACTCTAGATAACTTCTGCCTGATCACACGTCCCCATGACGTCCCCCATTCATTTGGATATCTTCTCTATCAACTTTCGGTGTTTTTTCCTGCGCCTACCATGTTAATCACGGTTAGCAGAGAATCAGGGTTTCACGCTGGAGAGGGAGCGTGAGAAAGAAAGACCACATCCAAGGGAGATCAATGGCTGAAATGTGATCGAGTGGAAATGTGGGACAAGTTGTTAAAGCAGAAGTATCGAATGAAAGGAGGTGGTGCACGTCAATTAAAGACCAATTTTAGAAATTTAAGTCCCTGTCACCTATGCAGAGAAGGGGTTTTTCATCGGCAAAAATGGGTTAATGTCACCCACCAATGGAACAGACTATTTAAAAAAAAAATCGGTCCCTGTCAACTATGCAGACCAGGGGTATATTCACGGCAAAACTGTGTTCATGTCACCTACCAATTGAACAGACGATTTTACAAAAATTAGGTCCCTGTCACCTATGCAGAGCAGGCGTTTCTATCCGGCAAAATTGGTAAAATGTCACCTGACAATGTAACAGACGATTTTTCAAAATGTATGTCTCTGTCACCTATGCAAAGAAGGGGTGTATTCCCGGCAAAAATGGACGCTTTTGCACCATGCTCCCTCTTTTGCTGTGCTGGTGCCTATGTGCGACCACCGCCTCGTCCTCCGAACTAGACTGGTCACTCACATGACCTTGATTCCATGTGGGTTCTAGTATCTCATCATCCTCCACATCATCTTCCACCCACTCTTTACCCCTGCCCAGGGGTCAAGTCCTGGGAAAAAAAGTGTGGGAACTCACCCAAGATCCACTGCAACCCCCCCCCCCCTCCAAAAAAAAAAAAAAAGCACAGAAAATCTAGCACGCTGTAATTTGTGTAGCTGCGGACTGAGCCAAATGTACAAATTGTGATCAAAACACAATATCATAGTGCCATCCTCTCCCCCTGTCCCCTAATGTGCCAGTATCAAGTTCCTCTCTCCTACCCCCTTCATGTGCCAGTATCATGGCGCCAATAGCCCGCCTCCCCCGTGGCAGTAAAGTAACAGTCCGGTATTTAAAAAAAAAAAAAAAAAAACACTTTTAGAAAAGTTTGTCATGGGATTCAAACTCACGACCCCTACACATCAGAGGCAAGGCATATGCCCTCACAGCTATGAAAGCTGTCTAGATAATAACTTAAAATAAAAATATAGAAGACTTCTACTGTAGGTAACTTTGCCCACCGTGTATGGATGTAGCAGAGCTGGGTGTGTTGGGGCAGCTGTCATGTGTATTGTTGCACACTAGGTATCAGTACACTAGGTATCAGTAGGAGTCTTAAAAAAAAAAAAACACTTTTAGAAAAGTTTGTCCTGGGATTCGAACTCATGACCTCTACACATCAGAGGCAAGGCATTTACCCCCACAGCCATGAAAGCTGTCTAGGTAGTTGCTTTAAAAAAAAAAAAAAATAAGACTTCTACTTATACCTAGTGTACTGATACCTAGTGTACAACCATACACATGACAGCTGCCCCAACACACCCAGCTCTGCTACATCCATACACAGTGGGCAGCTGTCATGTGTATGGATGTACACTAGGGATCAGTACACTAGGTATAAGTATAAGTATAAGTCTTATATTTTTTTTTTTTAAGCAAATACCTAGACAGCATTCATGGGTGTGAGGGTAAATGCCTTGCCTCTGATGTGTAGAGGTCGTGAGTTCGAATCCCAGGGACAAACTTTTCTTAAAGACATTCTAAATGATCTCCTATGTGTCAGCTGCGAAGTGACTGAACATACTCGCATCGTATTAGGCCGACAGAAGAAGTGAAGGAGATGATGTCAGTAGGGGGCGGGGCGCCATGAGAGGAGTCACAGACAGCAGCAGCACCGCACAGACAGCTAGCTGTGAAGCCGCTTAGCCTGCCCTGCACAGTGCGCTTCACCCCCTGATTTCAGCCGCGTTCTCCTGGCTTGAGGCTTGAAAGGGAACGGCGTTCCTGCCATGAAAAAAGTGCAGGAACGCCGTTCCCCCTCCACTCGACCCCTGCCCCTGCCCTTCTTGTTGCTCTGCATACTGTAGAAAGCCACAGCAGCTGTGTTTTGTCATCATCATAGACGTGCTGTGGTGATCTTCTAATGTCCTCGTCCTGAAACATAAGTGGTTGGGCATCAGTGCACTCAATTTCTTCCACTTCTGGTGCAGGGCACTGTAGGCACTGTCAGCCACCCAATCTACTATAGTATGCATTTGTTCTAGCCTCACCTGATTCGTACTGTCCTAAATGCAGTGTAGGCCGCTAATGTACTTTCTAGCGCAAAAGATGAGCATTGTCACCCAACAATGTAACAGACAAATTTGTTAAATGTATTTCCCTGTCTACTAGGTAAAGCAGGGGTATATCACAGCCAAAAATTGGTGAATTTCACCCGACAATGTAACAGACAAATTAGTTAAATGTTATTCCCCTGTCTACTAGGTAGAGCAGAGGTATATCACATACAAAAATTTGGAATATGTAACCCAACAATGTATCAGACACATTAGTGAAATTACTTAAAATAAAATATGTAAAAATTAAAAATAATAATCTTGATCTATGAGGTGGACATCCATATGGAATAGGAGGTTGAGGATGCAGGTGGACGTAGCAGTGAAGGTGGAAGCGGCGGTGGAGGAGGAGGTAGCCAACACTGGTTTTTGGTTTAGCTTTTTTTATTTAATTTAATTTTTTTAAATTAGGGTACACCCCAAAAGAGTGGGAAATATAAAAAATACAACAATAAGCAATTGTGCTGCAGTATACTACATGTCTATTCAGCACAAGATATGGACAAGTCCTGTGGGATCCATGCCCGGTTCATTTTATGGAACGTGAGCTTGTTCACATTGGCTGTGGTGACGCCCCCTGCCGTGCTGAATACACGTTCAGAGAGTACACTGGCTGCAGGGCAGGCCAGCACCTCCAAGGCGTAAAGGGCAAGCTCAGGTCATGTGCCCAATTTGGAGACCCAAATGTTAAAGGGGGCAGTCCCTTCATTCAGTACATGTAGGTGTGTGTTCACATACTGCTCTACCATGTTGCTGAAATGCCTCCTGCTAAGACGTTCCATATCAGCTGGTGGTGCTGGTTGTTGTGGAGTGCTAACAAAGCATTTCCACATGTCGGCCATGCTAACCCTGCCTTCTGAGGTGCTAGTGGTGCCCAAGCTGTGTTGGAGACCTCTTCCTCCTCCTCTGCCTTGGCCTTGTGCTTCCACTGTGCCCCCACTGTCAGATAGGAATGCCACCAGCAGCGCGTCTACCAGCGTGCGCTTGTACTCGCGCATCTTACGATCCCGCTCCAGTGACGGAATTAAGAACAGTACGTTGTCCTTGTAACGGGGATCCTGCAGCGTGGCCACCCAGTAATCAGCATAAGTTAGAATGTGGCCAACTCGGCGGTCATTGCGGAGACACTGCAGCATGTAATCTCTCATGTGTGCCACGCTGCACGACAAGCTGTCTTCTGTGGGAGATATATCGTCTGGGTCCTCTGTATCCCCCCAGCCACGCACCAGTGATGGCCATAGCTGGTTTGGGTGCAACCCTGCTGTGAACAAGGTTCCTCCTCCTCCATCTCCTCATCATCCACCTCCTCATCCTCCAGAACTGTGCCCTTGCTGGACAATTGTGTACCTGGCGTTTGTGGGTGCAGGAACCCACCCTCGGAGCCACTTGTGAATGACTGGCCTGAAACCCTTGGAAATCTTGGAAACCCTTGGAAGATCCCTCTTCCTCCTCCTCCTACTGTGCCACATCCTCTTCCATCATCGCCCAAAGCATTTTTTTCAAGGAGGCATAGAAGTGGGATAGTAACGCTGAGAACAGCGTCATCAGCACTGGCCATGTTGGTGGAGTACTTGAAACAGCGCAACAAGGCACACAGGTCTCGCATGGAGGCCCAGTCATTGGTGGTGAAGTGGTGCTGTTCCGCAGAGTGACTGACCGGTGTGCTGCAGCTGAAACTCCACTATCGCCTGCTGCTGCTCGCACAGTCTGGCCAGCATGTGCAAGATAGAGTTCCACGCATATGAGGCGTTGAGCGCAAAGGCCGAAGTTACGCTGCAGCGCTGACAGGTGAGCAGCAGCAAGGTGAGAATGCCGAAAGCATGCACAGACGGCCCGCACTTTCTGCAGCAGCTCTGACACATCGGGAAATTTTTAAGGACCCATCTGCACCACCAATTCAGCACATGCGCCAGGCAAAGGATGTGCGTCAAACCAGCTAGGCCCAGAGCTGCTACGAGATTTCGTTCATTATCGCACACCACCAGGACGGGCTTGAGGCTCACTGACACCAACCACTCATCAGTCTGTTGTTCCATGCCCGTCCACAGCTCCTGCGTGGTGAGGAGTTTGTCCCCCAAACAGATATGTTTTAAAACTGAAGTTGGTGGTGAAGGTGTTATGCTGACCGGATGCTGAGGCGGTAGAGAATGCGGAAGCGGAGTAGGAGGAGGAAGCAACAGGAGGCAAACTGAAGCGCCCTGCAGTCCTCGTTGGTGGAAGGACATGCACCAAACTGCTATCTGTCTCAAGCCCAGCTGCCACTGCATTTACCCAGTGTGCTGTTATGGAGATATAATGTCCCTGACCGTGCTTACTCGTCCACGTATCCGTAGTTAGGTGGACCTTGCCACAGATGGCGTTGCACAGTGCACACCTGATTTTGTCCCCCACTTAGTTGTGCAGGGAAGGGATGACTCGCCTGGGAAAGTAGTCGTGGCTGGGCACGACATACTGTGGGACAGCCACCACCATAAGGCTTTTAAAACTCTCCGTCTCCACCAGACGAAATTACAGCATTTCAAAGGCCAGTAATTTTGAAATGCTGGCATTCAGGGCTTGGGATCGCAGGTGGGTAGGGGGTACTTCCTCTTCTGCTCCAGTGTTTGGGAGATAGACAGCTGAACGCTTCCATGGGACATTGTGGAGATGCTTTGTGACCCTGGTGGTGGCGTTGCTGGCAGATCCTCTGTTTGCGGTGTGGCAGGTGGCACTGTCACTCCAGAGGGGGATGAAGAGGCCGAGACTGCAGAAGAAGAGGAAGCAGGAGGAGCCAGAGACCTTTCTTGGTTTTTGAGGTGTCTACTCCACTGCAGCTCGTGCTTTGCACTTAGATGCCTGGTCATGCAGGTTTGGCTCAGGTTTAGAACGTTTATGCCTCGCTTTAGGCACTGATTGCAAACCACTCCTTTCTTGTCGTCAGCACATTGTCTGAAGAACTGCCATGCCAGGAAACTCCTTGAAGCTGGCTTTGTTGTGCTCGGTCCCTTGGTGCGGTGGCAGTAGCAGGGGTACTATCTAGAGGATGGCCGCTCTGCTTTTGCACCCTTCTAACTCTTCTGCTGTGCTGGTGGCTATGTGCGACCACCGCCTCTTCCTCCGAACTACACAGGTCACTCGCATGACCTTGATTCCATGTTGGGTCGAGGACCTCATCGTCCTCCACATCATCTTCCTCCCAGTCTTCCCCCCTGCCCTCTTTGTTGGTCTGCACACTGCAGAAAGCCACAGCAGTTTGCATCTGTGCTTCGTCATCATCCAAGACGTGCTGCGGTGGTCCTCCCATGTACTCATCCTGAAACATAAGTGGTTGGGCATCGGTGCACTCAACCTCTTACACTTCTGGGGCAGGGCTATGTGGATGGCCCTGGGAAACCCTGCTAGCAGAGTCATCAAAAAGCAGAAGAGACTTCTCCATATCTTGGGGCTCAGACTGTTTGGTTGATTTTCAAGGTGGTAAGGTGAAAGACTGATGTACATGGGCTGCAGGTGCCAACTCTGATCCTTCAGCAGGAGATTGGGTGTGAGACAATGTGAAGTAACTTGAGGCACTGTCAGCCACCCAATCTACTATCGCCTGTACTTGTTCTGGCCTACCAAATACCGCTGCAGGTTCTGTCGCCTACTCGCACCTGAGGAAGGGGTTTTACTTGTGCGTGTAGCTGGCACAGATCGACCACATCCTCTCCCTGCAACAGGAGCTCCACCAGCAGCACCACGACCGGGGCCACGTCCCTTATTTGACACTCTCCTCATTGTTTGCGTTCACCCACCAAACTAACAGATGGTTTATGTCAGGCGACAATGTAATCACCAATAGTCAACAATTAAGTTCACTGACAGTAAGGCAGCGCCGGTGTCATAAAGAGGAAACATTTCTTGAGGTCACACAACAATGTAACAGGCGAATTTTATACAATTGCTTTACAGTAAAAGAAAATGTTAATTTGTCAACCAACGATGTAACTGCAGTATTGACTGGTTGTATTTGACTGTGACAAATGCAGCAAAGGCCCCAAATGTAGTATCTTGCCCAAAATGTTTTTCTTTAATAACAGAATATAACTGCAGCATCTAACGCTTGTATTTTACTGTCACAAATTCAGCAAAGGACCCAAAATGTATTTATTTAGGGTTGAGCAAACCCAAACTATAAAGTTTGGGTTCATACCGAGCTTTAGGATTTTTGGACCCTGGACCCGAACCCGAACTTTTCAGTGAAAGTTTGGGTTCAGGTTCGGTGTTCAGCGAGTTAATGGCTCTTTTTGAAAGGCTGCACGTCACTCTGCTCTGATTATTGTAGGGATAGGATGGAATAGGACAGAATCTTTAATCAGAAGTGCTTGTTAACTCAGCGATCTACCTAGATTTTGTTTTGTGGGTGCAGTGCACAATCTTTTTTACCCTTCCCTGAGCTCAGTGACCCAGATATAACTTTTATCCATATGTTAGTTAGATGGGCGGCGGCGGCCATTTTATGCAAGTTCTGTGCACCAGAACAGCATATGTGCATTTGTATCAATTATAAGCTTGAAATACTGTAATTATATTCTGGGTTTAAAAAAATCATCCAATTTTGGCTCCAATGTAGACAGGATGGACAATAACCAAGATATCTGATTTGTGTTGGGAGTGTAGAGATTAATGAAAGTATAGGTCTGTTTTGCAATATTTCCCTTAAGTAGGACATATCTACCTTCAGTGTCTTGAGTGTGTGAGATATAAGAGAAGGGAACGTCCCTCCTGATCCCAATGTTCACGCCCCTGGAAGCCGCTGAATCGGAACCACAGTGATACCAGTGTGGGAATATAGAATGTTTGAGGTTGGGGTGCTTATTAAATTTAAAATGGTTTCTTGAAGCATATGATAGAGCACTTTTCTTTTTTAAGATAAGGTAAAATTTAGCTCCACTTTGAAGGGGAGTTAAGGCCTTTAACATTAAAGGATGAAACTACAATGTTAGCCATCTCTCCCATAGAAAACAGAGAAGAACTTCCTCGATATCACTGTTAGATATTGTTCCGTGCAAATGTGTTGCATTAATATACTTAACCCTCCGGGGCGGAGCAGCTGGATCCAGCAGGGGGTCCCATCCCAAATAGGTTCTGGGCATGTTAAGATGGTCGGTTCTGGTAACAAAAGAGGAGAAGAAAAACAATAATAATAAGAGAAGAACTAACATGGTAGCCTCCCTTAAGGAGGACAAACTGAGAACTGTCAGAGTCTGAGAGCTCTGATAAATCACAAGGGGGAATTGTGACAGATTGTAGCACCCTCCTGAAGCTAAAGGGTGAAGGATAACGGAGCAAACCTGGCTCACCACCCCAATCCCATCCCATCCCACCCCACCCCACTTTTTTGGGAAGTTCGCCCGAACCTGTCGAACCCGAACATCCAGGTGTCCGCTCAACTCTAATTATCTTGCAAAAAATTGGTGTTTTTTTTTTTAACCCAGAATATAATTGCAGTATTTAAAGTTTGTTTTTGACTGTCACAAATTCAGCAAAGGACTCAAAATGTGTTATCTTGCAAAAAATTTGTGTTTTTTTTTAACCCTGAATATAATTGCAGTATTTAAACCTTGTATTTGACTGTTACAAATGCACATATGCTGTGCTGGTGCACTGAACTTGCACAAAATGTCCGCCGACGCCCACCTAACTAACAGACGGATAAAAGTTGTTTATCTCTGTCACTGGGCTCAGGGCAGGGTAAAAAAAATGGTGCACTGCACCCACAAAACAAAATCACTGTAGATCACTGAGTTAACAAGCACTTCTGATATCAGATTCTGTCCTATTGTCTCCTTCACAGCAGCAGCATCCTATCCCTACACTAGTAACAGCAGAGTGACGTGCGGCGCTACGTGACTCCAGCTTTTATAGAGGCTGGGTCACATGATGCACTGGCCAATCACAGCCATGCCGTTAGTAGGCATGGCTGTGATGGCTTCTAAGGGAACACTAGTGAAATGCTTGTTGATTGGCTGCTCTGCAGCCTTTCAAAAAGCGCCATTAACTGTCCGAACACCAAACTCGAACTCAAACTTTTACTGAAAAGTTTGGGTTCGGGTCCGGGTTTCAAAAATCCTAAAGTTCAGAACGAACCCAAACTTTACAGTTCGCTCAACCCTAAAAACAATTTGCTGTATAATTCGTAAGAATATCTGCCAAATACAATAGTCTAACTTTTTTACACATATCAACCTTTTGGAGTATGTAGACCCAACTTATATTTTGCTGACTTTCAGCTACATGCTCCAATAAGAACCAATAGACACTTTTGGCTTCTAATGCATTGGTTAAAAAGCATTTGTCCTAATCCACAAACATCACCATACATGTGACAAGTGCCTCCATTGATCTACCTTTGTAACATCATCTTTCCATAAGGTATGAAGTCATAGTCCATATTTTCCAAAATACACAGATGTACCCTGATCTTTAAACTACTGTTCTCTAGTGTTGAGCTAGAAGATTCTTGAAATCTATTATGAACTCATAAATTATCACAAAATCATAAAAGCTCAGTCAAAACGGAACAGGAAGGTCCTGTAGCGCTGAACAGCTCTGGTGACTCATGACATGAATTTGTACATGTTAAAGTCAAGAGCCACCAATGGTTTCCAGTCTGTGACTCTCTAGTTTCCTGTGTGTAAGCTAGAAGCTGAAGGGAAGTGTCTTCCCAAATTTGGAGAACTCGTACAACCCTCATACAACGAGAAAAAAATTGAAGTCAATCAGAATGGGGTGTTTGGGTAAGAAAGGGAGTTCATGAAGAACCATAATGCACGATCTATTGGTGTAGATCATAGGAGGCTTATGAGTAAATTGACTAAGTCACTAACTTTTATCTCCCTTTTTTAGATTTTATCGTGACCTTTTCTCCTTTGGGAGATCTGAAATGCTATTTAGAACAAGGGAAAGATCTGAGAGCTTCTAATGAAAGCTGGGATCTCAGGGGAGTCGGAGCCATTTCTAGTTGCTCTGGATTCTTTTCCTATGAAACATGCTCTGTAATTCAAACACTTTATTAAAAAACAAACCCTGGATGATTTTAATCACACCATAAAGATCCTCGTTCTCTCCTGGCATTTATAGAACGTTAAAAATACTCCTAGCACAGCATGCTAAATGACAGCCTCCACATGGTTCAGGAAAAGTTAGCTGCTTGTTTATCTGTTGCTAACTTTAGCTACAGATGTAGCAGGGGTAACACACACACTCTTAACTCAAATTTCTTAACTCATCGCATTATCTTGAAACAAAAGCCATTAAAAAGCAATTGCTTAACGCATTTAGCTGCATTTAGTTTAGATAGCATGTCTCATAAAGCATGTGTGTTAACCCTGCTACATCCGTACATACATTGAAGCTTGTGTAAATTGTGTGAATTTCCTATATTTCTACATAAATTTGGTCTAAACTACATCAGTCCTAAAAGCAGATAAAGAACTAAATCAAAGAAATGAGTCATACATTTATAGAGGATCTGATATCAAATGTCTCCTAGCAGTAAATGTATGTGAACCGTTAGCATTAACAGATCTAGAGGTGGAATTAGAGGCAGGTGTTTTCAGTCAATGAGATTATCGGGTCTGTAAAGAACCAGGGATCTATTCAAGTCTAAGGCCTCTTTCACACGGGCGAGTATTCCGCGAGGGTGCAATGCGTGAGGTGAACGCATTGCACCCGCACTAAATCCGGACCCATTCACTTCAATGGGGCTGTGCATATGGGAGGAGATTTTCACCCATCACTTGTGCATTGCGTGAAAATCGCAGCATGTTCTATATTGTGTGTTTTTCACGCAATGCGGGCCCCATAGAAGTGAATGGGGCTTCGTAAAAATCGCAAGCAAGTGCGGATGCGGTGCAATTTTCACGCATGGTTGCTAGGTGACGATCGGGATGGAGACCCGATCGTTACTATTTTCCCTTATAACATGGTTATAAGGGAAAATAATAGCATTCTTAATACAGAATGCTTAGTAAAATAGGGATGGAGGGGTTAAAAAAAATAATTAAACTCACATCATCCACTTGTTGGGGCAGCCCCGCTTGTCTTCTTTCTTCTTAGAAAAGGACCTTTGGTGACAACACTGCACTCAACACATGGTCCATCACAATGGTGATGGATCATGTGATGGACCATGTAATAAGCGCAGTGACGTCACCAAAGGTCCTTTTCCTCCCAGGTCCTCAAAGAAGAAGAAAGAAGACGAGTCGGGCTGCGCGAACAAGTGGATGAGGTGAGTTTAATTATATATTATTTTTTTAACCCCTCCATCTCTAACTTACTTAGCATTCTGGATTAAGAAGGCTATTATTTTCCCTTATAACCATATTATAAGGGGGAAAAAAAAATCTATACAACACCTAACCCAAACCCGAACTTCTGTAAAGAAGTCCAGGTTCGGGTCTCTGTACCAAACGTGCCGATTTTTTTTTCATGCGCGTGCAAAACACATTAAAAGGCTTTGCACTTGCGCTGAAAAATTGTGCATTTTCCTGTGACGCACCCGCATCCTATCCGGCCCTCACACGCAACACCCATGTGAAAGAGGCCTAATTGTCACTACACATGTCTGTGGAATGTATCATAACAGGAACAAAGGAGTTTCCTGAGGATCTCAGAAGGAGCGTTGTTGATGCTCATTAGGCTATAAAAGGTTATAAAAACACCTATAAAGAGTTTGGACTCTACCAATACACAGGGTCACAATCCATAAGCTCACAAAGGATCCCAAGGAAACCTCTAAGCAACTAAGACCCTTTCTTATATTAGCCATGAGTCCATCATCAGGAGGACATTGAGTGACAATGGTGTGCATGGCAGGAGAAAGACGCTGCTCTCCCAAAAGAACTTTCTAACGACCACCTGGACAATCAAGAAGGCTATTGGAACAATTTTCTGTGGATGGATGAGACCAAAATAGAACATTCTAGTGTATTTTTTTTTTTTTTTTATTCAAGTGCCAATTATTCCATGGCGCTGTACTTATGAAAAGGGGTATACATACATAATACAAAACAATTGCAATAAGCATGAACACGACTAGTTACAAACTGGTACAGAAGGAGAGAGGACCCTGCCCATGAGGCTTCCAATCTATAAGCAATGGGAGAAGGACACAGTAGGTGAGGGTAAAGCTGGTCATGGTGGTATACAGTCAGCAGGGTTACTGTAGTTTAAAGGCTTGCCAGCAGAGGTGGGTTTCTTTTGAAGGTTTCCACTATAGGTGAGAGTCTGATATGTTGGGGTAGAAAGTTCCAGAGCACATGGGATGCATGGGAGAAATTGTAGAGGCAATTGTGGGAACAGGTGATAAGAGTAGAGTAGAGAAGTAGGTCTTGTGGGGGATGGAGATTATGTATGGGGATGTATCGTGGAAGTAGCTCAGGGATGGACAATGGGGAGCCAGGGATGGGATTAGCAGGGGGGAGAGGCAGAGGAGTATTGAGTGGAGAGGATTAGTGGGGCAGCAGAGATGAGGATAGATTGGAGGAGTGCGAAGGTCACAGCAGATACTAAAAGCTTCAATGACAAAATATTAAATTACAAAAATAAGTGTTTATTCACCTTATCAGTGCAATTTCAGGTCAACAGCTACATTGATACATTTTTACATTTTTAAATTGTTGCATAGTTACATTTACATAGTTACAAAGCTAGTATGGCTAAAAAAAAAAAAAAAGACATATATCCATCATGTTTAACCAAGGGAAGGAAGAGGAAGAATGGAGAGGAAAGGGCTACATCTTAAAACTATTCCCCATGTTTATCAAAAAGGTAGGCAAAATAAGGCATAAGCCAACCTGACCTAAAAGGGCAGCATTCCCCTCCTAATCTCTAGATCAGTGCCCCTTTGTGGGGAGTTGGCATGAAACAGATAGTTACTGTATACTTTGCATAGACTCTTATAATGTAGTGTTAATACACGCCTCAGACGTCTATTCTCACAGAGGAAAGACAGAAAAGAATGTATTTAAAAAGATAGAAGCGTAGATGCTGTGCAGACAAAGCTATGGAAAGAAGAGGAAGAATGAGCTGATAGAGAAAGAAAGAGGCATTTTTTCTCTGATAAGATATATTATATACATCTCTTATATTTACCTAAACTATTTATTTGTGCAAAGTATGCTAATATGACAGTGACTATTTAACGACTGCTACATCTGTATACTGACATGCACCCGCCTGGCTGATGCCAGAATAATACTTTTTGTATATTGGGCTTTATGTACCCATTCAGCTTATTGCCAGCAGTATTTCCAGCAGTGTTTACACCAAAAGAGCTGTTCTGGCTGATAGTCCCATCACTCATATATCATTACAGGGTGTAATAAAAGCATCACCACAGCAGGACAATTCATTTAAATTTGATGGATAGGATATGTTCTATTGTAGCCTCCATCAGTTTGATTCTGATACTGTAGCACTTGTGGGGAAGAAAAATAAACGAACCAGCACCTCCATAATAAGTGAATATAAGGACGCAGGTGCACGCTACCTTGGCTGAAACACAATTGGATTAGTAGAACTACAGGTAACAGCACTCTGCTAGTCAATTGCACAAAGATATAAGCAAACACTGAAAGAATAAATACTTGGTGGTCATACTTACTGCAAATGCAGCTAGAAGCTCTTTGCGAATATAATTGATCAAAAATATTTCGGGCCCATCTACCAGTCGACAAGGTAGCTTCTCATCAGATGGGTCCGACTCTAACATGCCTCTCCTGGGCTTACAATTGTTAGAGAGGCATGTTAGAGTCGGACCCATCTGATTAGAAGCTACCTTGTCGACTGGTAGATGGGCCCGAAATATTTTTGATCAATTATATTCGCAAAGAGCTTCTAGCTGCATTTGCAGTAAGTATGACCACCAAGTATTTATTCTTTCAGTGTTTGCTTATATCTTTGTGCAATTGACTAGCAGAGTGCTGTTACCTGTAGTTCTACTTGTTTGATACACGGTGCACACACAATGTATCCGCTTTATTCAGCCGTACAAAACAATAGATGAATATGGAGAGATTAAACTGAGGGTCACTGGGAAAATCTGCATTGTTTGCAACTCTCTGACTTGTGCCAATTGTGCTATAATATCAATTTTTGGTGCCCAGGGGTACATTTGTCCTTCATATGACTCAACACAGAAGTCCAATAGCAAATGGTTTCCTCCCAGGATAACCGTGCAGATCTTGTCTTGTGGGGATGATACAGAATAGATTATCATTCAGCTATAGATCCAACCAGACCTTGTATATATAATAACAACAACACGTATCTGATTGTATCAGTCATTGCACAGCTCGTCTTAAAGGGTCATTACCAGAAATATCATGAAGGTCAGATCAAGCCAGAATCTGAGATGACCATCCTAACAGTGGTCCTGTGGATAGGTGCTAAGTTGTTATGATAGGACATTCCCTTTAAAGATGAAATGCATGGAATGGAAATGAAAAAACATATACGAGTGCTCTTCAGATACGTTTTATAAACCATAGTATAATAGTGCCAGGGCTAGAACGGTCAGCAACAGGCTCATGGCTGTTAAGGGGGTTGGCTCTTTTATGTAACTGTAGCACCACATCCCGGAGTGCATCTAGCCTTTCTGCTACCTGAGGCGAAAACTGAAATGATGCCCCTCCCAGGCCAAATTTTGAACCTAACCCCTTTCCTCTAGCCTTACTGTTAAAGGCATACTTGGAAAACATTACACATAGTGCTACAAAACATATTGGTTAATATAGCGATACAGTTGAATATGCAGAAATGAACACTTCCACAATGAAATCCCTCATTGCCCAAGGCTTTCCGCTGCCCCCAACTTGCCCCTACCTGGTGCTGCCTCACCTCGCCTCATAGGCGGTGCACCCCTGACCACATCTGTAGACAGGTTGTGTCTTGTATTGCTTCAATAGAGCTGAGCTGCAATACCAGGTACAACAAACCATGTTACTTCCAGTCTTGTCCTGCATCAGTGCAAGTAAAACACATTAGTCTGGAGCATGCTCCAAATTAAGAGCAAATTTTTTGCACAATTCTGGTTACATGAACAACAGCCATGTTAGGAAGGAAGATGAAGATGTCCACCATGCCTAGTCAGCTAATACCGTATATTCTGCAACCATTTTGGTACATTTGGTGTAATTTGCAACATTTTCCCTCTTCTGAAGACAGTGATGAATCTCTCTGTCACGTGACTGGTGATAAAATGCTCTGCACATGGACTCAGTCAATCAGAAATACCGGGGAGAAGAAGAGTATGAATGCTTTGTCTTGATAGCGTTACATTATGTCCCCGGCTATGGACACGTGTGAGGAGCGTGGATTCTAAACCCGGCTGACCTGAATATTCAAAAAGACTTAAATTAATATAAAAGTACGGGCTGTGCATTTCAATAAGACTCGAGCTTTAGATTCCTCAGTAAAATATGCTGCGGCAATCTGTTCTCGGCCTCTGCTAATGCACTGACTGTCATTTTATCCATGGGCAAACTAATGCCCAGCCATTCCGGGGATGAATGAGAGAAAAAAATTGCATTATACATGCTCACATTGAATGGCTACAATAGGAAAATCCTTTGAAGCGCAGACTCCAGAAGCCAGATCCGTCCCGGAGAAGAGAGAACATGATTGACTTAATCCACGCACATTACTGGCGCATTACATGAGACGGAGGCTTATTGCGCAAAGGTTAGTAAATGTCTTATAATAATAGTATTCCATCTTCTCCCTCTTACCTGCTGAGCCAGATGCAGATTAAAAATGTTTGCTACAAATTTATTGAGCGACATATGAAGGACAACAGACAATTAACCAAATGAAAGTCTGAATAAATCATTGTCTGATTGGGTTCTGAATGGAGGGTTTTATGGTTAACCAATCCCTGCATAGACATAACTCAACTCTGTCTGTCTTCATTCATGAGTAGAGGGAGCTCAGCAGGCATACAGATATATAAAGCTACCAATAGGTGGAGCTCAGGAGTATATTGCATACAAATATATACTGTATATCCACCTCTAGAGGGAGCTCAGGAGCTTACTGCAACAAATACAAACAGCCACCACTAGAGGGAACTCAGGAGCTTACCATATACATATATATACTAGCATAAGGACCCTACAGTATCCACTATAACAGTGACATCTACAGTACCCCGCCCCCTTAACAGTGACCTCCACAGCCCCCCATCTCCTTAAAATGGGACCTCCACAGCAGGCCACCCCCTTAACTTTGACCTCCACAGAACCTTGTGCCTTTAACAGTGAGTTCAACAAACCCCCCCCCCCTTGACAGTGACCTCCACAGGGGCCTGCACCCTTAACAGTGACCTCTACAGCACCCAACCCTTAATAATGACCATAGGTTACAGTCCCCTTAACTAACATCCACCTTTCCCGGCCACCTTAACAGAGACCTCCACAGCAACTGCCCCTTTAACAGTGACTGCCACAGTACCCCGCTCCCTTAACAGTGACCTCACAGTACCCCGCTGCCTTAATAGTGATCTTGCAGTACCCTGCTGTCCCTTTAATAGTGGCCTCCACAGTCTCCTCCTCCATTAACAGTGACCTCCACAGTGCCCGCCTCTTTAGCAGTGACCTCCACAGCGGCTTTCCCCCTTAATAGTAACATCCACAGCGCCCTCCTCTTTAACAGTGACCTCCACAGCGGCCGCCCCTTTATTATTGACCTCCACTGTACCCCGTCTCATTAACAGTGATTCCCACAATAACCCACCTCCTTAACAGTGACATCCACAGAGCTCCGTTCCTTAAAAATGTGACCTCCACAACACCCTGCTCTCTTAAAAGTGACCTCTACAGCACCCCGAAGCTTAACACTGACCTCCATAGCGGACCATTCCCTTAATTGTGACCTCCACCATTCCCTGCCCCCTTAGCAGCGACCTCTACAACACCCACCCCTTTAACAGTAACCTCCACAGCATCCCACCCCCTTAACAGTGACCTCCATATCGGGTGCCCCTTTATTAGTGACCTCCACTGTACCCCATCTCCTTAAAAGTGATTTTCACAACACCCTGCCCCTGCCTCTAGTGGTGGCTGTGTATATCAGCTTGTGGTAATCTCCTGAGCTCCCTCTAGTGGTGGATGTATATATCTGTATGTAGTAAGCTCCTGAGCTCTCTCTAGTGGTGGCTGTATATACCTGTACTCATTAAGCTCCTGAGTTCATTCTATTGGAGGCTGTATATACCTGTATGTAGTCATCTCCAGAGCTCCCTCTAGTGGTGGCTGTATATATCTGTATGTAGTAAGCTCCTGAGCTCCCTCTAGTGGTGGCTGTATATATCTGTATGAAGTAATCTCCTGAGCTCCCTCTAGTGGTGGCTTTATATATCTGTATGCAGTAATCTCCTGAGCTCCCTCTATTGGAGGCTGTATATATCTGTATGTAGTAAGCTCCTGAGCTCCCTCTAGTGGTGGCTGTATATATCTGTATGAAGTAATCTCCTGAGCTCTCTCTAGTGGTGGCTGTATATATCTGTATGTAGTAAGCTCCTGAGCTCCCTCTAGTGGTGGCTGTATATACCTGTACTCATTAAGCTCCTGAGTTCCTTCTAGTGGAGGCTGTATATATCTGTATGCATTAAGTTCTAAAACTCCCCCTAATGGTGGCTGTATATATCTATCTCCAGTAATCACCTGAGCTCTCTCTAGTAGTTACTGTTTGTATCTGTATGCAGCAATCTCGAGCTTCCTCTATTGATGGATATATATATATATATATATATATATATATATATATATATATAAATAATATATAAAGTTGAGTGTATGTATGTGTGTACAGTACAGACCAAAAGTTTGGACACACCTTCTCATTCAAAGAGTTTTCTTTATTTTCATGACTATGAAAATTGTAGATTCACACTGAAGGCATCAAAACTATGAATTATCACATGTGGAATTATATACATAACAAAAAAGTGTTAAACAACTGAAAATATGTCATATTCTAGGTTCTTCAAAGTAGCCACCTTTTGCTTTGATTACTGCTTTGCACACTCTTGGCATTCTCTTGATGAGCTTCAAGAGGTAGTCACCTGAAATGGTCTTCCAACAGTCTTGAAGGAGTTCACAGAGATGCTTAGGACTTGTTGGCCTTTTTGCCTTCACTCTGCGGTCCAGCTCACCCCAAACCATCTCGATTGGGTTCAGGTCCAGTGACTGTGGAGGCCAGGTCATCTGGCGCAGCACCCCATCACTCTCCTTCATGGTCAAATAGCCCTTACACAGCCTGGAGGTGTGTTTGGGGTCATTGTCCTGTTGAAAAATAAATGATGGTCCAACTAAACGCAAACCGGATGGAATAGCATGCCGCTGCAAGATGCTGTGGTAGCCATGCTGGTGCAGTATGCCTTCAATTTTGAATAAATCCCCAACAGTGTCACCAGCAAAGCACCCCCACACCATCACACCTCCTCCTCCATGCTTCACGGTGGGAACCAGGCATGTAGAGTCCATCCGTTCCCTTTTTCTGCGTCGCACAAAGACACGGTGGTTGAAACCATTGATCTTATATTTGGACTTATCAGACCAAAGCACAGATTTCCACTGGTCTAATGTCCATTCCTTGTGTTCTTTAGCCCAAACAAGTCTCTTCTGCTTGTTGCCCGTCATTAGCAGTGGTTTCCTAGCAGATATTCTACCATGAAGGCCTGATTCACACAGTCTCCTCTTAACAGTTGTCCTAGAGATGTGTCTGCTGCTAGAACTCTGTGTGGCATTGACTTGGTCTCTAATCTGAGCTGCTGTTAACCTGCGATTTCTGAGGCTGGTGACTCGGATGAACTTATCCTCCACAGCAGAGGTGACTCTTGGTCTTCCTTTCCTGGGGCGGTCCGCATGTGAGCCAGTTTCTTTGTAGCGCTTGATGGTTTTTGTGACTGCACTTGGGGACACTTTCAAAGTTTTCCCAATTTTTCGGACTGACTGACCTTCATTTCTTAAAGTAATGATGGCCACTCGTATTTCTTTACTTAGCTGCTTTTTTCTTGCCATAATACAAATTCTAACAGTCTATTCAGTAGGACTATCAGCTGTGTATCCACCTGACTTCTCCACAACGCAACTGATGGTCCCAACCCCATTTATAAGGCAAGAAATCCCACTTATTAAACCTGACAGGGCACACCTGTGAAGTGAAGACCATTTCAGGTGACTACCTCTTGAAGCTCATCAAGAGAATGCCAAGAGTGTGCAAAGCAGTGATCAAAGCAAAAGGTGGCTACTTTGAAGAACCTAGAATATGACATATTTTCAGTTGTTTCACACTTTTTTGTTATGTATATAATTCCACATGTGTTAATTCATAGTTTTGATGCCTTCAGTGTGAATCTACAATTTTCATAGTCATGAAAATAAAGAAAACTCTTTGAATGAGAAGTGTGTCCAAACTTTTGGTCTGTACTGTATATCCGCTAAAAGAATCCACACAGTAGCATTTATAATCACAAAATTTGACACACAGGCACATCAGATATCCGGGAAGGTTTAAGACCGAGTCTCAGCTCTCTAGCACATACCGTTCCTGAGATATTCCCAAAAAATGCATTAGCCAATAGAAGCCTGGTCACATGACCCTTATCAGCCTCAGAAGCTTGCAGGCCC
The DNA here is from genome assembly GCF_014858855.1 of Bufo gargarizans. Classification (NCBI taxonomy): domain Eukaryota; kingdom Metazoa; phylum Chordata; class Amphibia; order Anura; family Bufonidae; genus Bufo; species Bufo gargarizans. The sequence continues at coordinate 49,364,025 of NC_058088.1, forward strand.
TTAGTCTCCACATACACACAGTTTTACACCAGGTTTCTATGACAACCCAGCCATATTTCTTCACTGCTGTAAGTCAGCTTTAAAGGGGTAGGGTGCTTTGGATGACACTGTTAAGGGAGCGGAGTGCTGTGGCGGTCATAGTTCAGGGGCAGGTAGGGAAACCATTCAGGCCACCCTCAAACGGAGGACTTAAAAACCCCACCCCCAGGTCTAGCTAATCCACGCCCCCGACCCAGTTAGGTCACGACCCCTCCCACTCTGCATCTGATGGGGATAAAAAAAAAATATGTAAAACTCAACTTCTGTCAGCTGCAGGGGTAGTCAGGAGGGTGACTTTCTCCCTGCAGCTCACGCTCAGACAGTACAGTGCTGCTGTCTGAGAGTGAGCTGTTCAAAGGGACATCCCTGTGTCAGTCCAGGCCCTGCGCCGGACGGAGGACAGGGAGTATGAAAGCCGGACTGTTCAGCCTAAAACTAGACCTCTGGCCACCCTAGGGGCAGGCTGCTGTGGAGGTCACAGTTAAGGGGCCGGTCCGCTATGGAGGTCAGTGTTCAGGGGCAGATCATTTTAGAGGCCACTGTTAAGGGGCAGGGTGTTGTAAAAATCACTTTTAAGGAGATGGGGTACTATGGAGGTCACTAAAAAAGGATCCTGATCCGTCTTACAACTGCATTGAAATGCCAGATCTGTCTCTCCGGTGTCATCCAGAAAAACAGATCCAGCATTTATTTTTTTCACACTGATCCGTGTCAATGGGAAAAAATGCAAGTGTTTTAGAATTTTGGACAGAGATAAAACAGCAGCATCCTGCAGGTATTATCTCCATCCTGAAAAGGCAAAAAGACTGAACTGAAGACGCCCTGATGCATCCTGAACGGATCGCTCTCTATTCAGAATGCATTAGGATAAAACTGATCAGTTCTTTTCTGGTATTGAGCCCCTAGGACGTAACTCTATGTTGGAAAAGAATAACGCAAGTGTGAAAGTAGCCTTAATGTCCATAAGTGAACTTCAGAAAAGTGAGACAGAAGGACAGAGCGACAGGCAGACAGAAAGACAGATAGATAATTAGTATTTTTATTTAGGTTGGGAGTGTCTTCCCACTTAGGACTCTTTCACACTATAGTGTGCGCCCCGTTGCTGTATTGCGGACTGCATTTGTGGATCCACAATACACAGGTGGCGTTCCATGGGCATTCCGCATCATGGATGCGGACCCATTCACTTGAATGGGTCCGCAAATCCGGAGATGCAGAATGGTGCGGAACGGAACCACGGAACGTACTTCCGTTCCGCAAAAAGATAGAACATGTCTTATTTTCTTTTTGATCCGCTGCGGCTGCCCCACGGACTGTGCTCATGCCTTATGTTGTTAAAGATCCCCGCATTGTGTACTTTATCAGCGTCTACATTTTCTCATTTCCTGAGTATCTTCTCTGGATTTCCTATGAACTTATAATCTTTATCATTCATTATATTTTTCCAATTTGTCCGTAAAAAATGTTGGCTGTCTGTGGTTTTGGGATAAGTTGTCCAGAAAAAAGAAAAATTCTGTTTGTCAACCCTGATCCCATATTATACTCCAGTCACATTCAAAGCTGCATCAACAGTGTTTACTGTTTTCTTTTTACCGCATTGTATTTTTGGAAGCATTAAAAGGTAAATTGTCTATTTGTGGATCATCACTACAGCAGTGGGGTATGCGACTGTTCTTGAAGTGGAGTTCACCAAAATACTCTAAAAATGATACAATGTGAGGCCACGGTCACACAGTCAGTGCTTGATCAGTGATTGGAGCCAAAACCAGGAGTGGAGGTTGCACAGAGAAAGGGTTTAATGGGAAGATATGCACCTGTGCTGTGTGTGTGATCTGGTTTGGGCTCAAAATTACTGCTCAAACACTGACTGTGTGAAGGTGGCCTAACAGTAAGCCACGGGTAACAGGACGGGCAGATAATTATGTCCTCACATGAGCACTAATGAATGGATAGATAAATAGATAGATAGATATGAGATAGATATGAGATAAATATGAGATAGATATTAGATAGACAGATAGATAGATATGAGATAGATAGAATTTTGCTAAATGCTTGTCCTTTTCTAGGTCAGCAGAATTTCCAGCGGGGAGGATGACGGACTCTTTACTGATCAGTTTTTAGCTGCTTTCAGGTATGTGGCCATCATACGCTGCAAACATAGCAGATCATACTTTAATTAGGTTCTTTGGTCATTTTTGGCCGCTCTTCACTAAAATGAGATGTGTGGTGAGAAGCGGCATCGTTCTTGGCAGTGAATTGTCATTCGACAGATGCTCAGTCCACAAGCCAGGAGAGACTATGTGTATTTCTTCTGCCCGGGTCACCACACAGCTCCGTCCACATGGGTACATATAATGCTCTACTTCGTACAGCTCAGTATAAGAGGCCAGAGACATGACTGCGCATTATCCTCCATAATCCCCACCAGGAGTAATGGAGCAGAATTCTAATCAGGTGTCAGGAGCTGAAGGCGCATCTTCAGCAGTCATACATCTATCCAACACTGTTAAACCCTTTCTGCTTCTGGGAAAACTAGTGACAATGAGTAGGGCACATCACTGCTCCCCACTGTGACACCAGCTTAAACATTGATACTCATCTTTCTCAGATTTTTGAATGTCCAATGTGTCTACTGATGAAGTACAGTGGGAGGGTTTGGTGTCGCCCTAATGCTACGCTGGGTCCCCCGGACTTTGTCGAGGTGTCACCACTTGTTGCTGCTCTCTGGAAGGGATGGTAAGACGTGGTGCACCCCAATGGGAAATAAGTCCAGAGAGTCAGGGTCTGAAGTAAACCAGTGTGTTTCTTTACTGGAAGAATTCATGTGCAAAACAATACAGATGAGGCACTGGGCCGGCTTCTTCAGTCTCCTCCCTAGTAGTAGTAGGAGTTTGATGCTGAGGAAAGGCGTGAGCTGCAAAACTGTCCCTCTCTCTTCAGAAGGCTGTTACCCTGGCCAAAGGCCTATGGTCTGTAGCTCAGTAGTCTATGTTGCTCCTTGGTCACAGTGTTGGTTACCAATGGTCTGTGGCATAGCGTCTCCATCTCAGCGTCTTCTTCTGGTCGCTCAGTAGTCTGGCAGAGTCTCCTCTTCCAAGAACTTCAGAACACTAGGGAATGTGACTGCTCTCCTTATATACAGTTTTAGCTAGACTGGAACCTTCTAGTGGGAGGGGTGGAGTGGAGAAGCTCAGCACAAACAGATACATTGTAACACTTTCTGTCTCTCATAGACTTACATTAGAGCTTCAGTGATACTCAATGGCAATGACACAGCAGTTTTTCCAGACAAAACAAGTTTCCAGAAATAACAACAAATCTAAAACCAGATATTCAAAAGGTCAATCTGTCTGGTTTCAGTGGTAAACAAGTTTTTCCTTTTCCCTCCAAAACATGCTCTTCTTTAAACCCTATGGCAGCTGTGGAAAATTACCAGCTTCTTATTCAAAGTCCTAACAGTCTCTCAGTGTTCATTAACCCTTTCCAAAGAGCCTTGCAAATATAGTGCAAATGAACAGGATATATGTCGCAACATACATATAACATTCAGTAACACAGTAATAAACAATATGTATAAGTTAACCCTTTCGAGGGAAATAAAATAAGAAGATTTAACTTTGCATATGGGAAATAGACAAATGTCCAAATGTCAAAGTACCCCCTGCTCCTGGGCACTACAGTAGCAATATAGAAGTACCAGATACACTACACGGAGTTAAGTATTGGGCCCCGCATCTTCATAATACACTCTAACATAACCATAGTTTATAACATCCAGCTCCCAACCAGTAAGAATTACAGCGTGGTCCTGTAATAGAATTCCACCGCTGCCACCGCAGTCACTGTGCTGTGCCGGGAGCCTCATTGCATGGATTTCCATGGCCGACGCATGTGAGCCTTATATTACCACGTACAATGCCGAGCGTGGGATGGAAGGTGTAAAAATCACCACCAATGGACTCTGGAGCAGTGGGCATGTCTTCGGTTTAGTGACAAATCATACTTCTCTATCTGGTGGTCTGATAAATGAGTCTGGGGAATGCCAGAAGAACATTACCTGCCTGACTGCAATGTGCCATCTGTAAAGTCTATGGAGCAGGGATAATGCTATGGGGTGGGGGGGTTCATGGGTGAATGCTTTTGCAGACAAGACATTGTAGACCAAGGGTCAGCAACCTCCGGCACTGCAGTTGTTGTGAAACTACAACCCCTAGCATGCTCCATGCCCTTCTATGGGCGTTATGAGAACAGCACAGCAAATTAGCATGATGGGAGTCATAGTTTCACCACATCTGAAGTGACGAAGGTTGCTGATCTCTGTCGTAGACAATTATATGGTGGCAACTTTGTCAGAACAGTTTGGGGAAGGCCCTTTTTTGGTTCCAGCATGACTGTACCCCAGTGCACAAAGTACAGTGGGATGCTAAAGTTTGGGCAACCTTGTTAATCGTCATGATTTTCCTGTATCAATCTTGGTTGTTACGATAAAAAGTGTCAGTTAAATCTATCATATAGGAGACACACACACAGAGATATTTGAGAAGTGAGATGAAGTTTATTGGATTTACAGAAAGTGCTATAATTGTTTACACACAATCAGGCAGGTGCAGACATGTGGTCTCTGTTGTTGTCATTTTATTGATTCCAAAACCTTTAGAACGAATTATTGGAACTCAAATTGGCTTGGTAAGCTCAGTGACCCCTGACCTACATACAAAGGTGAATCCAATTATGAGAAAGAGTATTTAAGGGGGTCAATTGTAAGTTTCCCTCCTCTTTTAATTTTCTCTGAAGAGTAGCAACATGGGGTCTCAAAACAACTCTCCAATGACCTGAAGACACAGATTGTTCACCATCATGGTTTAGGGGAAGGATACAGAAAGCTGTCTCAGAGATTCCCGCCGTCTGTTTCCACAGTTAGGACCATATAGAGGAAATGGAAGACCACAGGCTCAGGTCAAGTTAAGGCTCGAAGTGGCCGACCAAGAAAAATCTCGGATAGACAGAAGCGACGAATGGTGAGAACAGTCAGAGTCAACCCACAGACCAGCACCAAAGACCTACAACATCATCTTGCTGCAGATGGAGTCACTGTGCATCGTTCAGCCATTCAGCGCACTTTACACAAGGAGATGCTGTATGCAAGATGGATGCAGAGGAAGCCTTTTCTCCGCCCACAGCACAAAAAGTGCCGCTTGAGGGGGGCTAAAGCACATTTGGACAAGCCAGCTTCATTTTGGAATAAGGTGCTGTGGACTGATGGAACTAAAATTGAGTTATTTGGCCATAACAAGGGGCGTTATGCATGGAGGAAAAAGAACACAGCACTCCAAGAAAACCACCTGCTACCTCCAGTAAAATATGGTGGTGGTCCATCATGCTGTGGGGCTGTGTGGCCAGTGCAGGGACTGGGAATCTTGTCAAAGTTGAGGGACGCATGGATTCCACTCAGTATCAGCAGATTCTGGAGACCAATGTCCAGGAATCAGTGACAAAGCTGAAGCTGCGCCGGGGCTGGATCTTTCAACAAGACAACGACCCTAAACACTGCTCAAAATATATTAAGGCATTTATGCAGAGGAACAAGTACAACGTTCTGGAATGGCCATCTCAGCCCCCAGACCTGAACTAAAGATGTTTTGTAAAGAGGAATGGTCCAAAATACCTTCAACCAGAATCCAGACTCTCATTGGAACCTACAGGAAGCGTTTATAGGCTGTAATTTCTGCAAAAGGAGGATCTACTAAATATTGATTTCATTTCTTTTTTGTGGTGCCCAAATGTATGCACCTGCCTAATTTTGTTTAAACAATTATAGCACACTTTCTGTAAATCCAATAAACTTCATTTCACTTCTCAAATATCACTGTGTGTGTCTCCTATGATATATTTAACTGAAATTTTTTATCGTAACAACCAACGATTTATACAGGAAAATCATAACGATTAACAAGGTTGACCAAACTTTTGCATCCCACTGTAAGTTCCAAAAAGGCACAGTTGTGGGAGTTTGTAAGAACTTTACTGACCTCAAACTTATCCAACAAGAGAACGGAGATTGCAAGCCAGACCCTCCCCTCTAACATCAGTGTCTGACCACACAAATGGTCTTCTGGATGAAGGGGCAAAAATTCCCACAGACACACTCCATAATCTTGTAGAAAGCCTTACCATAGAAGCAAGGGGGTGGGAAGCTCTATGTTAATGCCTGTGAGTGTGGAATTGGATGCCATAGAATCTCCTGGAGGTGCAATGTGGAGGTGACCAGAACTTTTCTTCTTATAGCATATATCTTTATGATTAGGCAGTTGGTCATTCATGAAGCTGGGAAAGCTGGGTGATAGTATAAAAATTGTCATAGTCTCCATATTCCTTGTCATCCAGATTTCCCTGATGTCTATATGTCAGTACTTAATTATCGTCCTGTTGGAGATTTTCTATTCAGGATTTCGAGAGAAACTGCAGAGCTGCACAAAGTATGGTACTGGACGGGATCAGCATTCCATGTATTGTTGACACCAAGGGTGAAGAGGTCAGTAATTAAATGGGTCTGATCTGGAGTCAGATTTATGGGCTATTATCTGGCGTCTGAATTATTGAGTCTTATCTGAGGTATGAATATTGGGTCAGTGATATAGTCTAAGGCAGTGTTTCCCAACCAGTGTGCCTCCAGGTGTTGCAAAACTACAACTCCCAGCATGCCTGCACAGCCAAAGGCTGTCCGGGCATGCTGGGAGTTGTAGTTTTGTAACAGCTGGAGGCACGCTGGTTGGGAAACACTGGTCTAAGGCAGGGATCAGCAACCTTCGGCACTCCAGTTGTTCTGAAAATACAACTCCCAGAATGCTTCATTCACTTTTATATGAGTTACAAAAACAGCTGAGTGAGTGTGAATGCTGGGAGTTGTAGTTTCACAGCAGCTGGAGTGCCAAAGGTTGCTGACCCCTGGTCTAAGGTCTTAATATTGGGTTCTGGTCTGGAGTCTAGCCACAGGTTGGAGAACATGTGTCTTGAAATATAAGTTTATCAGAATAATTGGTGACCCGTTTAAGTAAGATGTCATCATTATCCTATCCAAGATGATGTCACCAGTCATTAAATGGATTTACACCAAGAGGGAAAATTCAGCAGAATTGTCCAAGTGGAAGTACTGTAAAATACTGTAAGTCTAAGTGTTAAATCCAAGTACAGATATGTATAAAGACAAGCAGGAGTATCACAGACAGACCGGTGAGGGCTCCATACCGTCAGCGCTTCCAAAAATTTAATTTGTGCTGCCAAATCTCATTAGCTTCATAGATACTGGGCTCCTGGCTCACAGATATCGCACTGTGGTGCCTGTATGCTGGTACGAAACGACAGTGTTTTATTTTTGGAGATTTTCACTTTTTGCTTAACCACTTAAGGACCGGCTCATTTTAACCTTAAGGACCAGGCCATTTTTTGCATATCTGACCAGTGATACTTTATGTGTGAATAACTTAAAAACGATTTTACTTTTCCTATCCATTCTGAGAATGTATTTTCGTCACATATTGTACTTCATGACACTGGTAAAATGAAGTAAAAAAAATTCTTTTTTATTTATAAAAAAGATACCAAATTTAGCAAAAATTTGGAAAAAATTGCAAATTTCCAAGTTTCAAAGTGTGCACAGCCCAAAAATATCTGTGACATCCAGTGTACTTTTTCAATAGACGGTGTCTGCTTCTGACAAGTGACCATTAGAGATGTCCCGAACTATTCGCCGGCGAACAGTATACGTCATCATTGAGCAAACTTTGACCCTGTACCTCACAGTCAGCAGACACATTCCAGCCAATCAGCATATCCTCCCTCCCAGACCCTCCCACCTCCTATAAAAAAGCAAGGACAGCATCCATCTTAGATTCATTCTGAAGCTGCAGTGTTAGAGCAGGGAGAGTGCAGCTGCTGCTGAATTAATAGGGAAATCGTTAGCTAGGCCAGTGTATTCAGTGTCCACTCCAGCCCTCAAAGGCAGCACCCAAAAAGCCCTTTTAAGGGCTAGTACATCAGTCTGTTTTTATTTTTTTCTTCTATATATATATTGCAGTTGCCTGCCTGTGTGTAAGAGGCCACAGGCCCACAGACTGTACTGTGTGCACACTACTCATATAGGGTGGCACAGTACCTTGCAGATAAAAAAGTCATTTAATTTTTCCTCTGTAATATAATTGCAGTTGCCTGCCAGTGTGTGTCAGGCCCACTGACTGTTCTGTGCCCACTGCCCACCACTCATATAGGGTGGCACAGTACCTTGCACGCATAGTACCACTAATCTAAAAAAAAATGACAGGCAGAGGCAGGCCACCCCGCAGGGGCCGTCATGGTCGTGGTGCTGTGATTTTTATTTGGCCCTAGAATATTGCCCAGTGTTCAGAGGCCACGTACCCTGAACTCGAAAAGTTCTGAGGACATAGTTGACTGGCTAACACAGGACACCCAATCTTCTACAGCTTCCGCTCGGAACCTTGACGCACCATCCTCCTCCAGCTCAGCTTCGGGCACCTCTCAAGTTACCACTTGCCCGCCTGCCGCCACCACCAACACTAGCACCACAGCCACTTCACTTGATCTGTCAGAGGAGTTATTTACACATCAGTTGGATGAAATGAGTGATGCGCAACCATTACTGCCAGAGGATGTAGATAACAGGGATATGTCTCAGTCAGGCAGCATTACACACATGGACGTACAGTGTGATGATGATGTTGTACCCGCTGCTGCTTCCTTTGCTGAGTTGTCAGATACAAGTGAAGCGGTTGATGATGACGATGTGTCCGTGGATGTCACGTGGGTTCCCGCTTGAAGAGAAGAAGAACAGGGGGGAAGTTCAGATGGGGAGACAGAGAGGAGGAGGAGACGACTTGGAAGCAGGGGGAGGTCGTCGCAAGGAGCTAGTGGCACAGTCAGACAGCATGTATCGGCACCCGGGGTCAGCCAGACAGCACGCCAATCAACGCATGCTGTTGCCACCACCAGAATGCCGTCATTGCAAAGATCAGCAGTGTGGCATTTTTTTTTGTGTGTCTGCCTCTGATAACAGCGATGCCATTTGCAACCTGTGCCAAAAGAAACTGAGTCGTGGGAAGTCCAACACCCACCTAGGTACAACTGCTTTGCAAAGGCACATAATCTCACATCACAAATGCCTATGGGATCAACACATGAGTACAAGCAGCACACAAACTCAAAGCCACCATCCTCCTCCTGGTCCAGCATCTTCAGCCACGTCAACCACTGCTGTCCTCCTTGCCACCTCTCAACCACCCGCCACTCCGCCTCTCGCCTTGAGCAGTTCCTGCTCATCTGCCCACAGTCAGGTGTCTGTCAAGGACATGTTTGAGCGTAAGAAGCCAATGTCACAGAGTCACCCCCTTGCCCGGCGTCTGACAGCTGGCTTGTCGGAACTCTTAGCCTGCGAGCTTTTACCATAGAAGCTGGTGGAGTCTGAGGCCTTCAAAAAATTTGGAGGCTATTGGGACACCGCAGTGGAAGGTACCCGGCCGAAATTTCTTTTCACAAAAGGCAATCCCCAACCTGTACTCTATTGTGCAAAAGGAAGTCATGGCATGTCTGGCACACAGGGTTGGGGCAAGGGTCCATCTGACCACTGATATCTGGTCTGCAAAGCACGGTCAGGGCAGGTATATCACCTACACTGTGCATTGGGTAAACCTGCTGACGGCTGCCAAGCATGGAATGCGTGGCTCTGCAGAGTAGTTGGTGACACTGCCATGACATGCAGGCAGGCCTGCTGCCACCTCCTCTACTCCTCCTACTCCATCCTCTTTGCTAACCTCCTCGGCTGAGTTATCTTCTGCTGCTGCGTCTTGCTCCACATCAACCGCACACCCCCAGCTCCCCAGGGGCTATTCCACATCCCAGATACGACAGTGTCACGCCGTCTTGAAATTGACTTGCCTGAAAGCAGAGAGTCACACCGGACCAGCACTCCTGTCTGCCCTGAACGCACAGGTGGATCAGTGGCTGACTCACCACCAACACCAATGTGTGTAATCTGATCGTACAACGCTTTGTGCATAAGTACCCAGGCTTACAGGATGTCCTCAAGCAGGCCAGGAAGGTGTGTGGCCATTTCAGGCGTTCCTACACGGCCATGGCTCACTTTTCAGATATTCAGCAGCGAAACAACATGCCAGTGAGGCGCTTGATTTGCGACAGCCCAACATGTTGGAATTCAACACTCCTAATGTTCGACCAGCTGATCCAACAATAAAAAGCCATCAACGAGTATTTGTATGACCGGGGTGCTAGGACAGCCTCTGCGGAGCTGGGAATTTTTCTGCCATGTTACTGGACGCTCATGCGCAATGCCTGTAGGCTCATGCGTCCTTTTGAGGATGTGACAAACCTAGTCAGTCGCACCGAAGGCCCCATCGGCGACATCATCCCATTTGTTTACACAGCGTATAAGGGTGATGTCACAGCATAAAGGGAATCTAACAGGGGAAGAGGTGAAAGTAATCCTCCTCCTACCACAACCACACCGGCAAGGACAGGACACTATACAGACGTGTTGTTGATGAAGGACATGCAGAGCTTTTTAAGTCCTATGCATCGCCACAGCCCTTCGGGGTCCACCCTCAGAGAACTACTCGACCAACAGGTAGCAGACTACCTCGCCTTAAATGCAGATATCAACACTCTGAGGAGCGATGAACCTCTTGACTACTGGGTATGTAGGGTTGACCTGTGGCCTGAGTTATTCCAATTTGCGATAGAAGTTCTGGCCTGCCCCGCTTCAAGTGTCCTGACAGAAAGGACCTTCAGTGCAGCAGGAGGTATCGTCACTGAGAAGAGAAGTCGCCTAGGTCAAAAAGGTCTAGATTACCTCACCTTTATTAAGATGAATGAGGCATGGATCCCGAAGGGACAGTGGGCGATACATTCGACTAAAAAAGTTCTGATGAGATGAGCTGCCTTGGGCTAAAAATGGTCCACACGCTGCTGTATTTTATCTCTGAATGCCGGATGACTTGCGTGACTTATCCGCCACCAACTAGGGTTCAAGCTGCAATGTTTTAGGGCACTTTCTGCAACAATACCTAATTTTTCAGGCATGTGTACATGCCTAATTTTTCTGGCCTCTGGTGCTGCACTGTGGCTTCAAACACCAAACAAAAAAAAAGGCACATACATGTGTCAATTCCCCTTCGTGATCGTTACCTTGTTGTGGTGAAGGGGCTTGCGTATCACAATGAAGCAACCACCTCTATGAGTGTGTTGGCAATGGCAATGTTGGCACACCCCAGATGATAAGGTCGTTGCTTCATTGTAAACAGCCCAAAAGCGATCGGCTGGATAATTTTGCATAGAAAAAACATAAATTTTCTTTGTGATCATTAAAGCCTACTAGGCCAACAATGGGCCCACACTGCAGAATCATTGTTTTCTGGGTCACTTAACTGTCACTGAACTACCTCAGCACGACCATAGGCTTTGAAAAAACCCCATCGCCTGCAATCTCCCAAACGTATGCACGAGCACAGTCATCACTACACCAAGATTGACGCACAGAGGAATAAAATTTATGTCATGAGTGTGTCAACTATTGACAACTCTTTGCGGTTGTCTAAAATCTATTCTATTCGATTAAAATGATAAAAATAGTACTACTTAACACACCGCTCATATCTGGTGGCACAGTATATTGCACGGCTCACGCGCAGTGCCCCAAATTGGAAGTAGCAGAACCAACCAAGCATCTTTTTCCATCTCCCGGTTCCTAAAATCTATTCCATACACGTCCCATGATAGGGAACGTAACAGGGATTAAACTGATAGGAATAGTACTACTTAACACACCGCTCATATCTGGTGGCACAGTACATTGCACGGCGCACGCGCAGTGCCCCAGAATGGAAGTAGGTGGACCGACCAAGCATCTTTTTCCATCTCCCTGTTCCTAAAATCTATTCCATAGACCGGCCCCTGACATGGGACTTAACAGGGATTAAACTGATAGGAATAGTACTACTTAACACACCACTCATATCTGGTGGCACAGTACATTGCACGGCGCACGTGCAGTGCCCAAAATTGGAAGTAGGAGGACCGACCAAGCATCTTTTTCCATCTCCCGGTTCCTAAAATCTATTCCATAGACCGGCCCCTGATAGGGGACGTAACAGGGATTAAACTGATAGGAATAGTGCTACTTAACACACCACACATATCTGGTGGCACAGTACATTGCACGTCACAAGCGTAGTGCCCCAAATTGGAAGTAGGAGGACCGACCAAGCATCTTTTTCCATCTCCCGGTTCCTAAAATCTATTCCATACACCGGCCCCTGATAGGGGACAAAACAGAGATTAAACTGTTAAGAACAGATTTTTTTTTTATAAAAAAAAAGAGGACAGCCTCTGCGGAGCTGGGTATTTTTTGGCCGCGTTACTGAACGCTCATGCACAATGACTGTAGGCTCATGCGTCCTTTTGCGGAGGTGACAAACCTAGTCAGTCAAACCCAAGGCAACATTATCGACCTCATCCTATATGAGTTTTTTCTGGAGTGTGCCCTGCGAAGAGTGCTGGATCAGGCAGTAGATGAGCATGAAGAGGAAGAGTTGTGGTCACCATCACCACCAGAAGCAGCCTTGTCGTCGTCGATTGCTGGACCTGCGGCAACGCAGAGAGGGGAGTCTGAAGAAGAGGAGTCAGAGGAGGAAGGTGGCTTTGAGGAGGTGGAAGACCAACCACAGCAGGCGTCCCAGGGGGCTTGTTGTCACCTTTTGGAGACCCTTGGTGTTGTACGTGGCTGGGTGGAGGAAGATACCATCAATGACGTCAGTGAGGATAAGGAACGGGACCTGGCTAGCTTGGTATCCAACCCTGTGCAAATGGGGAGTTTGCGGTTGTGCAAATGGACTGTTTGTGGTTGTTTGCGGTGCGTTAAACGGGGAGTTTGGTCTGTCAGAGTTTGGTCTGTCACTGTGAAGCGGGCGTAACCCTTACACTACCTGATCGATACAACATCATACCTGATGTGTTAAAGCACGTTATTACAAACAATTTAGGAATGTTAGGTGATTTATGCCCTTTATGGATTAAAACCCGACTCTGCGTCAACTACGTAATTTTCCATGGGGGTTTTGCCATGGATCCCCCTCCGGCATGCCACAGTCCAGGTGTTAGTCCCCTTGAAACAACTTTTCCATCACTATTGTGGCCAGAAAGAGTCCCTGTTGGTTTTAAAATTCGCCTGCCTATTGAAGTCTATGGCGGTTTGCCCGGTTCGCCTATTCGCGAACATTTGTGGAAATTCGCGTTCGCCGTTTGCGAACGGACAATTTTATGTTTGCGACATCTCAACTCATCACTACTTGCCCGCCTAGTGGAGGAAGCGGCGGATGTCTCCTCCACATCTTGGCTGGTCAGTAGCTGCTAACTGTCCTCTAGTAGCTCGTCCTCGCTGTATAGTGAAGCTGAGCTCACAGCATATAATACTTCTCTGGCTGAGGGAACAGAAAAGGACAGAGGCAGGTTGAGGACAGGTGAGGGCACAGGGCCTGCTCCCGGGCCATGCCAACTAAGGGTTGTGTCTGATGAACCCACCGACTCTTGGCTGGGGGTGTCTGATGTCACTTGCTGGGTTGCTGGTCAAGACATGACCGCTAGCTGAAACTGGGAGCTCAGCCTCTCGAAGTGACCCCACGGCTTCTTACTCTGCTGTGACCTGTGCCTGCAACAGAAACATTTAGGCCTTTGCCACTCCCCTATACAGGGCCTGGCACTTCTCTGTCTGACATACTGTTAGATCAAATAAATAAATAAAAAGAAAATTAAAACACCCCAAAAAAGTCTGTAATTTTCTTACTTCCCCACACAGCAGATAAAAAGACCTTTTTTCCCCTACTAAAACACGACAAAAAGGCTTTAGAACAGATAACTGCACCGCTTAATGGCAAAAATATATTTTTCCTTTTTCAACTAATACACACCATAAATGGCTGTAGAACAGATAACTGCACCTCGGAACCACAAATATATTTTTTCTTTTTCAAATGATACATGACAAAAAGGGCTGTAATTTTAGCACTTCGCAACACAATGGCTAATAACCCCTTTTTTCCCCACTAATACAAGCCAAAAAATGCTTTAGAACATATAATTGCAACGCACAAGGGCAAATAAGACATAAAAATATTGCCTTGTAATTATTATTATTATGATTATTATTATTATTATTTATTATTAAAGTGCCATTCATTCCATAGTGCTGTACATATGAAAATGGGTATACATACATAATACAGACAATTTCACTAAGCAGATACAAGACGAATTACAAACTGGTACAGAAGGAGAGAGGGCCCTGCCCGTGAGGGCTTACAATCTACATCATATGGGAGAAGGACACAGTAGGTGAGGTTTAAGCTGGTCATGGCAGTATAGAGGCAGCAGGGTCACTGGTTGTAGGCTTGTCTGAAGAGTTTTTTTTATTATTTTTTTAGGATTCCATTGTAGGTGAGAGTCTGATATGTTGGGGTAGCAAGTTCCAGAGTGTGGGGGATGTACGTGTAATGACCGGCAACACGCACAGGGAGGAAACAGGGAAAGCCCTGCCCAAGGCTGGCACCTGACTGCCCTGACGTCCCTAGACGGGTTCCTCACCCGTGCGGCGATCACGTGCCTAAACCCTGGCTTTCCCTGAAATGAACCCTAGATAATGAACGGGCCGGTGGGATCGCTTTAGCATTAGGTAGTGCGGGTAACGCAATGAAGTGTGCCATTTTGCTAAACCTGTCCACTACTACCAAAATAACTTTTACCCGCAGACAAAGGTAAGTCAGTGATAAAATCCATAGACAGATGTGTCCATGGTCTATTGGGAATGACGAGTGGTAATAGAGACCCTGCAGGACGTGTATGTGAAACTTTTGCGCGCGCACAGGTAGAACAAGAAGACACAAAATCCAATACATCCTGACGCAACCTTGGCCACCAAAAACGACGAGACAATAGCTCCAAGGTTGCTTTACCACCCAGGGTGCCCAGCAAGTGCCGAATTATGATGTTCCTTTAATAATTCGAGACGTAGGTTCAACGGTACAAACAATTTCTCTGAGGGGCAAGAGACCGGGGCGTCCCCCTGGGCCTCTAACACCTTCCCCTCCAAAGCAGAGTGTACCGCAGAGACAACCACTCCTCTTTGAAGAATGGGCACCGGATCACTCACATTACCCCCTCCAGGGAAACTACGAGATAGTGCATCAGGCCTTGGTATTTTTTGCCCCAGGACGATAGGTAATCACAAAGTTAAACCTGGTAAAAAATAGCGACCACCTAGCCTGTCTAGGGGTGAGACGCTTAGCTGATTCGAGGTACAGCAGATTTTTGTGGTCCGTAAACACAGTGACGGGGTGGACTGCCCCCTCTAAGAAGTGACGCCACTCCTCAAACTGCAAGTTTAATAGCTAACAGTTCCCTATTGCCAATATCGTAGTTCTGTTCTGCTGCAGATAGTTTTTTAGAAAAGAAAGCACAAGGACGCCATTTGCCAGGAGACGGACCCTGAGACAGTACAGCCCCCACTCCCACCTCTGATGCATCGACTTCAACAATAAAAGGCTGAGAGACATCAGGTTGGACTAGTACAGGTGCTGAGGTAAACCTCTCTTTTAGAGAGGAAAAAGCAACTTTAGCGGCGTCAGACCATTTAGAAAAATCAGTCCCCTTCCTAGTCATGTCAGTAAGGGGTTTTACGATCACCGAATAATTTTTAATGAATTTCCTATAGAAATTCGCGAAGCCCAAGAACCGTTGTAGTGCTTTGAGGTTCTCAGGAAGATCCCAATCCAAAATTGCCTGGACCTTCCTAGGATCCATACGGAAACCTGACGCAGATAAATAATAACCTAGGAATTGTATCTCCTGAACGGCAAAAACACATTTTTCAATTTTAGCATATAATTCATTCGTCCGTAGGACCTGTAGTACTTGTCTGACATGCTCCTCATGTGTTCTCAGATCAGACGAATAAATTAAGATATCATCTAGGTATATTACCACAAACCTGCCGATTAGATGACTAAAAATGTCATTAACGAAATGTTGAAAGACGGCAGGAGCATTGGTCAGGCCGAAAGGCATAACTAGATTTTCATAATGCCCCTCAGGGGTGTTAAAAGCTGTTTTCCACTCATCCCCCTCTTTAATACGAATCAGATTGTAGGCCCCCCTAAGATCGAGTTTGGAGAACCACCTAGCACCCGCAATCTGGTTAAACAGGTCAGGAATGAGAGGAAGAGGGTATGGGTCTCGGATGGTTATCCGATTTAATTCACGAAAATCTAGGCAAGGACGCAGGCCCCCATCTTTCTTTTTAACGAAGAAAAACCCTGCAGCCACGGGTGAAGAAGAGGGTCTGATGTGTCCCTTAGCCAAACTCTCGGAGATATAATCCTTCATGGCTTGTCTCTCTGGACCTGAAAGATTATATAACCTGGTCTTGGGTAATTTTGCGCCGGGAATAAGGTTAACCGGGCAATCATAAGGACGATGAGGTGGTAACTTCTGACAACCCTTTTCAGAAAAAACATCCTCAAAGTCCGAAACAAATGTAGGTAGTGTAGCTATGGAGGCGACTAAGCAATTGCTATTTAAGCAATTTTCTCTGCACGGCTCACTCCACTCCAATATCTCCCTGGCCTGCCAATCCACCACTGGATTGTGCGCTACCAACCAGGGAAGACCCAGCACTACCGGAGCGGGAAGCCCCTCCAGAACAAAACATGAGAGCATCTCGTTATGGTGATCCCCTACCCGAAGGTGTAAATTATGAACAATGTGGGTGAGATTTCTCTGAGACAGAGGAGCAGAATCAATAGCAAATATGGGAATAGGTCTCTGTAGTGTACAGAGAGACAAACCCATAGTGCGGGCAAAATGGGCATCTATCAAATTTACCCCTGCTCCACTGTCTAGAAAGAAAGAAATAGTCTCTGTCTTATCACCAAAAACAATAACCGCTGGCAACACAAATTGTGATGTACGTATGGAGGAAACGTATACCCCCCGGCTGACATCCTCCACACAGCCTGGGGTTAGTAGTTTTCCGACGTTTTTTTGTTTCTGAGGAAAGAAGGACAGACATTAATGAAATGACCCCTCTCCCCACAAAAAAAACAAACCCCACGCCTACGGCGAACCACAGGAGGACGGACCTGACGAGTAGTTCCTCCTAGCTGCATAGGCTCGTCTAAGTCCGTACAGACTAACTGCTGCTTGGGAGGGGTTACCAATGGCTCCGGTTTTTTCAACCTGTCCCTAAGGCGTCTATCTATACGGATAGAAAGGGACATAACTGCATCAAGGGAAAAGGGGGTCTCATACAATGCAAGCGCATCCTTAACCCTTTCGGATAACCCAGAGCAGAACTGACTCCTGAGAGCCGGGTCGTTCCATTGGGTATCCGTAGCCCACCTACGGAAGTCAGAGCAATACTCCTCTACCGGCCGCTCTCCTTGTAGGAGTCTCCGTAATTTTGATTCAGCCAGTGCGACTCGGTCAGGGTCGTCATATATGAGACCCAAGGCCCCGAAAAACTCATCCACTGACCGAAGCGCCTGAGAATCAGTAGGTAAAGAGAACGCCCAGGACTGCGGGTCCCCCTGCAGCAGGGAAATAACCACACCCACCCGCTGTTCTTCATTACCAGAGGAGTAAGGGCGCAGTTTAAAGTATAATTTACAGGCCTCACGGAAAGTCAAAAACTTGTCCCTTCCCCCAGAAAATCTGTCAGGGAGAGGGACCTTGGGTTCCGCAACAACCTGGTTACCAGTAGCAACCGCTGGGCTTGCGGTCTGTTGTAATTGCTGCTGTTGCTGGAGGACCGACGCCTTCAATCCTGCCACCTCCAAAGACAGGCCATGAAATTGTTCGGACAGAGCAGCAATTTGATCCATACTGGATTCTAAGTAGGTAAAAAAATATTTTTTTTTTTTTTTACCTACACAAAAATAAGGGCCAGATATAATGTAATGACCGGCAACACGCACAGGGAGGAAAAAGGGAAAGTCCTGCCCAAGGGAGAGGGAAAGGTGGTGACCCCTAACTCTCCTTGCGGCTGGCACCTGACTGCCCTGACGTCCCTAGACGGGTTCCTCACCCGTGCGGCGATCACGTGCCTAAACCCTGGCTTTCCCTGAAATGAACCCTAGATAATGAACGGGCCGGTGGGATCGCTAGTCCTCACCACTGCACTAAGAGGGAAACACCAGGGAGAGGACAGACAAACACAGACAAACACAAACACCCAGGTGGACGACAACAACTGTCCACAAAGGTCCAACAGGGATCCGGAGGGTAGCGTTCTAAAGCAACAATCAGAGAACGCAGCAACACAGCTCCAGTGGGTCAGAATAGATGTCCAGGCAGGAAGCTCTATATATGGCAACCAGAGAAGTGTGAGAGGGGAATATAAGGAGGATTGGGAGTGCTGGACAAGGAACAGCTGAGAGAAGGAGCTACGGATCCCTGAGTGAGCCAAAAGGGTTTGCAAAGCAAACCCAGAAAGCTACAATAAGGAAACATCCCTATCTTACATAGAGCGTGCAGCCAACCGCTGCGACCTCCTGACCCCGGGTACAACGGAGTCAGGCGTGGCTCTTGACACCCTCGTGACAGTACGGGAGAAATCTTGGAGGCTATTGTGGGAAAAGGTGATAAGATGAGAGGAGAGAAGGAGGTCTTGTGAGCATCGGAGATTGCGTGTGGGGATGTATCGGGAAAGTAACTTAGAGATGTAGGGAGGGGACAAGTTGTGGACGGCCTTGTATGTATTTGTTATTATTTTGAACTGAATTCCCTGGGCAATGGGGAGCCAGTGAAGTGATTGGCAGAGGGGAGAGGCAGAGGAGTAACAGGGTGAGAGGTGGATTAGTCGGGCAGCACATTTGAGGTTAGATTGGAGGGGTGCGAGAGTGCTAGAAGGAAGGCCACATAGAAGAATGTTGCAGTAGTCTAGGCGGGAGATGATGAGGGCATGTACAAGCATTTTCGCTGATTCAAAGTTAAGAAAAGCGCAGATGCGGAAGATGTTTTTGAGTTGGAGGCAGCAGGTGGTGAAAAGGGCTTGGATGTGCGGTCGGAAGGAGAGGGCAGAATTCAAGGTCACTCCAAGGCAGCGGACTTGGTTGACCAGGGAGAGTGCACAGCCATTGATCGTGATAGATAGGTCTGTTGGGTGGCTTGAGCAAGATGGGGGAAAGATGATGAATTCTGTTTTTTCCATGTTAAGTTTTAGAAAGCGAAAGGAGAAGAAGGATGATATAGAAGATAGACATTGTGAGATTCTGGATAATAAGGTGGTGATATCTGGACCAGAGAGGTAGATTTGTGTGTTGTCAGTATAAGAGTGATGCTGAAAGCAATGGGACTCTATGAGATGTCCCAGGCCAAAAGTGTAAATAGAGAAGAGCAGGGGTCCTAGGACAGAGCCTTGCAGGACACCAACAGAGAGGGAATGAGGTGCTGTGAGAGTGGGAGACACTAAACGTCCGGTCTGTGAGGTATGATGTGATCCAGGAGAGGGCCAGGTCAGTGATGCCAAGAAATGAGAGAGTTTACAACAGAAGGGAGTGGTCGACAGTGTCAAAGGCAGAGGACAGGTCAAGGAGAAGGAGGACAGAGTAATGTTTTTTAGTTTTGGTTGTTAGTAGGTCATTGGTGACTTTGCTAAGGGCAGTCTCAGTCGAGTGGTGGGGTCGGAAGCCAGATTGTAGTAGCTGGTCAAAGAGGGAGCAGGAGGAGAGGTGAGAGGACAGTTCAGAATGGACATGTTGTTCAAGTAGCTTTGAGGCAGACGGAAGAAGTGATATGGGGCGATAACTGGACAAAGAAGATGGGTCAAGTGAAGGTTTTTTTGAGTATGGGTGAAATGGTAGTATGTTTAAAAGCAGAGGGGAAGACACCAGAGGTTAGTGATAGGTTGACGAGATGAGTTAGGGCTGGGATAAACAGTGGTGAGGTTAGGAATGAGGTGGGATGGGATTGGGTCAAGTGCATAGGTGGTGAGATGTGATCTGGAGAGTAGAGTGGAGAGTTTTTCTTCTGTAATGATGGAGAAGTGGGTTTTGGGAGAAGAGGACCAAGTAGTTGTGTAGAGGGTCTGTGGGGACTCTGTACTGAAGCTTTCTCTGATGTTGACTATCTTTTGTTTGAAGTATGCGGTAAAGTCCTCAGCTGAGATGAGATGAGAGGAGAGGGTGGGGGCGCTGGGGGACAGAGAAGGGAGTTAAAAGTGCTAAAATGTTGTTTAGGGCTGTGGGCCAGGGAAGATATGAGAGATGATAAGTAGTCCTGTTTTGCATCAGAGAGTGAATATTTGAATATGAGGAGGGATTGCTTGTATCTGGTGAATTGATCTTTAGAATGGGATTTCTTCCATCGCTGCTCAGCAGCCCTGAAAGCTTGTCTGAGTTTTTTGGTCAGGTTGGTGTGATTTTTTTTGTTTTGTTGTGAGGGGAGCAACAGTGTCCAGAGCTGTACTTATTGTGGTGTTATACAGGGTGGTGGCAGCATCTGGGTTTTGGAAGGGAATAGATGGTAGAGAGTGGGAGAAGAGAGTCAAAAAGCAAGCGAAAGTCGAGATATTTAAGTTTCGTGCGGGGGTGTGCTAGTGTGTGGACCGGTGGAGCAGCAGAAGAGTCCAATGAAGAGAAGGTGAGTAGGTTGTGGTTGGATAGGGGGAGAGGCATATTAGAAAGGTTTGATAGGGAGCAGAGGCAGGTAAAGATAAGATCCAGAGTGTCATCTGTGGGTGGGAGCTGAAGAGAGTGATAGGAGTTTAGAGGCAGCTGAGTGGCAGGTGTCCATATGGATTTTGAAGTCACCCATGATGACAGTGGGGATGTCGGCAGAAACATAGTGTTGTAGCCAGTTGCTAACGTGGTCAACAAAGATGGCGGCTGGGCCTGGGGGGGCATCGGTAAATGACAGCTACTTGAAGGTTGGAGGGAGAGTAGATGCGAACAGAGTGTACTTCAAATGAAGTGAGCGTAATGGAGGGTGGCAGTGGAGTTGGGCTGTAGGAGCAGGTGTCAGATAGGAGAAACCAACTGCTCCACCATGTTTGCAGACAGGGGGCATGTGAGTGAAATGAAATCCACTATATGAGAGTTCAGCAGGGGAGGAGGTGTCAGCCATGTTTATGTGAGGCCCAGAAAGGAAAGTTTTTGAGAGATGAAGAGGTCATGAATGTCGGACAGTAGAAGGAGATTTGTCCTTGTAGAAGGAGATTTGTACTGGGACGTGGAGGTGATAGTGGGGATTTGCTTAGGGGGGCCTGGATTTGGAGAGCTATCACCAGCAGTAAGGAGAAGCAGAGAAAGTGTCAATAGATGAGAATTAGAGAGGGCAGGAGGTATCCATGTGTGTTTGAGAAGGAAGCGTTTTATGTTGCCAAACAGGTTTGTGCAAATGGTCAGATGAGAAGGTAAGATGGAGGGAGAGATGAATAGTTCCTTGCTGGGTGAATGGATGTGGTGGTATTTCAGGAGATTTTGGAAAAGTGGGAAGAGTAAGAGGAAAAATTGAAACATTGTTTGCAGTAAAAATGTCTGCAATTACCTATGGTACCCTTCTGGTCCAATTCTGTTATAATTCAGCATGTGCACTTAAAGAGTTGCACTTGAAAGATGTTGCATTTATAAAGAACAAGGTCCTAGGAACTTAGATTTATACCACTCAGTGATTCCTCCCTATCCTTTCCCTACACCTTGAATAATCTTTCCCTGCACTTGTACATTGTTTTTTTTAGCACAATTACGTTTTTGCTAACACTGTCCCTAGCGCCTGCTAACATCTCTCCCTGCACTAAGTACACAGGAAAATGGCAGAATCCAAGGTGGCTGAGTCTATTTTTAGGGCTGTGACATCACAGGGCTGGCTGGCTGCTGACTGGCTGCATGTATGGCATTATGAGTGATTCCTCATTCCCAGAGTTTCTTCCATGTTCTCACACATGCAGCAGCCATTTAAAAAAAAAATTGGATTCGTTACCACAAAGCGCGAGAAAATTCGGATTCGGTGCGAATCTAATTTTTCCTTAAATTCGGATCGAATTCCACTTCGTCAGCTTTGATTCGCTCATCTCTACTAACTAGTACTACTACTACTACTTAAATATACTAACCACAAATTTACTAACTACATAATTCTGCCTCAGTCTCCCACCATTATTCTATTGCATCTTCTTCACTCCTGTTGTTCATGCTGATGCGCCATCTATACTGATGACATACGATGTGATGGTGGCAGCCAATCAGCGATCATAGAGTCCCTGGTGTGGACACCAATGTGTCCCTGCGACTGCATGCTGTAATGAAATTCACATTATCAAAAGAAGACCCCTGATTTATCATGCCTTTACTCCACAATTCCAGCTTCAAAAAGTTTTAAAGTGGGGCTTTTGTGACTTTTTGAACTTATGTGCACAAAAATGTTGCGACTTTTTGGATTTTTATACCACTCACTTCAGTTTTGAAATATGGGTGGGAGAGTGGGCATGGTCAGCTATGTTAAAGAGTTTCACTCCAGATTTATCTATTAGACTTTTTTCAAAAGTCCCAAAAAAAAGTTGTTATCTCGCTCGCTAGATAAAAAGTGTTAGGCTTAAAGATGAGACAAATTTATGAAACAACATGCAACATTTGAAAAATGTGGCATAAAGTACACCAATCTAGACTCAAGCAAAACTGACTTCAAATATTCCAACCCCAAAGACCAAAGTTTATGGGGAAAATAGAAGTGACAAGGAAGCAAAGTCTTAGAAAACATGTCACCTTAGCGACGTAAAGAACCCTTTGTGCTACTGAAGTCTTTGTAGTGTCTTAGAGTTTGATCAGCGTGCCAAAAGGCGCGGATTACAATTGATCAATGCTAGTTGTGCTTTTGTGCATGTGAAATATTGCGGGGCTTGTCATTGAACTGTAGGTTCAATGACAATTAAAAATGTTGATGGCGTGAAAAAAATTCCCAGGAAATGTCAATCTATAGAGCACTTCAAAGGCCATAAACATGTGTGGACAAGTGGATTACAGAAGGAACCGGAGCTTAAGCTATTAATAAACAGGAGAACACATTCCACTCAGGAGTCATCTAGCTTTGCATTAATAGGAACATGAATCATATTTGTTAGAAATTGGATATTTTTATTCTAGTAAAACATCTGACGAGTGGAGGCAACTAAGGATTTCATCAAGGGCAATCTATCTAAAGAATAGCATTGTTAGAAACCTCTGTAGGGAACTTATGTAATTCTGAAACAGCTGTTACGAAGAGTCATCATGCAGGGGCGTTGCTAGGGTCTAAAAATATTCGGGGAACAAGCCCACTGTGTTGAAATTGCACATTAAAGGCATGCTTAAAGGGGTGTTCTGGTTTATGCAAATGAAGTGCAGACTGCAGTCATTATATAATACAACATTCGGTAACTTTCCAGTATCTGTTATGTTTCATTTCCTCAAAACTGCAGAAATTTTTTCTTGTGCCCTTTACTATTAATTGGAGTAAAGACCGCGAGACCCGTGACCTCCCGAGGCGGGTCTTGCGGGATCACGCGCCGCAGGATGGGATTGCGCACCAAAGCGACTAAACTCATGCCCGCCCAGCCCACAAATAGCAGATCAGCGGAACAAGTACAAGGGGGGTGGGGGGATGATCTGTGGTGGGTTGAACAGGTCCAATCAATATTAAAGGGGCCTGGAACAGCCAAAGTAAAAAAATGCTACCAGGCTAGCATAACACTCGGGCAATGGACAAAACATCCGTGGCAAAAGCCACAAATGGTTTGACCTAACGACGCCCCTGTTATCATGACAAGCAGCCTCAGATACGCTCTCGTCGCTGAGTGATGGCTGGAGATATATGGTTTCTTCCTCAAGTACATCTTTGATGATCAAGAAATACTGATGTTGTGACAACCGCAGATTCACTAGTTCTACCTAGTGTTATACCGATCACCTATTGCCCTAAAATACCAATTATAGTTTGATCTGTCTGGAAGACACATTACCATATGAATAGTGCACCTTTCTATTTTCCAAATCAATAGGGCAGCCACAAAATCTGAAAGATAATTCTCACACTTGCCGACCAAGATCAACTTTGGTCAGTGGGAGTACAGTTAGAATTTAACCGCTGACATTTATTGTGGTTGAGATGTACCCAGCATTGAAATGAGAACTGGTGGCCCCTAATATTTCATGATATATTAAATTGAGTCCTGATAATTTCTCAGGAGCTTGCATCAGCTACCGTACTTCTGCTTTCTTTCCCTTCTCACTGTGTGTAAAACTGTATCTTGTGTATTCGCTCCCTTAGGCCACATGCACACAAACGTGTGCCGGCTGTTCCATGTATTGGGAACCGAGACTTGTGGTTTTCAATGCAAGGGCACCATCCATGCAGTTACCGCAGATGGATCCAGACCCATTCAACTTGAATGGGCCCGTGATCCATCCACACTGCAGGAAAATAGAGCATGTTCTATTTTTGGCGGTGTGGAGGCACGGAGAGAAACCCCACTGAAGAACTCTGTAGTGCCTCTGTGGTGTTCTGTGCCTCCGTTCTGCAACGCTCCTTTCGGATTGTGGACCCATTCAAGTGAATAGGTCCACATTTGTGATACGGTGTGCACATAGCCTGTTTGCGGGCCACAATATGGGCACGGCTGGGCAACAGCCATGTGCATGAGGCCTAATTGCTAAACCAGTTGCTCTTCTACTTACCCACTGGCATTGGCATTGGGGGTTGTCTTGGTCCTGCATTCTCAGTTGATTGGTTCCAGATATTTGTTGCTCTTCAATATGGTGCAAATTGAAGATTTACCCAAATTTGTTTGCATTCCGAATTAGATTTGATTCCAGTATAAATAAAAGCGACCTGAAACGAAAATACCCCGATTGCCCTGAAAAGTTGTTTGTGACCATCTGGGGTCTCCTAAGACTGTTTCTAACCCTTTTCAAGTTCTTTTATGTCAAGACAACATTAGTAATGTCAAGATGACAGCATACATAGCTATGGGTAAATGCCTGGTTGGCGGTGTTAACAGCCTGTTTGACAACACACCACACTGCAGAATAAAATAAAAAAATACACACAATATCAAATAATTCCAAAATTTAGCATTTTTGGTGTCAGATGCTTTGTCTGTCTTCTGATACAAAAAATGGTGGCTGCAATTTTGAGCAATATTCAATTAAATGTGTCATTCCAGCGAGTTGGCATGTTGTGTATTAACCGGTGTAGCGGCAGTCTGTTCTGTAACTGCAGGTCCAGGAGACGGTTCCTCGCATGTAAGAGTGGCTTGGACAGTCTCCTGGACTTTGTCAGCATCTTGCACAAGCCAGTGTACTTATTTAGAAAGTGTTGCACCACTAGGTTGATGATGTGCAGCATACAGGGAGCATGGTTTATTTGTTCCAGGTTCAGGACGGCCAGGATGTTGCGTCCATTCTTGCTGACCACGTTGCCCAGTTGGAGTTGGTGGGGTGACAGCCAGTGGGATGTTTGCTGCTTGATGTACTTCAGCAACTTGACACATTTGATAGGAAGGAGGGGTAGTGCAAGAGACCATGTGCCCATCTGCTGTTGAGGATGGCAACGTGTCCATGGAGGAGGTGGATAAGTGCCTGGCATGGGAGCCAGGCTGAAACAATCGTGTGTGTGTGGGGGGTGTTCAAAAGGACCAGGC
The DNA here is from genome assembly GCF_014858855.1 of Bufo gargarizans. Taxonomy (NCBI): domain Eukaryota; kingdom Metazoa; phylum Chordata; class Amphibia; order Anura; family Bufonidae; genus Bufo; species Bufo gargarizans. The sequence continues at coordinate 49,389,811 of NC_058088.1, forward strand.
CTCATTGGCAAGGTGCCTGATTGCATGTCATCAGCTGACTCAACTAAATGGTATGGTAGATACTGCTCCGCCAGCTATTTGACCAGGAGGATTGCTGGACATGCACAAATTGTTTCCTGGCCATGCATTCTTTGATCAATGGATGACAATGGAGAGAAGGAGGAGTGTAAGCAAGAGAAACATAAAGGTGTGATGAAAGACACTGTACTGCCTGTGAATGGTGCCTTACTATTGCAAGGGGGACCGGAAGAAAGAGGGAACTCCTATTGCTGTAGCTAGCTGCCATCATGGCTTGCACACGGGATGGGGTTATGCTGTCTTATGTGTTTCAATCGATCTATAGTGCCAACGTTTGCGGCTTCTTTTTTTCTTGTACAGGGCAATGCTTTTGTCTCTTTGCACTACCAGATGGAAGGTACTTGCACAGAGCTAGAGAGCTAGAGGCAGCCAAGTTTGGTATAGCTATGGCTCCCAGGTTCTGTCCAACAGACTATTGTCATTGAAGTCCTCACCTTCCCTGTTGTTTTGAGTGTGCTATGACACGGTGGGCTCCTTGGCCCTTCTCCACTAGAGATAACTTTGTGGTTTGCCCTATGCTTTTACATTGTGAAGAAATTTGACCCATGACACATCCATCAGGTGGTACAAGACAGCCGATTGAGATGTTTCAGCACATGGAAGCATCCCCTAACTTATAAATAAACCCGATCTGGCCACCATTTTACATTCAGTGTTTTGCCAGTGTAGGGAGAGGTTGCTGTGTGGAGCAGGGACAGGCTGTTAGGGACACCAAACGCTAGCTAGTAGGGCCACAAAAGTCCTTTTAAGGATTTGTATTAGTGCGCTATCGATAGGTGTGACTTACTGATGGGTGTGATATACTTATACTTTATAACATAGAAAGAATATTTTAGTGCATTTGTATTGTGCAGCAGTTGTGTGCGGTTTTGCTGCGTTACCACAGCTATACAGAGGGACAAACGCTCTTGGAACAAATAATTTCAACTGGTGTGATATACCAGTTGCCCCCCAAAAAAAGTGATTGAGGCAGGGGTATAATATACAAATAATATACTTTCTATATAGTGCATTTGGGTAGTGCAGCATTTGATTGCTGTTCTGCTGCATTACCTCAGCTACACAGAGTGACAAACTCTATTGGAACAAAAAATTTCTACTGGTGTGATATACCAGTTGCCCCCCCCCAAAAAAAACTGATTGAGGCAGGGGTGTGATATACCTTCTTCCACAAATACTGGTCTTCTATAGGGACTTTTGACACAGGGTAATTTTGAAAATGACAGGCAGAGGAAGAGGCAGGCCGTTCCGCAGGGGTGGTAGGGGTCGGGCAGGTGCACCAGGCCGGAGCCTAAGTGGGAAGTTGCAGAAGGTGCGTGCGATTACGTCAAAGGATGCACCAGAGTTGGTTGAATGGCTCCTCTCTATCTGCACCCTCCTCACTCTCTGCTGTGTGCACTCCCAAAGACACCACCACCACCACCATATCCCCTCCGCTCCAGTCAGAGGAATTATTATACCATCCATTCCAAGACCTTACCTATGTGCAGCCATTCTATGTGCAGAATCAGGAAGAGGAGGTATCAACAGTTGCCACCCAGCAGTCTGACGACTGTACCCAGATCAGCCCAAGGAGGGTGGTCCCCGCTGTTGCTGCCTACTCTGAGATCTCTGTCAGAGGTGGTGAAGGTGACGATGATGACGTGTCAATGGACGTCATGTGGGTGCCCACAAGAGAGGGGTGTTCAGGAGGAGAGACGGAGCAGCAGATAGGGAGAAGAAGGAGGAGAAGCAGGCAGAACTTACAGTGCACAGGAGGCAAAAAGTAGACTGCTAATGTATCTGGGATGAGCCATCCACCATGCACGATCACATCTGGTGCTCCCAGGACGCTGACGCCGGCACATGGCTCCGCAGTGTGGGCTTATTTTAACGTGTCTGCTTCTGACAATAGTGTTGCCATCTGCAGCCTGTGCTGTCAACGCAAAAGTCGCAGTAAGCCCAACACTCACTCAAGGACAACCGCCTTAAGAAAGCACCTGGCCTCCCATCACCGAGCCCAGTGGGAGCAACACTGTCAAAACCCACAAAGCCACACTCCCGGCGCTCCATGTCCTGCCTCTTCTCCTTCTCCTCTCTCCTCCCATTTTTCTTTCACTCCACCTTCCACCGTGCCGTCGTCAGGTTCATCTGGCAAAAGGCAGCTTCCATGGCCCAAATTTTCGAGTGTAAAAAGATGATGACGCCGGATAACCCGCTTGCCCAACGACTGACTGCTGGCTTGTAGGAACTGCTAGCCTGCCAACTACAGCCATATAAACTGGACTCAGAGGCCTTTAGAAAATTTTTGGAAGGAAATATTTCTCCCAGAAGGGCATCCCAGAGCTATATGGCCACGTTAAGCGGCAAGTGAATGTATCTCTGGCACACAGTGTAAGTGCCAAGATACATCTGACCACAGACACGTGGTCTAGCAAACACGGGCAGGGAAGGTATATAACTTTTACTGCCCACTAGGTGAACCTTCTGAAGGCCGTCAAGCATGCAACCCGTGGCACCCGTGAGGATTTGGTGTTGCCGCCATGGATTGCATGCAGGCCTGCCTCTTCTTCTCCTCCTCCTACTCCATCCTCTGTCTCCTCTTCGGCTGACCACTCCTTTTCCGCTGCTACCGCCTCTTCCGCTGCACCTCCCAAGCTCCCTAGAACCTATTCGACGTGCCAGGTGAGACGTTGCCATGCTGTGCTGCGGCTGTTGTGCCTGCAAGCCAAGAGCCACACCGGTCCTGCACTCCTTTCAGCTTTGCGGTCACAGGCCAATCAGTGGCTAACCCCGCTCAATTTGACAGTTGGTAAAGTGGTGTGTGACAACGGTGCCAATATGCTGAGCACGCTGAAACAGGACAAAATGACACACATGCCGTGCATGGCACAAGTCCTGAACTTGTAGGGATTCATTTCTAAATACCCAGGGGTCCAGGATGTCTTGCGGCAGGCCAGGGAAATCGCTGGTCATTTTCGAAGATCTTACACAGCCATGGCTCGCCTTGCTGACATTTATTTGCGACACCAGATGACTGATTTGTGAATGCCTGACGCGCTGGAACTCCACCTTGTATATGCTTCATAGACTGCTCCAGCAGAAACATGCAGTTAACAACTACCTGTACGAACTCTGTGGCAGGACAGGTTCTGGGGAGCTAGTTTTTTTTTCACCACGCCAGTGGCTGCTCATTTGTGACACATGCAGACTTCTGCATCCATTTGATGAGATCACCAAACTGGTCAGTCGCAGCCAGGGCACCATCAGTGACATTGTACCTTTCACCTACTTTCTGCAGCGTGCTTTGCGTCATGCCATTGATCAAGCCGTCGAGGAGCAGGAAGATGAGGACGTTGCAATGCTGGATGAATTCCGAGGAAGGGCTACTGCATCTGAGACAAGTCAACAGGAGTTTGTAGAGGAGTCAGAGGAGGATTTTGCAGGGCCGGAGGAGGAGGAGCAAGAAGAGCATGCTTTAAACTTTTCTGGGATCTTGGTGTTGTCAGTGGCTGGGGGGAGGAGACCAAGGATGACATTATCCTGGACAATGAGCAGGAGGCAGTCCACTCCACCTGTTCCAGTGTTTGAAGAGGGACCCCCATATAAAAAGCATAAAGGGCAAGAACCAGTACTGGGTGGCAACGTACTTAGACGCCCCGGTACAAACACAAAATGGCAGACATGTTACCAGCATCACAGAGGGCTGTCAGAATGAAGCACTTCCAGGCCTTGCTTTGAGAAATGCTGCATTCTGCTTTTGCAGGTGCTGGCAGAAGAATTTCCACTCACAGAGAAACAGTTGTGAGTACAAATCCAACAGCGCATGCAAGAAGAGGGTGGTTTGAATATGTGTTAGTCACTTCAGATATGAGATCATTCTTGCAGCCAATCCATTGACAGCCGCCCTACGGATCCAGCCTCAGGGAACATCTAGACCGACAAGTGTCCGACTACATCGGGTTAGCGGCTGATGTGGACGCTCTGAGAAGAACGAGGAACCCCTGGACTACTGAGTGTGCAGGCTTGACTTGTGGCCAGAGCTGGCACAATTTGCCATGGAACTCTTGGCTTGCCCCTCGTCCACTGTCTTGTCCAAAATGATGTTCAGTGCAGCAGGGGGGATCACGACCGATTAGCACACTTGCCTAGCTCACGACAGTTTGGACTACCTCACATTTCTAAAATTGAATGAGGCATGGATCTCGGAGGAATTCAACACCTGTGACAACCACGTGTAATTGAATTTCCTCATGCCAGCCCACACATATCCCACAACACCAAGAACAAAGAATGGTCCCTGTCTATGTAAATAATGAGGCATAAAAGGACTTTTCTATCCTTTGAATGTCTAATGTTTTGGGCCTTGGAGGAATTCAACACCTGTGACGAACACGTGTTGCAACTATTATCTTTAGGGTATTTTTCAAGAGAGGGATTTTGTTAGCCATGTTTTTAATCCAATTTTATATTTTTAGTTCTTTTAAACATATGTATTTAACATGTATTTGTACTGGCCTTCAGTAAAATTGATATCCATTGACCGTCTAATATACCTCCAGCCAAATAATCACTTGATCTTTTCTGTACGGTGAATGCATAATTTTTGGTGCCTGTAGTACACTGGCCTGCTGTAAAATTGATATCCAATGACCGTGTAATTTACCTTCAGCCACATACTTACTTATTCTTTTCTGTCCGCTGAATGTATAATTTTTGGGGCCTGTAGTCCACTGGCCTGCTGTAAAGTTGATATCCAATGACCGTGTAATCTACCTCCAGCCACATACTTACTTGTTCTTTTCTTTCTGCTGAATGAATTGTTGGAGCCTCAGAGGAATTCAACACCAGTGACAACCATGTGTTATCAAATGTTACTATTATCATTAGGGTTTTTTCAAGAGGGGGGATTTCGTTACCCATGTTTTTAATCCAATTTTATATTTTTAGTTCTATCAAACATATGGATTTAACATGTATTTGTACTGGACTTCAGTAAAATTGATATCCATTGACCGTCTAATATACCTCCAGCCAAATAATCACTTGATCTTTTCTGTACAGTGAATGCATAATTTTTGGTGCCTGTAGTACACTGGCCTGCTGTAAAATTGATATCCAATGACCGTGTAATTAACCTCCAGCCACATACTTACTTATTCTTTTCTGTCCGCTGAATGCATAATTTCTGGTGCCTGTAGTCCACTGTCCTGTGGTAAAATTGATATCCAATGACCGTATAATCTACCTCCAGCCACATACTTATTTGCTCTTTTCTTTCCACTGAATGCATAGTTTTTGGGGCCTGTAGTCCACTGGCCTGCTGTAAAATTGATATCCAATGACCGTGTGATCTACCTCCAGCCACATACTTACTTGTTCTTTTCTTTCTGCTGAATGCCTCATTTTTTGCACCTGTAGTCCACTGACCTGCTGTGAAATTGATATCCAATGACCATGTAATCTACCTCCAGCCACATACTTACTTGTACTTTTCTGTACGCTGAATAAATTGTTGAGGCTTCAGAGGAATTCAACACCAGTGACAACCATGGGTTTTTTCAAGAGGCGGATTTTGTTAGCCATGTTTTTAATCCAATTTTATATTTTTAGTTATTTTAAACATATGTATTTGACCTGTATTTGTACTGGCCTGCAGTAAAATTGTTATCCATTGACCGTGTAATATACCTCTGGCCACATAATCACTTGATCTTTTCTGTCCGGTGAATGCCAAATGTTTGGGGCCTCTAGTCAAGTGGCCTACAGTAAAAAATGTTATCCATTGACCGCATTATGAACCTCGAGCCACATCAAATCTGAATTTCTTTTATGTTATGTGAATGCCTAATTTTCTAGGCTCCAACAGGGCACATTTCATAGAATTTCCCTTTAAGACACATAAAAATGTCCTCTGATTAAGATACATATTTTTTGTTGGAACTTTTGTCATTGATCCCCCTCTAGTATGTCACTCTCCATATTGTGGGACTATTTGTGCACTTCTACTAAGTATTTGGTGGCTGCAAATATGAGCTGAAGGTTTTTCAGGTTCGCCTGCTATTAAAGTGAATGAGGCCCGCCGCGAACATTTGATCGCGTTCGTGAATCGTCCTGGCTGATGTTCATCCATCATTATTCTCCACTTTTCTAGATTTGTCTCAACTGCCACTGTTGCTGCCTTAACCGCCACTGCGGCTACTGATGTTACTTTTTTTTACCACTATCAACACAGCTATGCATTGGGTGCACAAACTTCTCCTGAAGCTCCTTCTCAGGGCAGTATAAATGCTGACTGCTCTCACACAAGTTCTCAACAGTGAGACACTTTTAATTATCTGCCATAGAATGTGGTTGGGTTTTATTGCAATTTTTTGGAAAAAGGAAGGTGCCCCACTACAAAGGGGCAGTGAAGACCTACAGTCGTGGCCAAAAGTTTTGAGAACTACATAAATATTTGAAATTGGAAAAGTTGCTGCTTAAGTTTTTATAATAGCAATTTGCATATACTCCAGAATGTTATGAAGAGTGATCAGATGAATTACATAGTCCTTCTTTGCCATGAAAATTAACTTAATCCCCCCAAAAAACTTTCCACTGCATTTCATTGCTGTCATTAAAGGACCTGCTGAGATCATTTCAGTAATCGTCTTGTTAACTCAGGTGATAATGTTGACGAGCACAAGGCTGGAGATCATTATGTCAGGCTGATTGGGTTAAAATGGCAGACGACCTGTTAAAAGGAGGGTGATGCTTGAAATCATTGTTCTTCCATTGTTAACCATGGTGACCTGCAAAGAAACGCGTGCAGCCATCATTGCGTTGCATAAAAATGGCTTCACAGGCAAGGATATTGTGGCTACTAAGATTGCACCTCAATCAACAATTTATAGGATCATCAAGAACTTCAAGGAAAGAGGTTCAATTCTTGTTAAGAAGGCTTCAGGGCGCCCAAGAAAGTCCGGCAAGCCCCAGGATCATCTCCTAAAGAGGATTCAGCTGCGGGATCGGAGTGCACCAGTGCAGAGCTTGCTCAGGAATGGCAGCAGGCAGGTGTGAGCGCATCTGCACGCACAGTGAGGCGAAGATTTTTGGAAGATGGCCTGGTGTCAAGAAGGGCAGCAAAGAATCCACTTCTCTAAAAAAAAAAACATCAGGGACAGATTGATCTTCTGCATAAAATATGGTGAATGGACTGCTGAGGACTGGGGCAAAGTCATATTCTCCGATGAAGCCTCTTTCCGATTGTTTGGGGCATCAGGAAAAAGGCTTGTCCGGAGAAGAAAAGTTGAGTGCTACTATCAGTCCTGTGTCATGCCAACAGTAAAGCATCCTGAGACCATTCATGTGTGGGGTTGCTTCTCATCCAAGGGAGTGGGCTCACTCACAATTTTGCCCAAAAACACAGCCATGAATAAAGAATGGTACCAAAACACCCTCCAACAGCAACTTCTTCCAACAATCCAACAACAGTTTGGTGAAGAACAATGCATTTTCCAGCCCGATGGAGCACCGTGCCATAAGGCAAAAGTGATAACTAAGTGGCTCGGGGACCAAAACATTGACATTTTGGGTCCATGGCCTGGAAACTCCCCAGATCTTAATCCCATTGCAAACTTGTAGTCAATCTTCAAGAGGCGGGTGGACAAACAAAAACCCACTAGTTCTGACAAACTCCAAGAAGTGATTATGAAAGAATGGGTTGCTATCAGTCAGGAATTGGCCCAGAAGTTGATTGACAGCATGCCCAGTCGAATTGCAGAGGTCCTGTAAAAGAAGGGCCAACACTGCAAATACTGACTCTTTGCATAAATGTCATGTAATTGTCGATAAAAGCCTTTGAAACGTATGAAGTGCGTGTAATTATATTTCACTACATCACAGAAACAACTGAAACTAAGATCTAAAAGCAGTTTAGCAGCAAACTTTGTGAAAACTAATATTTGTGTCATTCTCAAAACTTTTGGCCACGACTGAACTATTACTACTACTACTGCTGCTGCTGCTACTACTTCTGGCCAGATAGCTGGTGCTGCTACTACCCACATTCTGGCTATGAGTCTTTTATTTGGAAATCTTTCATATGGCCTCATGCACACGACCGTTGTTGTGTTCCGTGTCCGTTGTTCCGTTTTCCGTGATTTTCTGTGGACCCATTGACTTTCAATGGGTCAGTTGAAAACTCGGATAATGCATTGTTTGTCATGACCTGTCCTATTTTTTTTCACGGACAACGGTTCAAGTCAATGGTTCCGTGAAAAAACACGGATGCACACAAGATTGTCATCCGCGTCCGTGATCTGTGTCAGTTTTTTTCCTATCATTTGCAAGGCAAACTTGACTTAGATTTTTTTTTTTCTTTTCTTCATGTCTGGAGAGCCTCCAAAAATAAAGGAAGACACACAGAAACAAAAACGTACACGGATCACGGAACAACGGAACCCCTTTTTGCGGACCGCAAAAAAATACTGTCGTGTGCATGAGGCCTATCTCTGACATTTTTGGGCCTAAAAGTATACAATCACATAAACTATGGAACAGTTTGAAAATCTGGGTTCTGGCCAGGGAGGTAAAATACAATGTCCTTCCCTTTCCACAAATACACTGAAGACACTGATACTGAAAGTTAACTTTGGGAATACTGCAGTATCGGCAGCACTAATAGATTTATGTCCAATGTCTTTTGTTCATTAAAATATGCAATTTCAGAAAAAAAATCCACAAAAAACATAAGTTGACAAACTACTATGCAATTATTCACCACCACCACCACAACACTTGAAGTTCCATGGAGATGCAACAACACAGATTTCGACCTAGTTTTTCATGTTATGACTAGAGTTGAGCGAACACCTGGATGTTCGGGTTCGAGAAGTTCGGCCGAACTTCCCGGAAATGTTCGGGTTCGGGATCCGAACCCGATCCGAACTTCGTCCCGAACCCGAACCCCATTGAAGTCAATGGGGACCCGAACTTTTCGGCACTAAAACGGCTGTAAAACAGCCCAGGAAAGGGCTAGAGGGCTGCAAAAGGCAGCAACATGTAGGTAAATCCCCTGCAAACAAATGTGGATAGGGAAATGAATTAAAATAAAAATTAAATAAATAAAAATTAACCAAAATCAATTGGAGAGAGGTCCCATAGCAGAGAATCTGGCTTCCCGTCACCCACCACTGGAACAGTCCATTCTCAGATATTTAGGCCCCGGAACCCAGGCAGAGGAGAGAGGTCCCGTAACAGAGAATCTGGCTTCATGTCAGCAGAGAATTAGTCTGCATGTCATAGCAGAGAATGAGGCTTCACGTCAGCCACCACTGCAACAGTCCATTGGCATATATTTAGGCCCAGCACACAGGCAGAGGAGAGAGGTCCCGTAACAGACAATCTGGCTTCATGTCAGCAGAGAATCAGTCTTCATGTCATAGCAGAGAATCAGGCTTCACGTCAGCCACCACTGCAACAGTCCATTGGCATATATTTAGGCCCAGCACACAGGCAGAGGAGAGAGGTCCCTTAACAGACAATCTGGCTTCATGTCAGTAGAGAATCAGTCTGCATGTCATAGCAGAGAATCAGGCTTCACGTCACCCACCACTGCAACAGTCCATTGTCATAAATTTAGGCCCAGCACCCAGGCAGAGGAGAGAGGTCCCGTAACAGACAATCTGGCTTCATGTCAGCAGAGAATCAGTCTGCATGTCATAGCAGGGAATCAGGCTTCACGTCACCCACCACTGCAACAGTCCATTGTCATAAATTTAGGCCCAGCATCCAGGCAGAGGAGAGAGGTCCCGTAACAGACAATCTGGCTTCATGTCAGCAGAGAATTAGTCTGCATGTCATAGCAGAGAATGAGGCTTCACGTCACCCACCACTGTAAGAGTCCATTTTCATAAGTTTAGGCCCAGCACCCAGGCAGAGGAGAGAGGTCCCGTAACAGACAATCTGTCTTCATGTCAGCAGAGAATTAGTCTGCATGTCATAGCAGAGAATGAGGCTTCACGTCAGCCACCACTGCAACAGTCCATTGGCATATATTTAGGCCCAGCACCCAGGCAGAGGAGAGAGGTCCCGTAACAGACAATCTGGCTTCATGTCAGCAGAGAATCAGTCTTCATATCATAGCAGAGAATCAGGCTTCACGTCACCCACCACTGTAAGAGTCCATTTTCATAAATTTAGGCCCAGCACCCAGGCAGAGGAGAGAGGTCCCGTAACAGACAATCTGGCTTCATGTCAGCAGAGAATCAGTCTGCATGTCATAGCAGAGAATGAGGCTTCACGTCACCCAACATTGGAACAGTCCATTGGCATATATTTAGGCCCCGGCACCCAGACAGAGGAGAGGTTCATTCAACTTTGGGTAGCCTCGCAATATAATGGTAAAATGAAAATAAAAATAGGATTGAATGAGGAAGTGCCCTGGAGTCCAATAATATATGGTTAAGGGGAGGTAGTTAATGTCTAATCTGGACAAGGGACGGACAGATCCTGTGGGATCCATGCCTGGTTCATTTTTATGAACGTCAGCTTGTCCACATTGGCTGTAGACAGGCGGCTGCATTTGTCTGTAATGACGCCCCCTGCCGTGCTGAATACACGTTCAGACAAAACGCTGGCCGCCGGGCAGGCCAGCACCTCCAAGGCATAAAAGGCTAGCTCTGGCCACGTGGACAATTTAGAGACCCAGAAGTTGAATGGGGCCGAACCATCAGTCAGTACGTGGAGGGGTGTGCACATGTACTGTTCCACCATGTTAGTGAAATGTTGCCTCCTGCTAACACGTTGCGTATCAGGTGGTGGTGCAGTTAGCTGTGGCGTGTTGACAAAAGTTTTCCACATCTCTGCCATGCTAACCCTGCCCTCAAAGGAGCTGGCATTGACACAGCTGCCTTGGCGACCTCTTGCTCCTCCTCTGCCTTGGCCTTGGGCTTCCACTTGTTCCCCTGTGACATTTGGGAATGCTCTCAGTAGCGCGTCTACCAACGTGCGCTTGTACTCGCGCATCTTCCTATCACGCTCCAGTGCAGGAAGTAAGGTGGGCACATTGTCTTTGTAGCGTGGATCCAGCAGGGTGGCAACCCAGTAGTCCGCACAGGTTAAAATGTGGGCAACTCTGCTGTCGTTGCGCAGGCACTGCAGCATGTAGTCGTTCATGTGTGCCAGGCTGCCCAGGGGTAAGGACAAGCTGTCCTCTGTGGGAGGCGTATCGTCATCGTCCTGCCTTTCCCCCCAGCCACGCACCAGTGATGGACCCGAGCTGCGTTGGGTGCCACCCCGCTGTGACCATGCTTCATCCTCATCCTCCTCCACCTCCTCCTCATCCTCGTCCTCCTCGTCCTCCAGTAGTGGGCCCTGGCTGGCCACATTTGTACCTGGCCTCTGCTGTTGCCAAAAACCTCCCTCTGAGTCACTTCGAAGAGACTGGCCTGAAAGTGCTAAAAATGACCCCTCTTCCTCCTCCTCCTCCTGGGCCACCTCCTCTTCCATCATCGCCCTAAGTGTTTTCTCAAGGAGACATAGAAGTGGTATTGTAACGCTGATAACGGCGTCATCGCCACTGGCCATGTTGGTGGAGTACTCGAAACAGCGCAACAGGGCACACAGGTCTCGCATGGAGGCCCAGTCATTGGTGGTGAAGTGGTGCTGTTCTGTAGTGCGACTGACCCGTGCGTGCTGCAGCTGAAACTCCACTATGGCCTGCTGCTGCTCGCACAGTCTGTCCAGCATGTGCAAGGTGGAGTTCCACCTGGTGGGCACGTCGCATATGAGGCGGTGAGCGGGAAGGCCGAAGTTACGCTGTAGCGCAGACAGGCGAGCAGCAGCAGGATGTGAACGCCGGAAGCGCGAACAGACGGCCCGCACTTTATGCAGCAGCTCTGACATGTCGGGGTAGTTGTTAATGAAGTTCTGCACCACCAAATTCAGCACATGCGCCAAGCAAGGGATGTGCGTCAAATTGGCTAGTCCCAGAGCTGCAACGAGATTTTGCCCATTATCACACACCACCAGGCCGGGCTTGAGGCTCACCGGCAGCAACCACTCATCGGTCTGTTGTTCTATACCCCGCCACAACTCCTGTGCGGTGTGGGGCCTGTCCCCCAAACATATGAGTTTCAGAATGGCCTGCTGACGTTTACCCCGGGCTGTGCTGAAGTTGGTGGTGAAGGTGTGTGGCTGACTGGATGAGCAGGTGGAAGAAGAGGAGGAGGAAGCCGAGAAGGAGGAGGTGGCAACAGGAGGCAAAGAATGTTGCCCTGCGATCCTTGGCGGCGGAAGGACGTGCGCCAAACAGCTCTCCGCCTGGGGCCCAGCTGCCACTACATTTACCCAGTGTGCAGTTAGGGAGATATAGCGTCCCTGGCCGTGCTTACTGGTCCACGTATCTGTGGTTAGGTGGACCTTTCTACAGATGGCGTTGCGCAGTGCACACTTGATTTTATCGGATACTTGGTTGTGCAGGGAAGGCACGGCTCTCTTGGAGAAGTAGTGGCGGCTGGGAACAACATACTGTGGGACAGCAAGCGACATGAGCTGTTTGAAGCTGTCTGTGTCCACCAGCCTAAATGACAGCATTTCATAGGCCAGTAGTTTAGAAATGCTGGCATTCAGGGCCAGGGATCGAGGGTGGCTAGGTGGGAATTTACGCTTTCTCTCAAATGTTTGTGAGATGGAGAGCTGAACGCTGGCGTGTGACATGGTTGAGACGCTTGGTGACAGAGGTGGTGGTGGTGGTGTTGGTGGTACATCCCCTGTTTGCTGGGCGGCAGGTGCCAACGTTCCTCCAGAGGCGGAGGAAGAGGCCGAGGCGGCAGCAGCAGAAGAGGCCGAGGCGGCAGCAGCAGAAGAGGTAGCAGGGGGAGCCTGAGTGACTTCCTTGGTTTTAAGGTGTTTACTCCACTGCAGTTCATGCTTTGCATGCAGGTGCCTGGTCATGCAGGTTGTGCTCAGGTTCAGAACGTTAATGCCTCGCTTCAGGCTCTGATGGCACAGCGTGCAAACCACTCGGGTCTTGTCGTCAGCACATTGTTTGAAGAAGTGCCATGCCAGGGAAGTCCTTGAAGCTGCCTTTGGGGTGCTCGGTCCCAGATGGCGGCGGTCAGTAGCAGGCGGAGTCTCTTGGCGGGGGGTGTTCTGCTTTTGCCCACTGCTCCCTCTTTTGCTACGCTGTTGGCTCGGTCTTACCACTGCCTCTTCCTCCGAACTGTGAAAGTCAGTGGCACGACCTTCATTCCATGTGGGGTCTAGGACCTCATCGTCCCCTGCATCGTCTTCCACCCAGTCTTGATCCCTGACCTCCTGTTCAGTCTGCACACTGCAGAAAGACGCAGCAGTTGGCACCTGTGTTTCGTCATCATCAGAGACATGCTGAGGTGGTATTCCCATGTCCTCATCATCAGGAAACATAAGTGGTTGTGCGTCAGTGCATTCTATGTCTTCCACCGCTGGGGAAGGGCTAGGTGGATGCCCTTGGGAAACCCTGCCAGCGGAGTCTTCAAACAGCATAAGAGACTGCTGCATAACTTGAGGCTGAGACAGTTTCCCTGGTATGCATGGGGGTGATGTGACAGACTGATGGGTTTGGTTTTCAGGCGCCATCTGTGCGCTTTCTGCAGAAGACTGGGTGGGAGATAATGTGAACGTGCTGGATCCACTGTCGGCCACCCAATTGACTAATGCCTGTACCTGCTCAGGCCTTACCATCCTTAGAACGGCATTGGGCCCCACCATATATCGCTGTAAATTCTGGGGGCTACTGGGACCTGAGGTAGTTGGTACACTAGGACGTGTGGATGTGGCAGAACGGCCACGTCCTCTCCCAGCACCAGAGGGTCCACTAACACCACCACGACCATGTCCACGTCCGCGTCCCTTACTAGATGTTTTCCTCATTGTTATGGTTCACCACAACAACAAAAATATTATTTGGCCCAATGTATTGTATTCAAATTTAGCGGGATATAAATTTGAGGCCTAGTATTTAGGCGCTGGGTGACCGGTATGGATTTACTGACAGAATTAGACTTGGAAATGCACAGTAGCGTGTGTGTGAAGTTATTCTGAATGACCCTATGTGCACCTTGAATATTATATACCCTTTTAGGGATTGATTTCAAATAGCTCTGATATAGCAGAAACCACTAAATTATGAAATTGCTAAATTGGGAATTGTATTTTAACCCAGAACAAAAAATGTGCTTTGACGGACACTAAATAACTTTCCCAGCCACAACAGGACAGCGGTAACGAGAGATTTAGCGGGATAGAAATTTGAGGCCTAGTATTTAGGCGCTGGGTGACCGGTATGGATTTAGTGACAGAATTAGACTGGGAAATGCACAGTAGCGTGTGTGTGAAGTTATTCTGAATGACCCTATGTGCACCTTGAATATTATATACCCTTTTAGGGATAGATTTCAAATAGCTCTGATATAGCAGAAACCACTAAATTATGAAATTGCTAAATTGGGAATTGTATTTCAACCCAGAACAAAAAATGTGCTTTGACGGACACTAAATAACTTCCCCAGCCACAACAGGACAGCGGTAATGAGAGATTTAGCGGGATATAAATTTGAGGCCTAGTATTTAGGCGCTGGGTGACCGGTATGGATTTAGTGACAGAATTAGACTGGGATATGGCCAAAAAATAACCACACTATTGCTGGTTAAATGCACTTGGTGTGACAGCTTGACCAACCACACTACTGAGGGTTAAATGCACTTGGTGACGGGCGCAGCTTGCCCCTGATGTAGTATATGGCCAAAAAATGAACAGACTATTGCTGGTTAAATGCACTTGGTTACGGGCGCAGCTTGCCCCTGATTTAGTATATGGCCAAAAAATGAACAGACTATTGCTGGTTAAATGCACTTTGTGTGATAGCTTGACCAACCACACTACTGAGGGTTAAATGCACTTGGTGACGGGCGCAGCTTGCCCCTGATGTAGTATATGGCCAAAAAATGAACAGACTATTGCTGGTTAAATGCACTTGGTGTCACAGCTTGACCAACCACACTACTGAGGGTTAAATGCACTTGGTGACGGGCGCAGCTTGCCCCTGATGTAGTATATGGCCAAAAAATGAACAGACTATTGCTGGTTAAATGCACTTGGTGACGGGCGCAGCTTGCCCCTGATTTAGTATATGGCCAAAAAATGAACAGACTATTGCTGGTTAAATGCACTTGGTGTGATAGCTTGACCAACCACACTACTGAGGGTTAAATGCACTTGGTGACGGGCGCAGCTTGCCCCTGATGTAGTATATGGCCAAAAAATGAACAGACTATTGCTGGTTAAATGCACTTGGTGTGACAGCTTCACCCTGATGTAGGCTTTAGCCAAAAAACAACCACACCATTGAGGGTTAAATGCACTTGGTCGCAGCTTGTGCTGGCGCACCACAAGACACAAAATGGCCGCCGATCACCCCAGAAAAATGTGACTGACAAACGGTCTGGGCAGCCTAAAAACAGTGAGCAATTGAGGATCAGCAGCTCAATGATCCACAGCTGCAGATCGATCAGTTAATCAAGTCCTTTGGAGGAGTTAATCTGCCTAATCTCGCCCTACTGTCGCAGCCGCAACCTCTCCCTACGCTAATCAGAGCAGAGTGACGGGCGGCGCTATGTGACTCCAGCTTAAATAGAGGCTGGGTCACATGGTGCTCTGGCCAATCACAGCCATGCCAATAGTAGGCATGGCTGTGATGGCCTCTTGGGGCAAGTAGTATGACGCTTGTTGATTGGCTGCTTTGCAGCCTTTCAAAAAGCGCCAAGAAAGCGTCACAAAAGCGCCAAGAAAGCGACGAACACCGAACCCGAACCCGGACTTTTACGAAAATGTCCGGGTTCGGGTCCGTGTCACGCAGGGGTGGGATTCAAATTTTTAACAACAGGTTCCCTACTCAGCGGTGGATACGCAGCGTGTCACGAGTCACGACACATATTTACATACACCGCTCCATGTTCTCACATTACTTCTCCCCACAGATTCATGGCCCCCTCCATGTTCTCACATTGCTTCTCCCCACAGATTCATGGCCCCTCCATGTTCTCACATTGCTTCTCCCCACATGGCCCCCTCCATGTTCTCACATTGCTTCTCCCCACATGGCCCCCTCCATGTTCTCACATTGCTTCTCCCCACATGGCCCCCTCCATGTTCTCACATTGCTTCTCCCCACATGGCCCCCTCCATGTTCTCACATTTCTTCTCCCCACATGGCCCCCTCCATGTTCTCACATTGCTTCTCCCCACATGGCCCCCTCCATATTCTCACATAGCTTCTCCCCACAGATTCATGGCTCCCTCCATGTTCTCAAACTTCTCATATAGCTTCTCCCCACAGATTCATGGCCCCCTCCATTTTTGTTATGTTGTCACATTTCAATTTCAGCCCCTGGTCGGTGGTCCCCTCCTTAATGCCAACTTGTCAGTGTCACACAAATCACACTCAACCAACCAGGCTGTCCTGAGTCCTGACCTGTCCAGACTCCTTTCTGTTAGGCTAGGGGCCGGCTCTTCAATCTTTCATGGCTGTGTGTGGGGTGTGGACTGTCAGTAACTAGGGCACTCTGCAGACAGTGAGAGGACTCCTCTCTCCTTCTCTGTTCTGGGCTGGCAGCTTCGCGGCGCTGCTCACTCTCAAGACACTCCCCTTTGTTGCCATGACTGCGAGGCTGGGGGCGGGGGGAGGGCGGCAGCACTGTGGAAGACTTGCTGACACACACACAGCCACGCTCACGCTGACTGACTGTAAGTAACAGCCGCTAGGGCTGCAGCTAACGATTATTTGAATAATCGATTAGTTGCCGATTAATTTCTACGATTAATCGGCAAAAACGACAAAATTACAAAACAGAGAGGTTTATATGATCTTACTTGAAAAAATATGTTCAAAGGCCATATTAAAACAAATTGTGGACGACGCTATTATGGGGGATCTGTGGACGACACTTATGGGGGATCTGTGGACGACACTATTATGGGGGATCTGTGGACGGCGCAGTTATGGAGAGGGGGGATCTGTGGATGGCGTAGTTATGGAGAGGGGGATCTGTGGATGGCGTAGTTATGGAGAGGGGGATCTGTGGGTGGCGTAGTTATGGAGAGGGGGATCTGTGGGTGGCGTAGTTATGGAGAGGGGGATCTGTGGGTGGCGCAGTTATGGAGAGGGGGATCTGTGGACGGCGCAGTTATGGAGAGGGGGATCTGTGGACGGCGCAGTTATGGAGAGGGGGATCTGTGGACGGCGTAGTTATGGAGAGGGTGATCTGTGGGTGGCGTAGTTATGGAGAGGGGGATCTGTGGACGGCGTAGTTATGGAATAGGGATCTGTGGACGGCGCAGTTATGGAGAGGGGGATCTGTGGGTGGCGTAGTTATGGAGAGGGGGATCTGTGGACGGCGTAGTTATGGAGACGGTGATCTGTGGGCGGCGTAGTTATGGAGAGGGGGATCTGTGGATGGCGTAGTTATGGAGAGGGGGATCTGTGGATGGCGCTGTTATGGAGAGGGGGATCTGTGGACGGCGCAGTTATGGAGAGGGGGATCTGTGGATGGCGCTGTTATGGAGAGGGGGATCTGTGGACGGCGCAGTTATGGAGAGGGGGATCTGTGGATGGCGTAGTTATGGAGAGGGGGATCTGTGGACGGCGTAGTTATGGAGAGGGTGATCTGTGGGTGGCGTAGTTATGGAGAGGGGGATCTGTGGACGGCGTAGTTATGGAGAGGGGGATCTGTGGACGGCGCAGTTATGGAGAGGGGGATCTGTGGGTGGCGTAGTTATGGAGAGGGGGATCTGTGGACGGCGCAGTTATGGAGAGGGGGATCTGTGGATGGCGCTGTTATGGAGAGGGGTATCTGTGGGCGGCGTAGTTATGGAGAGGGGGATCTGTGGATGGCGTAGTTATGGAGAGGGGGATCTGTGGATGGCGCTGTTATGGAGAGGGGGATCTGTGGACGGCGCAGTTATGGAGAGGGGGATCTGTGGACGGCGCAGTTATGGAGAGGGGGGATCTGTGGACGGCGTAGTTATGGAGAGGGTGATCTGTGGGTGGCGTAGTTATGGAGAGGGGGATCTGTGGACGGCGTAGTTATGGAGAGGGGGATCTGTGGACGGCGCAGTTATGGAGAGGGGGATCTGTGGGTGGCGTAGTTATGGAGAGGGGGATCTGTGGACGGCGCAGTTATGGAGAGGGGGATCTGTGGATGGCGCTGTTATGGAGAGGGGTATCTGTGGGCGGCGTAGTTATGGAGAGGGGGATCTGTGGATGGCGTAGTTATGGAGAGGGGGATCTGTGGATGGCGCTGTTATGGAGAGGGGGATCTGTGGACGGCGCAGTTATGGAGAGGGGGATCTGTGGACGGCGCAGTTATGGAGAGGGGGATCTGTGGACGGCGCAGTTATGGAGAGGGGGATCTGTGGACGGCGCAGTTATGGAGAGGGGGATCTGTGGGTGGCGTAGTTATGGAGAGGGGGATCTGTGGACGGCGTAGTTATGGAGAGGGTGATCTGTGGGCGGCGTAGTTATGGAGAGGGGGATCTGTGGACGGCGTAGTTATGGAGAGGGGGATCTGTGGATGGCGCTGTTATGGAGAGGGGGATCTGTGGACGGCGCAGTTATGGAGAGGGGGATCTGTGGATGGCGTAGTTATGGAGAGGGGGATCTGTGGACGGCGTAGTTATGGAGAGGGTGATCTGTGGGTGGCGTAGTTATGGAGAGGGGGATCTGTGGACGGCGTAGTTATGGAGAGGGGGATCTGTGGACGGCGCAGTTATGGAGAGGGGGATCTGTGGGTGGCGTAGTTATGGAGAGGGGGATCTGTGGACGGCGCAGTTATGGAGAGGGGGATCTGTGGATGGCGCTGTTATGGAGAGGGGTATCTGTGGGCGGCGCAGTTATGGAGAGGGGGATCTGTGGATGGCGCTGTTATGGAGAGGGATCTGTGGGTGGTGCAGTTATGGAGAGGGGGATCTGTGGGTGGCGCTGTTATGGAGAGGGGGATATGTGCACTGTTATGGGCATAACAGTGCACAGATCCCTTTCCACATAACAGTGCACAGATCCCCCTTCCCATAGCAGTGCCATACACAGATCCCCCCTCCTCCCCATAGCAGTGCTATACACAGACCCCCCTCCCCATAGCAGTGCCATAGACAGATCCTCCCCCCTCCCCATAGAAGTGCCATACACAGACCCCCCTCCCCATAGCAGTGCTATACACAGACCCCCCTCCCCATAGAAGTGCTATACACAGACCCCCCTCCCCATAGCAGTGCCATAGACAGATCCTCCCCATAACAGCCCCGGCCCCGATGCTTATAAGTCGGACTAATCACGTCTGCATCTTTATTTTACCTTTTTACAATGACGCTCCTGTAACAGCCAGGCAGAGCGGACGGCGGCGTAACGTCACTCACGTGACGCACCTGCTCCGCCCACCTCATGAATGAAGGAGGCGGAGCAGGCGTGTCACGTGAGTGAGTGACGTTACGCCGCCGTCCGCTCTGCCTGGCTGTTACAGGAGCGTCATTGTAAAAAGGTAAAATAAAGATGCAGCGACCGCCCGCCCGGATAGCAACGAATCGGCGATTATTCGATAACTGGATTCGTCGACAACGAATCCAGTTATCGAATATAATCGATTACATCGATTAATCGTTGCAGCCCTAACAGCCGCAGGCTGAAAAATACAGGGGTGCAGGCGCAGCTGCAGGACCGGGTCGGGATCCCTGCTTCTCACCGGTCCTGCGAACCGCCTGTAATTTTAACAAACGGTTCGGCAGAACCGGAGAGAACCGGCTGGATCCCATGCCTGGTGTCACGGACACCCCAAAATTCGGTACGAACCCGAACTATACAGTTCGAGTTCGCTCATCCCTAGTTATGACACATTGATGATAATTGTTCACTACCCTGAGTATTGTAAGACACATATATGATGGTTTTCAAAACTTCAAGCAACTTCTTTTTTTTTTTTTTTACTGTGTGGAAATGAAACAACACAGATTTTTGCCTAGTATGCCACATTATCACTCAGATATGTAAAACATCTGCTACACTGTGTATTTATTGTAAGGCTTTCAAAACTTCAACCCAAAAAATTAAATTTGAACGGTGTGGAGATGAAACAACACAGATTTTTGCCCAGTATGTCACGTTACCACACACAGATAATATACTTCGCTATCCTGCATATTGTACGACACATATGCTGGTTTTCAAAACTGAACAAACCAGAACGGAGTGAACCAGAATGCATTCTGTTCCAGTTTGTTGTGTTCCCATGCTGAACACAAAATCGCTGCAAGCAGCATTTTTGTGTGCATCATAGGAAACTGAAGAAGACAGATCCATCACCAAAAACCAAAAGTCAAAAATGCTGGATCCATATTTTTTGGATGGTTTCCTCATTTCTGATATAATACAACTGGAAACTATCTAAACTGATGCAACCGGTTATATTATTATAACAAATCGTTTTGCTGTGGTTTTGAGATCCCCTGCAGAATCTCAAAACTGTAAAGAAAAATGCAGATATAAGAGAAGCATAGGACTCAACCAAGAAAAAAAAACTAGACTTTCAAAAAGTTTTAGAAATGAAGCCCACATTAAAGGGAGAGTCTGTGGGAGTCTTCGAATATCTATAAAATTACATTGAGGACACAGCATACATCTCTGTCAGTGAGGAGTAGACTGGAGAACACTTCAACAATTTTTTTATTATTTTTTGACTGACCTCCGTATGGTGCCTAATAGAAATGACGTGGTCTGATGACATTTATGCAGAATTTTAGATGAGCCAAATATCACCATATATACTGTATAAACTATGGCATTGGGTTAGGCAACAAATACTTTAAAGGGAGTTTGTCCCCTCCATATGGCCATATACAGCGCTTACATGGCTCTGTAGCACACCTATACAGGATTGCAAAAGTACCTTTGTTCTTTTCTTTAAACTTGCACAAGAAGGAAAAACTAAGTTTAATTCATATGCAAATGAGCACTCGCAAGTGCCCAGGGGAGGAGTTCAATGTGTAGGTGCCCAGGCTGCTCTGCCTTCTTTTCACTTTACTCCTCCCCAGTCTCTGCCTTTGCCGCCCTCCAAGTCTCTTGACTCATTGATAGGTCCGTACTTGGAGGGCGGGCAAAGGAAGAGGCTGGGGAGGAGTAAAGTGAAAAGAAGGCAGAGCCGCCTGGGCACCTACACACTGAACCCCCCCCGGGCACTTGCGAGTGCTCATTTGCATATGAATTAAACTTAGTTTTTCCTGCTGGTGCAAATCTAAAGAAAAGACCAAAGGTACCGCTACAATCCTGTATAGGTGTGCTACAGAGCCATGTAAGCACTGTATATGGCCATGTAGAGGGGACAGACTCCCTTTAAATGTGTAAATACAGAAACAAGTCATTAACGAAAAACTCCATGGGAATTACATATATGACCTCTCCCCAAAACCAATGATGATCAAGTCTGAAAAATGAATTATAGAAATATACAAAATATAATTCATAAAAAAATGTAAACAGTGACTTATCCAGCAGAATAGTGAGTGCAGCTCTGGAGTATAATACAGGATGTAACTCAGGATCAGTACAGGATAAGTAATGTATGTACACAGTGACTGCACCAGCAGAATAGTGAGTGCAGCTCTGGAGTATAATGCAGGATGTAACTCAGGATTAGAGTTGAGCGAACACCTGGATGTTCGGGTTCGAGAAGTTCGGCCGAACATCCCGGAAATGTTCGGGTTCGGGATCCGAACCCGATCCGAACTTCGTCCCGAACCCGAACCCCATTGAAGTCAATGGGGACCCGAACTTTTCGGCACTAAAAAGGCTGTAAAACAGCCCAGGAAAGAGCTAGAGGGCTGCAAAAGGCAGCAACATGTAGGTAAATCCCCTGCAAACAAATGTGGATAGGGAAATGAATTAAAATAAAAATTAAATAAATAAAAATTAACCAAAATCAATTGGAGAGAGGTTCCATAGCAGAGAATCTGGCTTCCCGTCACCCACCACTGGAACAGTCCATTCTCAGATATTTAGGCCCCGGCACCCAGGCAGAGGAGAGAGGTCCCGTAACAGAGAATCTGTCTTCATGTCAGCAGAGAATTAGTCTGCATGTCATAGCAGAGAATGAGGCTTCACGTCAGCCACCACTGCAACAGTCCATTGGCATATATTTAGGCCCAGCACCCAGGCAGAGGAGGGAGGTCCCGTAACAGAGAATCTGTCTTCATGTCAGCAGAGAATCAGTCTGCATGTCATAGCAGAGAATGAGGCTTCACGTCAGCCACCACTGCAACAGTCCATTGGCATATATTTAGGCCCAGCACACACACAGGCAGAGGAGAGAGGTCCCGTAACAGAGAATCTGGCTTCATGTCAGCAGAGAATCAGTCTGCATGTCATAGCAGAGAATGAGGCTTCACGTCAGCCACCACTGCAACAGTCCATTGGCATATATTTAGGCCCAGCACCCAGGCAGAGGAGGGAGGTCCCGTAACAGAGAATCTGTCTTCATGTCAGCAGAGAATCAGTCTGCATGTCATAGCAGAGAATGAGGCTTCACGTCAGCCACCACTGCAACAGTCCATTGGCATATATTTAGGCCCAGCACACACACAGGCAGAGGAGAGAGGTCCCGTAACAGAGAATCTGGCTTCATGTCAGCAGAGAATCAGTCTGCATGTCATAGCAGAGAATGAGGCTTCACGTCAGCCACCACTGCAACAGTCCATTGGCATATATTTAGGCCCAGCACACAGGCAGAGGAGAGAGGTCCCGTAACAGAGAATCTGGCTTCATGTCAGCAGAGAATCAGTCTGCATGTCATAGCAGAGAATGAGGCTTCACGTCAGCCACCACTGCAACAGTCCATTGGCATATATTTAGGCCCAGCACCCAGGCAGAGGAGGGAGGTCCCGTAACAGAGAATCTGTCTTCATGTCAGCAGAGAATTAGTCTGCATGTCATAGCAGAGAATGAGGCTTCACGTCAGCCACCACTGCAACAGTCCATTTTCATAAATTTAGGCCCAGCACCCAGGCAGAGGAGGGAGGTCCCGTAACAGAGAATCTGTCTTCATGTCAGCAGAGAATTAGTCTGCATGTCATAGCAGAGAATGAGGCTTCACGTCAGCCACCACTGCAACAGTCCATTGGCATATATTTAGGCCCAGCACACACACAGGCAGAGGAGAGAGGTCCCGTAACAGAGAATCTGGCTTCATGTCAGCAGAGAATCAGTCTGCATGTCATAGCAGAGAATGAGGCTTCACGTCAGCCACCACTGCAACAGTCCATTGGCATATATTTAGGCCCAGCACCCAGGCAGAGGAGGGAGGTCCCGTAACAGAGAATCTGTCTTCATGTCAGCAGAGAATTAGTCTGCATGTCATAGCAGAGAATGAGGCTTCACGTCAGCCACCACTGCAACAGTCCATTGGCATATATTTAGGCCCAGCACCCAGGCAGAGGAGGGAGGTCCCGTAACAGAGAATCTGTCTTCATGTCAGCAGAGAATTAGTCTGCATGTCATAGCAGAGAATGAGGCTTCACGTCAGCCACCACTGCAACAGTCCATTGGCATATATTTAGGCCCAGCACACACACAGGCAGAGGAGAGAGGTCCCGTAACAGAGAATCTGGCTTCATGTCAGCAGAGAATCAGTCTGCATGTCATAGCAGAGAATGAGGCTTCACGTCAGCCACCACTGCAACAGTCCATTGGCATATATTTAGGCCCAGCACCCAGGCAGAGGAGGGAGGTCCCGTAACAGAGAATCTGTCTTCATGTCAGCAGAGAATTAGTCTGCATGTCATAGCAGAGAATGAGGCTTCACGTCAGCCACCACTGCAACAGTCCATTGGCATATATTTAGGCCCAGCACCCAGGCAGAGGAGGGAGGTCCCGTAACAGAGAATCTGTCTTCATGTCAGCAGAGAATTAGTCTGCATGTCATAGCAGAGAATGAGGCTTCACGTCAGCCACCACTGCAACAGTCCATTGGCATATATTTAGGCCCAGCACACACACAGGCAGAGGAGAGAGGTCCCGTAACAGAGGATCTGGCTTCATGTCAGCAGAGAATCAGTCTGCATGTCATAGCAGAGAATGAGGCTTCACGTCAGCCACCACTGCAACAGTCCATTGGCATATATTTAGGCCCAGCACACACACAGGCAGAGGAGAGAGGTCCCGTAACAGAGGATCTGGCTTCATGTCAGCAGAGAATCAGTCTGCATGTCATAGCAGAGAATCAGGCTTCACGTCAGCCACCACTGCAACAGTCCATTGGCATATATTTAGGCCCAGCACACACACAGGCAGAGGAGAGAGGTCCCGTAACAGAGAATCTGGCTTCATGTCAGCAGAGAATCAGTCTGCATGTCATAGCAGAGAATGAGGCTTCACGTCAGCCACCACTGCAACAGTCCATTGTCATAAATTTAGGCCCAGCACCCAGGCAGAGGAGAGAGGTCCCGTAACAGAGAATCTGGCTTCATGTCAGCAGAGAATCAGTCTTCATATCATAGCAGAGAATCAGGCTTCACGTCACCCACCACTGTAAGAGTCAATTTTCATAAATTTAGGCCCAGAACCCAGGCAGAGGAGAAAGGTCCCGTAACAGACAATCTGGCTTCATGTCAGCAGAGAATCAGTCTTCATATCATAGCAGAGAATCAGGCTTCACGTCACCCACCACTGTAAGAGTCAATTTTCATAAATTTAGGCCCAGAACCCAGGCAGAGGAGAAAGGTCCCGTAACAGACAATCTGGCTTCATGTCAGCAGAGAATCAGTCTTCATATCATAGCAGAGAATCAGGCTTCACGTCACCCACCACTGCAACAGTCCATTGGCATATATTTAGGCCTAGCACACATGCAGAGCAGAGAGGTCCCGTAACAGACAATCTGGCTTCATGACAGCAGAGAATCAGTCTGCATGTCATAGCAGAGAATCAGGCTTCACGTCAGCCACCACTGCAACAGTCCATTGTCATAAATTTAGGCCCAGCACCCAGGCAGAGGAGAGAGGTCCCGTAACAGAGGATCTGGCTTCATGTCAGCAGAGAATCAGTCTGCATGTCATAGCAGAGAATGAGGCTTCACGTCAGCCACCACTGCAACAGTCCATTGTCATAAATTTAGGCCCAGCACCCAGGCAGAGGAGAGAGGTCCCGTAAAAGATGATCTGGCTTCATGTCAGCAGAGAATCAGTCTGCATGTCATAGCAGAGAATGAGGCTTCACGTCAGCCACCACTGCAACAGTCCATTGTCATAAATTTAGGCCCAGCACCCAGGCAGAGGAGAGAGGTCCCGTAACAGAGGATCTGGCTTCATTTCAGCAGAGAATCAGTCTGCATGTCATAGCAGAGAATGAGGCTTCACGTCAGCCACCACTGCAACAGTCCATTGTCATAAATTTAGGCCCAGCACCCAGGCAGAGGAGAGAGGTCCCGTAACAGACAATCTGGCTTCATGTCAGCAGAGAATTAGTCTGCATGTCATAGCAGAGAATGAGGCTTCACGTCAGCCACCACTGCAACAGTCCATTGGCATATATTTAGGCCTAGCACACAGGCAGAGGAGAGAGGTCCCGTAACAGACAATCTGGCTTCATGTCAGCAGGGAATCAGTCTGCATGTCATAGCAGAGAATGAGGCTTCACGTCACCCACCACTGCAACAGTCCATTGGCATATATTTAGGCCTAGCACACAGGCAGAGCAGAGAGGTCCCGTAACAGACAATCTGGCTTCATGTCAGCAGAGAATCAGTCTGCATGTCATAGCAGAGAATCAGGCTTCACGTCAGCCACCACTGCAACAGTCCATTGGCATATATTTAGGCCTAGCACACAGGCAGAGGAGAGAGGTCCCGTAACAGACAATCTGGCTTCATGTCAGCAGAGAATCAGTCTGCATGTCATAGCAGAGAATGAGGCTTCACGTCACCCACCACTGCAACAGTCCATTGGCATATATTTAGGCCTAGCACACAGGCAGAGCAGAGAGGTCCCGTAACAGACAATCTGGCTTCATGACAGCAGAGAATCAGTCTGCATGTCACAGCAGAGAATGAGGCTTCACGTCAGCCACCACTGCAACAGTCCATTGGCATATATTTAGGCCTAGCACACAGGCAGAGCAGAGAGGTCCCGTAACAGACAATCTGGCTTCATGTCAGCAGAGAATCAGTCTGCATGTCATAGCAGAGAATCAGGCTTCACGTCAGCCACCACTGCAACAGTCCATTGTCATAAATTTAGGCCCAGCACCCAGGCAGAGGAGAGAGGTCCAGTAACAGACAATCTGGCTTCATGTCAGCAGAGAATTAGTCTGCATGTCATAGCAGAGAATCAGGCTTCATGTCAGCCACCACTGCAACAGTCCATTGGCATATATTTAGGCCTAGCACACAGGCAGAGGAGAGGTTCATTCAACTTTGGGTAGCCTCGCAATATAATGGTAAAATGAAAATAAAAATAGGATTGAATGAGGAAGTGCCCTGGAGTCCAATAATATATGGTTATGGGGAGGTAGTTAATGTCTAATCTGGACAAGGGACGGACAGGTCCTGTGGGATCCATGCCTGGTTCATTTTTATGAACGTCAGCTTGTCCACATTGGCTGTAGACAGGCGGCTGCGTTTGTCTGTAATGACGCCCCCTGCCGTGCTGAATACACGTTCAGACAAAACGCTGGCTGCCGGGCAGGCCAGCACCTCCAAGGCATAAAAGGCTAGCTCTGGCCACGTGGACAATTTAGAGACCCAGAAGTTGAATGGGGCCGAACCATCAGTCAGTACGTGGAGGGGTGTGCACACGTACTGTTCCACCATGTTAGTGAAATGTTGCCTCCTGCTAACACGTTGCGTATCAGGTGGTGGTGCAGTTAGCTGTGGCGTGTTGACAAAAGTTTTCCACATCTCTGCCATGCTAACCCTGCCCTCAGAGGAGCTGGCCGTGACACAGCTGCCTTGGCGACCTCTTGCTCCTCCTCTGCCTTGGCCTTGGGCTTCCACTTGTTCCCCTGTGACATTTGGGAATGCTCTCAGTAGCGCGTCTACCAACGTGCGCTTGTACTCGCGCATCTTCCTATCACGCTCCAGTGCAGGAAGTAAGGTGGGCACATTGTCTTTGTAGCGTGGATCCAGCAGGGTGGCAACCCAGTAGTCCGCACAGGTTAAAATGTGGGCAACTCTGCTGTCGTTGCGCAGGCACTGCAGCATGTAGTCGCTCATGTGTGCCAGGCTGCCCAGGGATAAGGACAAGCTGTCCTCTGTGGGAGGCGTATCGTCATCGTCCTGCCTTTCCCCCCAGCCACGCACCAGTGATGGACCCGAGCTGCGTTGGGTGCCACCCCGCTGTGACCATGCTTCATCCTCATCCTCCTCCACCTCCTCCTCATCCTCGTCCTCCTCGTCCTCCAGTAGTGGGCCCTGTCTGGCCACATTTGTACCTGGCCTCTGCTGTTGCCAAAAACCTCCCTCTGAGTCACTTCGAAGAGACTGGCCTGAAAGTGCTAAAAATGACCCCTCTTCCTCCTCCTCCTCCTCCTCCTCCTCCTGGGCCACCTCCTCTTCCATCATCGCCCTAAGTGTTTTCTCAAGGAGACATAGAAGTGGTATTGTAACGCTGATAACGGTGTCATCGCCACTGGCCATGTTGGTGGAGTACTCGAAACAGCGCAACAGGGCACACAGGTCTCGCATGGAGGCCCAGTCATTGGTGGTGAAGTGGTGCTGTTCTGTAGTGCGACTGACCCGTGCGTGCTGCAGCTGAAACTCCACTATGGCCTGCTGCTGCTCGCACAGTCTGTCCAGCATGTGCAAGGTGGAGTTCCACCTGGTGGGCACGTCGCATATGAGGCGGTGAGCGGGAAGGCCGAAGTTACGCTGTAGCGCAGACAGGCGAGCAGCAGCAGGATGTGAACGCCGGAAGCGCGAACAGACGGCCCGCACTTTATGCAGCAGCTCTGACATGTCGGGGTAGTTGTGAATGAACTTCTGCACCACCAAATTCAGCACATGCGCCAAGCAAGGGATGTGCGTCAAATTGGCTAGTCCCAGAGCTGCAACGAGATTCGCCAATATACCACACCACCAGGCCGGCTTGAGGCTCACCGGCAGCAACCACTCGTCGGTCTGTTGTTCTATACCCCGCCACAACTCCTGTGCGGTGTGGGGCCTGTCCCCCAAACATATGAGTTTCAGAATGGCCTGCTGACGTTTACCCCGGGCTGTGCTGAAGTTGGTGGTGAAGGTGTGTGGCTGACTGGATGAGCAGGTGGAAGAAGAGGAGGAGGAAGCCGAGAAGGAGGAGGTGGCAACAGGAGGCAAAGAATGTTGCCCTGCGATCCTTGGCGGCGGAAGGACGTGCGCCAAACAGCTCTCCGCCTGGGGCCCAGCTGCCACTACATTTACCCAGTGTGCAGTTAGGGAGATATAGCGTCCCTGGCCGTGCTTACTGGTCCACGTATCTGTGGTTAGGTGGACCTTGCCACAGATGGCGTTGCGCAGTGCACACTTGATTTTATCGGATACTTGGTTGTGCAGGGAAGGCACGGCTCTCTTGGAGAAGTAGTGCCGGCTGGGAACAACATACTGTGGGACAGCAAGCGACATGAGCTGTTTGAAGCTGTCTGTGTCCACCAGCCTAAATGACAGCATTTCATAGGCCAGTAGTTTAGAAATGCTGGCATTCAGGGCCAGGGATCGAGGGTGGCTAGGTGGGAATTTACGCTTTCTATCAAATGTTTGTGAGATGGAGAGCTGAACGCTGGCGTGTGACATGGTTGAGACGCTTGGTGACGGAGGTGGTGGTGGTGGTGTTGGTGGTACATCCCCTGTTTGCTGGGCGGCAGGTGCCAACGTTCCTCCAGAGGCGGAGGAAGAGGCCGAGGCGGCAGCAGCAGAATAGGCCGAGGCGGCAGCAGCAGAAGAGGTAGCAGGGGGAGCCTGAGTGACTTCCTTGGTTTTAAGGTGTTTACTCCACTGCAGTTCATGCTTTGCATGCAGGTGCCTGGTCATGCAGGTTGTGCTCAGGTTCAGAACGTTAATGCCTCGCTTCAGGCTCTGATGGCACAGCGTGCAAACCACTCGGGTCTTGTCGTCAGCACATTGTTTGAAGAAGTGCCATGCCAGGGAACTCCTTGAAGCTGCCTTTGGGGTGCTCGGTCCCAGATGGCGGCGGTCAGTAGCAGGCGGAGTCTCTTGGCGGCGGGTGTTCTGCTTTTGCCCACTGCTCCCTCTTTTGCTACGCTGTTGGCTCGGTCTCACCACTGCCTCTTCCTCCGAACTGTGAAAGTCAGTGGCACGACCTTCATTCCATGTGGGGTCTAGGACCTCATCGTCCCCTGCATCGTCTTCCACCCAGTCTTGATCCCTGACCTCCTGTTCAGTCTGCACACTGCAGAAAGACGCAGCAGTTGGCACCTGTGTTTCGTCATCATCAGAGACATGCTGAGGTGGTATTCCCATGTCCTCATCATCAGGAAACATAAGTGGTTGTGCGTCAGTGCATTCTATGTCTTTCACCGCTGGGGAAGGGCTAGGTGGATGCCCTTGGGAAACCCTGCCAGCGGAGTCTTCAAACAGCATAAGAGACTGCTGCATAACTTGAGGCTGAGACAGTTTCCCTGGTATGCATGGGGGTGATGTGACAGACTGATGGGGTTGGTTTTCAGGCGCCATCTGTGCGCTTTCTGCAGAAGACTGGGTGGGAGATAATGTGAACGTGCTGGATCCACTGTCGGCCACCCAATTGACTAATGCCTGTACCTGCTCAGGCCTTACCATCCTTAGAACGGCATTGGGCCCCACCATATATCGCTGTAAATTCTGGCGGCTACTGGGACCTGAGGTAGTTGGTACACTAGGACGTATGGATGTGGCAGAACGGCCACGTCCTCTAACAGCACCAGAGGGTCCACTAACACCACCACGACCATGTCCACGTCCGCGTCCCTTACTAGATGTTTTTCTCATTGTTATGGTTCACCACAACAACAAATATATTATTTGGCCCAATGTATTGTATTCAAATTCAGCGGGATATAAATTTGAGGCCTAGTATTTAGGCGCTGGGTGACCGGTATGGGTTTAGTGACAGAATTAGACTTGGAAATACACAGTAGCGGGTGTGTGTGAAGTTATTCTGAATGACCCTATGTGCACCTTGAATATTATATACCCTTTTAGGGATAGATTTCAAATAGCTCTGATATAGCAGAAACCACTAAATTATGAAATTGCTAAATTGGGAATTGTATTTCAACCCAGAACAAGAAATGTGCTTGAACGGACACTAAATAACTCGCCCAGCTACAGCACTAGGGACAGATTTAGCTGGATATAAATTTGAGGCCTAGTATTTAGGCGCTGCGTGACAGGTATGGGTTTAGTGACAGAATTAGACTTGGAAATACACAGTAGCGGGTGTGTGTGAAGTTATTCTGAATGACCCAATGTGCACCTTCAATATGATCTACCCTTTTAGGGATAGATTTCAAATAGCTCTGATATAGCAGAAACCACTAAATTATGAAATTGCTAAATTGGGAATTGTATTTCAACCCAGAACAAGAAATGTGCTTGAACGGACACTAAATAACTCGCCCAGCTACAGCACTAAGGACAGATTTAGCTGGATATAAATTTGAGGCCTAGTATTTAGGCGCTGGGTGACAGGTATGGGTTTAGTGACAGAATTAGACTTGGAAATACACAGTAGCGGGTGTGTGTGAAGTTATTCTGAATGACCCAATGTGCACCTTGAATATTATATACCCTTTTAGGGATAGATTTCAAATAGCTCTGATATAGCAGAAACCACTAAATTATGAAATTGCTAAATTGGGAATTGTATTTCAACCCAGAACAAGAAATGTGCTTGAACGGACACTAAATAACTCGCCCAGCTACAGCACTAAGGACAGATTTAGCTGGATATAAATTTGAGGCCTAGTATTTAGGCGCTGGGTGACAGGTATGGGTTTAGTGACAGAATTAGACTTGGAAATACACAGTAGCGGGTGTGTGTGAAGTTATTCTGAATGACCCAATGTGCACCTTGAATATTATATACCCTTTTAGGGATAGATTTCAAATAGCTCTGATATAGCAGAAACCACTAAATTATGAAATTGCTAAATTGGGAATTGTATTTCAACCCAGAACAATAAATGTGCTTGAACGGACACTAAATAACTCGCCCAGCTACAGCACTAGGGACAGATTTAGCTGGATATAAATTTGAGGCCTAGTATTTAGGCGCTGGGTGACAGGTATGGGTTTAGTGACAGAATTAGACTTGGAAATACACAGAAGCGGGTGTGTGTGAAGTTATTCTGAATGACCCAATGTGCACCTTGAATATTATATACCCTTTTAGGGATAGATTTCAAATAGCTCTGATATAGCAGAAACCACTAAATTATGAAATTGCTAAATTGGGAATTGTATTTCAACCCAGAACAAGAAATGTGCTTGAACGGACACTAAATAACTCGCCCAGCTACAGCACTAGGGACAGATTTAGCTGGATATAAATTTGAGGCCTAGTATTTAGGCGCTGGGTGACAGGTATGGGTTTAGTGACAGAATTAGACTTGGAAATACACAGTAGCGGGTGTGTGTGAAGTTATTCTGAATGACCCTATGTGCACCTTGAATATTATATACCCTTTTAGGGATAGATTTCAAATAGCTCTGATATAGCAGAAACCACTAAATTATGAAATTGCTAAATTGGGAATTGTATTTCAACCCAGAACAAGAAATGTGCTTGAACGGACACTAAATAACTCGCCCAGCTACAGCACTAGGGACAGATTTAGCTGGATATAAATTTGAGGCCTAGTATTTAGGCGCTGCGTGACAGGTATGGGTTTAGTGACAGAATTAGACTTGGAAATACACAGTAGCGGGTGTGTGTGAAGTTATTCTGAATGACCCAATGTGCACCTTGAATATTATATACCCTTTTAGGGATAGATTTCAAATAGCTCTGATATAGCAGAAACCACTAAATTATGAAATTGCTAAATTGGGAATTGTATTTCAACCCAGAACAAGAAATGTGCTTGAACGGACACTAAATAACTCGCCCAGCTACAGCACTAAGGACAGATTTAGCGGGATATAAATTTGAGGCCTAGTATTTAGGCGCTGGGTGACCGGTATGGATTTAGTGACAGAATTAGACTGGGATATGGCCAAAAAATAAACAGACTATTGCTGGTTAAATGCACTTGGTGTGACAGCTTCACCCTGATGTAGGCTTTAGCCAAAAAACAACCACACCATTGAGGGTTAAATGCACTTGGTGACAGGCGCAGCTTGACCCTGATTTAGTATATGGCCAAAAAATGAACAGACTATTGCTGGTTAAATGCACTTGGTGTGACAGCTTCACCCTGATGTAGGCTTTAGCCAAAAAACAACCACACCATTGAGGGTTAAATGCATTTGGTCGCAGCTTGTGCTGGCGCACCACAAGACACAAAATGGCCGCCGATCACCCCAGAAAAATGTGACTGACAAACGGTCTGTGCAGCCTAAAAACAGTGAGCAATTGAGGATCAGCAGCTCAATGATCCACAGCTGCAGATCGATCAGTTAATCAAGTCCTTTGGAGGAGTTAATCTGCCTAATCTCGCCCTACTGTCGCAGCCGCAACCTCTCCCTACGCTAATCAGAGCAGAGTGACGGGCGGCGCTATGTGACTCCAGCTTAAATAGAGGCTGGGTCACATGGTGCTCTGGCCAATCACAGCCATGCCAATAGTAGGCATGGCTGTGATGGCCTCTTGGGGCAAGTAGTATGACGCTTGTTGATTGGCTGCTTTGCAGCCTTTCAAAAAGCGCCAAGAAAGCGTCACAAAAGAGCGAAGAAAGCGACGAACACCGAACCCGAACCCGGACTTTTACGAAAATGTCCGGGTTCGGGTCCGTGTCACGGACACCCCAAAATTCGGTACGAACCCGAACTATACAGTTCGAGTTCGCTCATCCCTACTCAGGATCAGTACAGAATAACATCCAATAAATACCCCAACCATGGGATGATTGCTTTCAAGTAATGGAAGCCTATGGCAATGCTACTCTTAATATATAACCTACACAAAAATGCCAGACCGCTTATACTGATTAAATACTTTATTACAAAAAATCACAATTAATGTCACAAATAGAATGTATACATGATTAAAAGAATTGGTACAGGAGATAAAACCGACGACATCACTGGAGGAAACATACAGTGGACGCAAGTCCTATTATTCCTAACATGGCTATTTGTTAAAGTGCATGTATAATGTACAATTAAACATAGGACATAGGACAATTACCCATACTGTGTTTCCTCCAGGATGGCGCCAACCCCAACGCGCGTTTCGGCGTACCTTCGTCTGGGGGTAGCGTCATCACTGGGAGACACAGTTTATATATAGGAGTCAGCCAATCATCACATACCAGCAGCCTGTCAATCTGTTTGTCATCATTATGCGCCAGAACTGGTCTGTAGCTTCGGATGCCGGCATCCCAAGAACCACGTGACCTATTCGGATCACCTGATCCTCGTATGGTCACGTGGTCCGGATTACGTCACTTGAACGCGCACATTACTGTCGCGGCCCCGCGACGTCATCCCAACCTATGCATACACCATCGAATCATTGCAGAACGGTCATTTATCTTACTCCTATGATGGAGCGACAAAAAAGGAAGGAAGGCAGCATGACATGAGATGTATCGGAGTGTGTATAGAAGGAAAAAACATAGAGGGAATAAATAAATCATGACCACCTTGATTGTAGTAAAGAAAGAAAGAAAGAAGGTCTCCGGAACCTGATTTAGACATAATACATAAGAATAATATGTGCTATGACACAATACTAAGTGAAATAAACATGATACTTAAAAAAATAATAATAAATAAATCACCCATACTACCCATGATTGCAAAATAGGACACTCTATTAATTAAAATCTATCCATAAATATAAATATAATTACATCCATAAATAAATTCATTCATTACGTGATTATTCCTCTACCTATATATCTATTACCACAGTTTCATATTTACAACATGTTATATGTGCAATGTCTATACGTGTACATCAATTACAAATGACCCATCATATTGGGCCAAACCAAGTTGTAGTTTTTTTGTGCCTCAATTATCATAACTCATCATTTTTTAGAAATACTTAAAGTGAAGCTTTATCCATTAGTAATGCTACTCATTTCATATTAAAGTGCAAGTGCATTATGGATGTATACATATATATCCATTAGAAACTGTATCCTATCCATACACCAAATTTATATGAGAACCGGGGACCGTGAAGGGGGAGGAAGGAATGAATGAGATGAAAGGGATGAGGGAAGGAGGAAAGAGAAGGGTAGGCAGATGAGGGAAGAGGAAGGTGAACGAGGGGGAAATGGGGGGAGGGAAGAGATGGGAGGAAAGGGAAGAAAGGGAATGAGAGGAAAGAAAATGCATGTGAAGAGGAAAATAGGTGGACCATGGGCCTGCAGGCAGGGCCATGTTGACCTAGCTGATACCATACACGCACTCTCCATAAATCTATTTGTACTCCTATTATGTAGTCGTGTTACCATGTCACGTCTCCCAGTGCGCACGCGCAAACGTGCGAACCGGGAGTCACAAGACGGGAACACCACCCAGCGATGACCCTAGAGAAAGGGGGTTAAGAATGTTAAAACATATTAAAACACAAAATATACAAGGGAAAAAAAAAACTAATTTGGGTGTGGAGACCCATGTGACCCATTGTCTACAGGAACGAGGAGAAACCAGTGGATTCATTTAGGCCACCCGGGTAAAGTGCATTCAATTTCCAAATCCACTTACACTCGAGCTGTCCCAATCTTTTTGTTATATTGCCACCTCTAATATTTTTCATGACACAATCAATCGCCCGCACCTTCAAATGCGCGGGATTGCAGCCGTGATATGTTTTGAAATGTCTCGCAACCGGTTTTAAATTACATAGATCTTCCTCGTCTGTCGCTGCCATTATATCTCTGACGTGTTCTCGCACTCTCACTTTTAGTTCCCTTGTGGTTAGACCCACATACATTTTTGGGCAAGAACATTTCGCATAATACACGACTGCCGTACTCGTGCATGTGAGGCATTGTGTAATTTTAAAGGTTTTGGTGTTGGTTGTGTCATCAAAGGAGGTTGCCCTCTCCATATTAGGACATGCTATACATTTCCCGCATGGGACAAAACCCCATTTGGGCCTGCCTATTCCTGGAAAAAGAGGTTGATTTTGTTTTACAAACAAGCTACGTACAAGATGATCTTTTAGATTTTTGGATCGTCTAGCTGTTACCATAGGGAATGGTGCTATATATTTTGTCAAAATAGGATCAGTCAACAAGATAGGCCACGATTTCCTCAGAGCATCTTTCATCTCCCCCCATCTTCCATGGTATCCTGTAATATATCGTGTCCTATTATCATTGATCCTTTGATCTCCAGAGAATAGTAGATCCTGTCTTGAACTTGTCTTCGCTCTCCTATAGGCCTTTTTAATTGCACGTTGGCTGTATCCACGGCTGGTGAACCTCTCCTTTAACACCGCAGCCTGTTGTTCAAATGTTTCATCTGTGGAGCATATTCTCCGAGCCCGTAAATATTGACCGATCGGAATCGAGTTAATCATCTGTGGAGGATGTGATGAAGAGGCATGTAAATATGAGTTTACTGCTGTTGGTTTCCTGAAAATATTTGTCACTATATACCCGTTAGTGTCTTTTTCTAATTGTACATCCAGGAACTCAATAGATTCACTGCTACTTTTGTATGTTAATTTGATATTCAGTGCAATTGTTGTTCAGTGCTTCAAAGAATTCCCTTAGCTCTTCAGTACTCCCCTGCCAGATCATGAATACGTCGTCGATGTACCGCGCCCAAAAAATGGTGCGGTCCATCGACACGTACCGATCTGACAGGAAAAGGTCCCTCTCCCACAACCCCAGGAACAAATTTGCGTATGACGGCGCACAAGGCGCCCCCATCGCAGTCCCCTGGAGCTGCAGGTAAAAGGACCCTCCGAAGGAGAAGAAATTGTGTGTCAAGACAAAAAAAGAAAGAAGTTCCAAAAGGAACTCCCTACGATTGGCCTCCAAATTGCCTTGTGTAAGAAAGAAATCCACCGCCTGAATACCATCCATGTGTCTAATGCTGGTATACAGCGACTCAACGTCGCAAGTCACCATAAGTGTGTCATCCCCAAATGGATACCATCGACTTCCCTCCCCCAATTTCCCCCTCGTTCACCTTCCTCTTCCCTCATCTCCCTACCCTTCTCTTTCCTCCTTCCCTCATCCCTTTCATCTCATTCCTTCCTTCCTCCCCCTTCACGGTCCCCGGTTCTCATATAAATTTGGTGTATGGATAGGATACAGTTTCTAATGGATATATATGTATACATCCATAATGCACTTGCACTTTAATATGAAATGAGTAGCATTACTAATGGATAAAGCTTCACTTTAAGTATTTCTAAAAAATGATGAGTTATGATAATTGAGGCACAAAAAAACTACAACTTGGTTTGGCCCAATATGATGGGTCATTTGTAATTGATGTACACGTATAGACATTGCACATATAACATGTTGTAAATATGAAACTGTGGTAATAGATATATAGGTAGAGGAATAATCACGTAATGAATGAATTTATTTATGGATGTAATTATATTTATATTTATGGATAGATTTTAATAGAGTGTCCTATTTTGCAATCATGGGTAATATGGGTGATTTATTTATTATTATTTTTTTAAGTATCATGTTTATTTCACTTAGTATTGTGTCATAGCACATATTATTCTTATGTATTATGTCTAAATCAGGTTCCGGAGACCTTCTTTCTTTCTTTCTTTCTTTCTTTCTACAATCAAGGTGGTCATGATTTATTTATTCCCTCTATGTTTTTTCCTTCTATACACACTCCGATACATCTCATGTCATGCTGCCTTCCTTCCTTTTTTGTCGCTCCATCATAGGAGTAAGATAAATGACCGTTCTGCAATGATTCGATGGTGTATGCATAGGTTGGGATGACGTCGCGGGGCCGCGACAGTAATGTGCGCGTTCAAGTGACGTAATCCGGACCACGTGACCATACGAGGATCATGTGATCCGAATAAGTCACGTGGTTCTTGGGATGCCGGCATCCGAAGCTACAGACCAGTTCTGGCGCATAATGATGACAAACAGATTGACAGGCTGCTGGTATGTGATGATTGGCTGACTCCTATATATAAACTGTGTCTCCCAGTGATGACGCTACCCCC
This sequence comes from Bufo gargarizans, assembly GCF_014858855.1. Lineage (NCBI taxonomy): Eukaryota > Metazoa > Chordata > Amphibia > Anura > Bufonidae > Bufo > Bufo gargarizans. Next base: position 49,427,234 of record NC_058088.1, read on the forward strand.
AGACGAAGGTACGCCGAAACGCGCGTTGGGGTTGGCGCCATTCTGGAGGAAACACAGTATGGGTAATTGTCCTATGTCCTATGTTTAATTGTACATTATACATGCACTTTAACAAATAGCCATGTTAGGAATAATGGGACTTGCGTCCACTGTATGTTTCCTCCAGTGATGTCGTCGGTTTTATCTCCTGTACCAATTCTTTTAATCATGTATACATTCTATTTGTGACATTAATTGTGATTTTTTGTAATAAAGTATTTAATCAGTATAAGCGGTCTGGCATTTCTGTGTAGGTTATATATCAGTACAGAATAAGTAATGTATGTACACAGTGACTGCACCAGCAGAATAGTGAGTGCAGCTCTGGAGTATAATACAGGAGGTAACTCAGGATCAGTACGGGATAAGTAATGTATGTACACAGTAACTGCACCAGCAGAATAGTGAGTGCAGCTCTGGAGTATAATACAGGATGTAACTCAGGATCAGTACAGGATAAGTAATGTATGTACACAGTGACTGCACCAGCAGAATAGTGAGTGCAGCTCTGGAGTATAATACAGGATGTAACTCAGGATCAGTACAGGATAAGTAATGTATGTACACAGTGACTGCACCAGCAGAATAGTGAGTGCAGCTCTGGAGCATAATACAGGATATAACTCAGGATCAGTACAGGATAAGTAATGTATGTACACAGTGACTGCACCAGCAGAATAGTGAGTGCAGCTCTGGAGTATAATACAGGATGTTACTCAGGATCAGTACAGGATAAGTAATGTATGTACACAGTGACTCCACCAGCAGAATAGTGAGTGCAGCTCTGGAGTATAATACAGGATGTAACTCAGGATCAGTACAGAATAAGTAATGTATGTGCACAGTGACTGCACCAGCAGAATAGTGAGTGCAGCTCTGGAGTATAATACAGGATGTAACTCAGGATCAGTACAGGATAAGTAATGTATGTACACAGTGACTGCACCAGCAGAATAGTGAGTGCAGCTCTGGAGTATAATACAGGATGTAATTCAGGATCAGTACAGGATAAGTAATGTATGTACAGAGTGACTGCACCAGCAGAATAGTGAGTGCAGCTCTGGAGTATAATACAGGATGTAACTCAGGATCTGTACAGGATAAGTAATGTATGTACACAGTGACTGCACCAGCAGAATAGTGAGTGCAGCTCTGGAGTATAATACATGATGTAACTCAGGATCAGTACAGGATATGTAATGTATGTACACAGTGACTGCACCAGCAGAATAGTGAGTGCAGCTCTGGAGTATAATACAGGATGTAACTCACGATCAGTACAGGATAAGTAATGTATGTACACAGTGACTGCACCAGCAGAATAGTGAGTACAGCTCTGGAATATAATCCAGGATGTAACTCAGGATCAGTACAGGATATGTAATGTATGTACACAGTGACTGCACCAGCAGAATAGTGAGTGCAGCTCTGGAGGATAATACAGAATGTAACTCAGGATCAGTACAGGATAAGTAATGTATGTACACAGTGACTGCACCAGCAGAATAGTGAGTGCAGCTCAGGAGTATAATACAGGATGTAACTCAGGATCGTACAGGATAAGTAATGTATGTACACAGTGACTGCAACAGCAGAATAGTGAGTGCAGCTCTGGAGTATAATACAGGATGTAACTCAGGATCAGTACGGGATAAGTAATGTATGTACACAGTGACTGCACCAGCAGAATAGTGAGTGCAGCTCTGGAGTATAATACAGAATGTAACTCAGGATCAGTACAGGATAAGTAATGTATGTACACAGTGACTGCACCAGCAGAATAGTGAGTGCAGCTCTGGAGTATAATACAGGATGTAACTCAGGATCAGTACAGGATAAGTAATGTATGTACACAGTGACTGCACCAGCAGAATAGTGAGTGCATCTCTGGAGTATAATACAGGATGTAACTCAGGATCAGTACAGGATAAGTAATGTATGTACACAGTGACTCCACCAGCAGAATAGTGAGTGCAGCTCTGGTGTGTAATACAGGATGTAACTCAGGATCAGTACAGGATAAGTAATGTATGTACACAGTGACTGCACCAGCAGAATAGTGAGTGCAGCTCTGGAGTATAATACAGGATGTAACTCAGGATCAGTACAGGATAAGTAATGTATGTACACAGTGACTGCACCAGCAGAATAGTGAGTGCAGCTCTGGAGTATAATACAGGATATAACTCAGGATCAGTACAGGATAAGTAATGTATGTACACAGTGACTGCACCAGCAGAATAGTGAGTGCAGCTTTGGAGTATAATACAGGATGTAACTCAGGATCAGTACATGATAAGTAATGTATGTACAGAGTGACTGCACCAGCAGAATAGTGAGTACAGCTCTGGAGTATAATACAGGATGTAACTCAGGATCAGTACAGGATAAGTAATGTATGTACACAGTGACTGCACCAGCAGAATAGTGAGTGCATCTGTGGAGTATAATACAGGATGTAACTCAGGATCAGTACAGGATAAGTAATGTATGTACACAGTGACTGCACCAGCAGAATAGTGAGTGCAGCTCTGGAGTATAATACAGGATGTAACTCAGGATCAGTACAGCATAAGTAATGTTATGAACATACATGATGACAGCACTCGCAGAATAGTGAGTGCAGCTTGTATACTGTATATGATCCTTATGGGTGAATAAAGTATTTTTTTTTTTATTCCTTGGAGTGCTGCCCATTTTTACATATTATATTATATATATATATATATATATATATATATATATGAGTATGTAAGTATAGCAGCACACTCAAAGCATATTTTTTTTAAAGTATGTAAAAATAAAGTTTATTTAAATTTTTTATTCACTTATGTAATTGCAGCATTTCAGCAATAGAACCTTTCTCAAGCCATACATACTAAGGCCTCATGCACACGACAGTATTTTTTTGCGGTCCGCAAAAAGGGGTTCCGTTGTTCCGTGATTCGTGTCCGTTTTTGTTTCTGTGTGTCTTCCTTTTTTTTGGAGGATCACCAGACATGAAGGAAAGTAAAAAAAATCTAAGTCAAGTTTGCCATTTAAATGATAGGAAAAAAACGGACGCGGACGCGAATGACAATCTTGTCTGCCTCCGTGTTTTTTCACAGACCCATTGACTTGAATGGGTCCGCGAACCGTTGTCCGTGAAAAAAATCGGACAGGTCATATTTTTTTCACAGACTGGAAACACAGATCACGGATGCGGATGACAAAAGTGCATTAGCCGAGTTTTCCACAGACCCATTGAAAGTCAATGGGTCCACAGAAAATCACGGAACAACGGACACGGGACACAACAACGGTAGTGTGCATGAGGCCTTACAGTAAAGTGTAGGGAGGAACAAGCATCAGGTAAACCAGTCATTTGACAGGACCCACTGGGCTGGTGTATGGTAAAATGGGTAAATATCGTCCATTGGGTGGAGTGCAAGTTGAAATGTCTATCCCGCTCGCTTGACAAGCACAGATCGGGTAGATGTTGGCCAAACTGGACTTTTTCCATTGGTCTACATACACTTGGGATGAGTCCTGACATGCAGCCATTCATGAAGCCAAAAATAATTAAGGAGAGTCAAGCCAACTGCCCTGACTGAGTATGGGTTCAGCTTTATCTGGTATTACAGGATTTACAGATCTCATGGAATGTGGCAGTACCTAAATAGGATGCAAGTTACCAGCACACGAGGACCATGACAGGACCCACAAACCAGATAAGAAGACTTCAGTAATGTGAATTGCACATGATAGCTGAGGGCCCTGTTAAAGACTTTGCACTGGGGCCCGGAAGCTTCATGTTATGCCTCTCGATGTTGCTTTAGGTGCCCTAAGAGAAGGTACAATGTTATAACCTGCTCTGTCGTTTCCCATGACCATTGCTGGCACATTCCATGGACTTGTCATTTCCTGCTCTTGTCGTTGAGTGAGAAGACCTTTGAATGTCTATTTTTCTCGGCTTCTTTGTAAGCGTCTGATTATTTTTAGTGTTCAGCATTATGGTAATGCTGTTTTCTGCAGCAATGATTTTCCGTTTGTAGAGCTTTGTAAATGTTTTAATTAGTTGCTTGCCAGACATTTTGCTGACACATTTCACCTTGTGTAGCTGTCTGAATTCCAGGTGTCCGACTGTGACATTGATGGAATACTGTGATTAAAGGCAAAGGAGGTGACGAGGTGCACATAGCTCTCACACAAAAACATCCGCTCCCCGAGATACGGCCCACAATACTGAGTAATAGAAAGGACGGAGAAACTGTGTCTTTAGGGGGTGGGAAAAAGAGCAATTGCTGAGAGCCCCTGTCACCTAGAGGACCCCAAGGATTGGAACAACTTGAAAGTGAAGCATGTAAACCTTCATTGCCCTAGACCACCGGGGACAATACTTTTAATCTCCAATATTTATTATACTCAATGGCAGTATTGTATAGGAAATATATGGTAATGTTATGTCAGCATTAGTGGTGGGTAAGCATGATCAGCTGAACACCAGTTCGGCTCGAGCATCGCTATGCTTGGACAAAAATTGTGTGTGCTTGAGTACGATGCTCAAGTCAATGTATTTAAATCTAATTTAGCCTCTATTTCTGCAAAGTTTCTGGTGGGATTTGAACTCACAATCTTCTACATTACAGCTTAGAATGTTAACCACTTCACCATAAAGCTGCACGGCCAGTTGCTAGAAAAAAAAAAAAAAAAAAAATAAGACTTCTGCTGTATAGGAACACTTACTAGTAGTAAGTATTCCTATACAGCAAAAGTCTCATTTTTTTTTTTTTTTGTAACTAGCCATGCAGCTCTATAGTGTAGTGGATAAGATTCTTAGTAGTAATGTAGAAGGTTGTGAGTTCGAATCCCACCAGAAACTTTTCAGAAATAGAGGCTAAATTAGATTTAAATACACTGGGTATCCCCAAGCACTGACTCTATATATGGACATAGCTATATATGGAGTCAGAGCAGGGACTCCTAAGCCGAACTAGAGTCCCGAAACGCTCCCCTCTTCAGAGCATGGGATGGCTGGTTTAATGCTTGGTTTCTCCCATTGACTTCCATTGGTGTAGAGCATCTGAGCATCGGGAAGAGTTCTACTCGAGCACTTTGGTGCTCGACCAACACTAGTCAGCATTATATGGTATTGCTTTTGGCATACTGTATGAGGGCATTATTTATACAATGTATTGTCCCATACAATGAGCACTTATTTTGTGGGCCTTGGATGGCAGTATTGTATAGGAATTATATGATAATGTTATGTGGGCACTCAGTGGTATTGCTAGATGGGTACTGCATGAAGGCATACAGTGTATGGTAGCATTATTTATGCACAAAATAGCAGTATTAATTGAGTACTGAGTGGGGGTGTTTTGTATCCACTGGATGTCAGTATTTAAGGTAAGTATAAAATTAGATCAAACAGCACAGAAAAATATTATGACATTGAGTGAAAAGTAAAAAGATGTAATTTAGAAGGCTCAGAGTTCTGAGAGCCTGGGTTCATGAGGAGAGAACTCCCCGGCCTCCTCTCGCCAAACATATTGTACTGTATGCAGCAGCATCATTCTGGAGCTGCATAAAGGCAAGGGGTTTTTATGCATCATCTAGAAATCTAGTTTGATGTCACATCAGCCAAGAATTCCCACAAAAAGTGTATTTAGATAAACATTTTTTATATCCCGCCATATGACAAGTCTCAGAGCAATCTGAGCCCTCCCTCCAAAATAAAGTAAGTGCTCTAGTATCCATCCACCTCACTCAGCTTCTTAAAGAGCCTCAGAGCCTCAGTCAGCAAGTAGGGTACTGCCTAGGAAGGATGATCCTGCTGATTAACCACTTCAGCCCCCCTAGCTTAATGACCAGACCACTTTTTACAATTCTGCACTACACTACTTTCACGGTTTATTGCTCGGCCATACAACTTACCACCCAAATGAATTTTACCTCTTTTTCTTCTCACTAATAGAGCTTCATTTGGTGGTATTTCATTGCTGCTGACATTTTAACTTTTTTTGATATTAATCAAAATTGACCGAAATTTTTGCAAAAAAATGAAATTTTTCACTTTCTGTTGTAAAATTTTTCAAATAAAACTCCATTTCTATATTAATTTTTCTCAAAATGTATTGTTCTACATGTCTTTGATAAAAAAATGCAATAAGTGTATATTTATTGGTTTGGGTAAAAGTTATAGCGTTTACAAACTATGGTGCAAAAAAATAATTTCCGCACTTTGACTTTCTGAGCACCTGTCATGTTTCCTGAGGTTCTACGATGCCCAGACAGTAGAAACACCCCACAAATGACCCCATTTCGGAAAGTAGACACCCTAAGGTATTCACTGATGGGCATAGTAAGTTCATGGAAGTTTTTATTTTTTTGTCACAAGTTAGCGGAAATTGTTTTTTTTTTTCTTACAAAGTCTCATATTCCACTAAATTGTGACAAAAAATAAAATTTTACATTAACTCGCTATGCCCCTCACAAAATACCTTGGGGTGTCTTCTTTCCAAAATGGGGTCACTTGTGGGGTATTTATACTGCACTGGCATTTTAGGGGACCTAAAGCGTGAGAAGTAGTTTAGAATCTAAATGCATAAAAAATGCCCTGTGAAATCCTAAAAGGAACTCATTGGAATTTGGGCCCCTTTGCGCACCTAGTCTGCAAAAAAGTGTCAAACATGTGGTATCGCCGTACTCAGGAGAAGTAGGGCAATGTGTTTTGGGGTGTATTTTTACATATACCCATGCTGGGTGAGAGAAATATCTCTGTAAATGACAACTTTAAAAAAAAAATTATACAAAGTTGTCAATTTACTGAGATATTTCTCTCACCCAGCATGGGTAAATGTAAAAATACACCCCAAAACACATTGCCCTACTTCTCCTGAGTACTGCGATACCACATGTGTGACACTTTTTTGCAGCCAAGATGCGCAAAGGGGCCCAAATTCCAATGAGTACCTTTAGGATTTCACAGGGCATTTTTACGCATTTGGATTCCGTGAGGGGTATGGTGAGTTCATGTAAGATTTTATTATTTGTCACAAGTTAGTGGAATATGAGACTTTGTAAGAAAAAAATTAAAATAAAATAAAATATTCTATGAACTCGCCATGCCCCTCAAAAGTGATCTTTATAGCGCCACAGCGATTTTACGGTGTTTTTGCAGTGATCAGAAAAAAATATATTTCTGTCACTGCGGTGGGGCGGACTGAACGCAAGTGTGCGCACAAGATCAGGCCTGATCGGGCGAACACTGCGTTTTTTGTAGAGCCTATAGAACATGTCCTATTCTTGTCCGAAAAAGCATTTTCTATATAGTTCTGGCAATGTGCGGATCCGCAAAATGCAGAAAGCACATTGCCGGTGTCCGTGTTTTGCAGATCCGCGGTTCAGCAAAACACATACGGACGTCTGAATGGAGCCTTACAGGGGGGTGATCAATGACAGGGGGATGATCAGGGAGTCTAAATGGGGTGATCAGGAGTTAATAAGGGGTTAATAAGTGACAGGGGGGTGTAGTGTAGTGTAGTGGTGATTGGTGCTACTTACAGAGCTGCCTGTATCCTCTGGTGCCCGATCCAAGCAAAAGGGACCACCAGAGGACCAGGTAGCAGGTATATTAGATGCTGTTAACAAAACAGTGTCTAATATACTTTTTTATGGTTAAAAAAATCACATCTACAGCCTGCCAGCGAATGATCGCTGCTGGCAGGCTGTAGATTAACTTGTCAGCCACACGTCGCTGTGAATGCGCGCGCATGCGCGCGAAATCTCAGCTCTTGCGGGATGACTCGCCCACGCGTCAAGAAGGAATAACCCGGCCGCCCGCAGGACGCATCCCTGCGTTAGGCGGTCAGGAGAAGGTTAAAATGATACTTCTCTTGTGAAAAGTGTTTGTGGTGTTCTTGAAAAAATAAATAAAATTCTTGATATAAAGGATGGGCCAGCACTGGAAAGCTGAGGAGCGGGTGCACCAAAGGACTAGGCCCTGCACCTTCAGTGCACTGCAGCTTTATCTGCATAAGGAATAAAATATTTTTTTTAAGTAATGCCTCAACTGGTTTTCACAAGACATGCATCATTTAAATCTGCAGGACTAACTCTGGGTTTGATGCTGCTGAATGTGCTGCTTAATAAGGTTGTAAAGGTTTAACCAGTCATTAGTGATGATCGAGCATGCTCAGCCAAACACCAGTTTGGCACATTGCGGTGTTTGGCCGAATACTGCGTGTGATCGAGCGCCATGCTCAAGTCTCCTGCCCGCACGTTTGTTGCTGCTACACAGACAATAAACGTGCAGGTAAGTACTGCCCTTCACTGTAATGCCGTAGCCATGTTGGTTACTGGCATTACAGTGATTTGCTGGCCGGAACGCGTCATCGGGTGCTATAAAGAACTGAGCTGTGCTTAGGAAGGGACAGATAGTGTAGGGAATTAAATTTTATTTTTTGGTTAGACAGGGTTGGTGTTAGAGACTTAACTTTTAAGAACTATTGTTGTATCTGGCAGCAATATATATTTTTAGCGCAACCTGCTCTAAATAGCTTGCAATTGTTTGCCCGCTGTAGACAGCAACATTATCTGCGCTACATCTCCTGTGTAACGTGTGCACAGTCTAAAAATATCAGTGACAGTGTACTTTTTCCGTAGACGGTGTCCGGTGCGGATAGTTACATTACTTGCGCTACATCTCCTGTATAACGTTTGCGCATCCTAAAAATATCTGTGACATCCAGTGTACTTTTTCCGTAGACGCTGCGGACAGCCACATTATATGCGCTACATCTCCTGTTTAACGTGTGCGTATAATAAAAATATCTGTGACATCCAGTGTACTTTTTACGTAGATAGTGTCCACTGAAGACAGTTACATTACCTGTGCTACATCTCCTGTATAACGTTTGCTCATCCTAAATATCAGTGACATTCAGTTTAATTGATTTGCGCATACACTTACAAAACCTGCTCTACTGTATGTGTGACATACTTGCAAGCATATATAACATTTAATATGGAGAAGGCGAGCAGTAAGGGACGGAGAAGTGGCCGTGCTGCTGATGGTGCATGCAGAGGCCGTGGCCCTGGGCGTGGTGAAACTGTGCCTGCTGCCAGAGCACAAGAAACACACTCATCCACAATACCTAGCTTCATGTCTCAGCTTGCAGAGCGGCACAGGACACCGATCTCGAAGTCACACCAGTGCGACCAGGTGGTTGGTTAGATTGCTGTCACGGCTGAGGATGGGGAAAACCCTCAGCCGTGAGATGACAGAAGATGTTAACCGCTGCTCGGCCAGGAAAGAAAGAATTAGGGAGCAGGTCACCTCCTAATACATCCCTAATCTGTCCCTAACTCCTAGCTGCATGGGCCGACCTTGAAGGTAGGAGGGCCCATGCTCAGAAACCTCGGATCCCTACTCACCCTCCGACCGGTCCTTCTGGACGCAGAGGAACAGGAGTCTCACTGGCAAAGCTGCAAGGGATGGGGAACAAATACAGGCCTATGGATATGGCAGGTGCTGCACTAGTTCCAGCCACCTGCCACAGCCTTGCTGACTGGATCCGTGTGCAGGCAAGCTGAAGTCCACAACAATACAAACAGAACTCAGCACACACATCCACACACAGGAACCTAGATCCATAGCTGCCAGAATAATAAAGGAAAACATAAACTGAAACTTAAACTTAAGAGTCACAGTTTGTTTATGACCACAAGGGTGGCCCCCACTGGCAGATGTAAATACCAGGAGAGTGTCTCCAGCAGCATGGCTGAAGCACCCCTCTGACCTGCACTATCCACTGAGGCTTTATAGACCCAAGTAGTCACACCCACATAGAGACACACCCAGTGTTCACACACACAGAAGGGAATTAACCCTTCCAACACCAGGGAAGGGAAGACAGCAACTTAAAGGGGAAGTGAACACACAAACAACCCCGTGCACACCAAACATGGGAAAGTGCACACATACAAACCAAGTTGCCAAGTACAACCGCATGCACTTACAGCAAGCTGCCTAGCAACAGCTCAGGCTGCTATGCTGCAACAGTACAACATAACTTGTTGCCCGCGGCAACCACAAGTGAGGCAGCACACTAGCAGCCCTCACCTGTGGTTGAACACCTACATACAAAGGCAACAGCATGCGGTTCAAGAGTCACGACCATGACCATGGCCGTGACAATTGCAGCAGCTGTCAATAAGTGAGGTTGTTGTTAGGTCAACAAGTCAGGAGGATGAGCAGAGTGTGGAAGGGGAAGAGGAGGTGGTGGACGATGAAGTCACTGACCCAACCTGGGAAGGTGGCAGGCCGAGCGAGGACAGCAGAGGGAAAGGGATCCGAAGTTCCACCACAGGCTGGAAGTGGCAGTGAGGTGGCAAAAGGGAGAAGGCAGGCCACACCAAACAGGTCCGCAACTGTTCCTCGGAGCACCCCCTTGCGGCAATCTCACTTGCCAAGGGCTAGGTGTTCCGCAGTCTGGTGCTTCTTTGAAGAAAGTGCGGACGATAAAAGAATTGTCATTTGCAACCTGTGCCATACCAAAATAAGCATGGGCATGAACACTAGCAATCTCACCACCACCAGCATGATCCGCCACATGGCATCAATGCATCGTAATAGGTAGGCCGAACGCATGGGTCCACAATCAGTGTCTGCAGGTCTCGCCACTGCCTCCTCTTCCCCTCTGTTGCGTGCTGTCCAATTCCTTGTAAAAGACACGGGCCCGGATGCCTCCTGCCCTGCACCTGTACCTTCGAAAGCACCATCAGCGATATAGATGTCCACACCCCAGGCCTTTGAACGAAAGCGCAAATACCCAGCCACCCACCCACAGGCCATAGCATTAAATGTGCAACTTTCCAAATTGCTGGCCCTGGAAATGTTGCCATTTAGGCTTGTGAACACTGAGGATTTTGGTAGCCTGATGGCGGCGGCGGTCCCTCATTACTTAGTCCCCAGCCGCCACTATTTTTCCCGGTGTGCCATCCCCGCCTTACACAAGCATGTGTCCCGTAACATCACCCGTGTCCTGACCAAAGCAGATATTGGGAAGGTCCACTTAACGACTGACACATGGACAAGTGCTTTTGGCCAGGGACGCTATATTTCCCTGACGGCACACTGGGTGAACCCTGTGGAGGCCGGGAGCGAGTCATACCCTGGGATGGCACAGGTTCTACCGAAGCCAAGGATTGCTTAAAACCTACCCAAATTTGCCTGAGCTACTGGTGAAGGTGTGCCGCGTGTGTGCCCATTTCCGAAAGTCATCTACAGCTGCTGCCGGTCTGGCAATGTTGCAGCCGCACTTACAATTGCCAGCTCACGACTGTTGTGCGACACAAGCACGCGCTGGAACTCCACGTTCCACATGGTGGCCAGGCTTTGTGAGCAGTAGAGGTCAGTAGTGGAGCAACTGCAAGAGGGTCGTCGCCTTTGCAGTCAGCTTCCGCTCTTCACAACGAGTGGGCATGTATGTCTGACCTCTGTGAGGTTTTACGCAACTTTGAGGAATCAACACAGATGGTGAGTGGTGATGCCGCTATTATCAGCGTAACCATCCCACTTCTGTGTCTACTAAAACGCTTTTTGCTCACAATGAAGGTAGACACTTTGCATGTGGAAGAGGTGGAAATTGGGGAAGACATAACACAGGGTGATAGCAAGACCACCCTCTGTTTGTCCTCTCAGTGCGAATTGGATGATGATAAGGAGGAGGAGGAGAAGGAGATGGTTGCCTCCACTACAGAGGGTAGTACCTAGAGCATATTTATTCCATCTGTTTTGCATGGATGGGCCGAAGAGCAGGAAGAGTATGAGGAGATTGAGAGTCATCCTCCTGATGACGACAGCAAAGTCTTGCCTTTCCTGTGACTCTCATGTTATATGCATTTTGGCCAACACTGATTACTGGTTGTTCACCCTTCTCGACTCCTGCTACAAAGAGAACTTCTCATCTCTCATTCCTGTGGTGGAAAAGACGAGCAAAATGGTGCAATACCAGAAGGTCCTTGTGGAAAAAGTGCTCCAAAAAATTCCAGCTGACAATGCTGGCTGTAGAGTACGTAGTTCCTTGGTCAACCAAGGAGTGGAGAGGAGGGGTGTACACAGCAGTTCCAACAGAGGCAAGGCAACACTCTCCAAGGCCTGGGACAGTTTCATGACACCCCGCCAGAAACCTCACCCTGATGCATGGCCTAGAGTCACAAGGAGAGAAACGTTTTGGAAGATGGTGAAGGAGTACATAGCAGACCGTGTCAGCGTCCTCAATGATCCCTCTATCCCTTACAACTATTGGGTGTCCAAGCTGGACACGAGGCACGAACTGGCGCGCTATGCCTTGGAGGTGCTGGTCTGCCCTGCCTCCAGCATTTTGTCAGAGTGGGTGTTTACTGCTGCTGGGGGCTTAATAACTGATAAGCGCATCCGCCTGTCAACTGAAAATGCTGACAGGTTGACTCTTATAAAAATGAACAAGGCCTGGATTGCCCCTGACTTCTCTACTCCACCAGAGGAAAGCGACTGAACATAAAGGCACTTTAAATGTGGCTTTTATGGTGTATTGAATACACTATATTCCCATGCACCCTTTCCACCACAAAAAAGGGTATATGGTTCAATCTTCCTTTTCTCGTCCTCCTCCTCCATCATATCAACATGCTTATTAGGTTGCTCTTGTTTTAGAGGTGTTTTAGTGTCAGCTCAGCAGCAGGCCCTCAACCATAATTTTTTCGATAGTCAGCTGAGCAGCAGACCCTCACCCCTAATGTTTTAGATAGTCAGCTTAGCAGCAGGTCTTCGCCCCTAAATGTTTTATATGGTCAGCTCGGTAACAGGCCCTCGCCCATATTTTTTTCCATGGTCAGCTCAGCAGCAGACCCTCACCCCTAATGTTTTAGATGGTCAGATCAGCAGCAGGCCCTCGCCCCTAATGTTTTAGAGGGTCACCAGCAGGCCATAAATCATAATTTTTCTAAGGCTGTGTATGATGTCCTCCTTTATTTGTAATAAAGGGTGTATTGTAGTGCTGGTTCCTTGTAATTTAGTGCATAGGCTTTATGAGTGTAGGAGAATGAGGCCCTCCTCTATGTGATATACAGGTTGTATCGGAGTGCCTCTTCCTTGTAATTTTTGGCAGCACTTGCACTTTATATACAAGTAAATATACAGGAAAGAATGCTTCCTAAAATTCTTTCCTCTAAAATCGATTTTATCTTCGGTTTTGTGCGTATTATTGTCAGTCTGTAAGTGGCACACTACTCGGACAACATCGTTCCCAGCAGCGACCTGGGAGTCCAAGATGCATCCAGACATCCTCCCCATGCTGTTCCCGAACCATTTCAGTGGTGTTTCCATCAATTTCTGACCTTTTCCTATGAACCACACACCCTTCCCTCTTCAGAGCAGGGGGTGCCTGGTTTAATGCTTGGGTTCTCCCATTGACTTCCCTTGTGCCCGGGTGCTTGGTAGTGCACCTGAGCAGTTCTATTCGAGCACCGGAGCACCCAAGCACTTTGGTGCTCGATCAACACTACCAGTCATCTAACAAATGCAATCTTAAAGGGGCTTAACCAATCATCTAACAAATGCAATCTGAAAGGGGTTGATAATTTTTTTTTATTTGTTTGTGCCTTCTTGCCCATATTCACTCCACTGAGCTACAATACTGGGCACAAACATGGATAGTAATAGTGCCTTAGCTAATAAAAATGTGACATTTAATTCTAGAAAGGTTATTTGAAACTTCTGTTTCAGAGTCCTACAGAACATAAAAAAAACTGCAAATATTTTTATCTATAAAAAATCCTATGCAAAATAAATTTCTAATTTATCTTTTCATTTTGAGGGGGAATTTTTTTGTGTTACAGGCCCATAAAATAATCATCCCTGGACTGAACCTTGGCATAATGACTCCTGTGTTGAATTCCAGCCAGTATACCAGCCGTGGACTACATTACTTGGCCTCTCCCTTCCCAATGCTCCACTACATTATGTGAGCAATGATATCTTTTCTGTAATTACCACAGACGATTCCACCTCTGCTATAATTATGGAATGATTATGTTAAGTGAAATGAGCCAAGATCAACCCCTGTTCCCGGGAAGCCAAAGTGGAGTCTGTCAGGAATTATTGATGTAGTGTAGTGGACATTTCTCATAACTATGTAACATTGCAGAGGAAAAATGTTCTGTAATGGTAAAATTACTGTTTCTATATTATATCTATGAGCTGAAGCCGCTAGAAATATTTTTCTTAGTTTTAACATTATAGCATAAATGTAATGTATAGAATTAATAATCCACATAAACAGAAAAGTCAGACAGATATGCCTAGCTTTTAGATGGCTTCACTTTCAGGCAATCATATATGCTGTGTAAAGATGCACCAAGGACACTGCACACCTGGAGCATGGAAAACATGTTTTGACTAATTTGATACCAACTTGCTTAATTTACAACAAAAAAATATGCCAGAATCATGGCAAAATTTTGGTGCATTAAGCCATGCCCGTTAAAGTTAAGCCACACAAGCTTGACAAGCTAGGATCAGTGTTTTTTGCTAAAAGTAAACAATGTCAAATTACTCCAAAAATTAGCAAAAACTTTGGCTTAATTTATAAGGTTTACCTGCTCTCATGTTAGTTAATGTAAGCCACAGTGTATATTCATTACATTATTTACTTTGTACTGATTCTGACTCATATCCTGTATTATACTTGTTTTAATGTGAATTTGACAATTTGAGCATAAATTGGCTTAAGCAAGCTAAGTGATAAAAATAAGATATAGGTGTGATTGAGCATAAGGTAAAACAGACAAATCACATACAGAATGAATAATAATCAATATACCCAACTTTTCTTAATGTTGGGACAAATAGTCTTTTCCTTGAACACATAAAGACTTCACTTTTTTTCTCAATAAAATCATAAAGGATTTCTTTGATTTCATGAGGGTCTCATATTTAAGGGATAAGCAAAAGTAAAGTTTAAAATCCCCAATGCACATTATTTAAAACAAATGTCCACCTTCTTATTCTAAAGCACATTCACATTTTCATTCCTTTCCACAGCATCATATATTAATATATCCACGCACAGCTCATAGCTACACCCTTATTCTTGAAGTACTAACGTCATACACAACTATGCTGAACATCCATCATATTTTTATTTACTACAACTTCACACACTCACAAACAGCTACTCAAAACCGCATCCTTTCCCATTCCGTTTGTCGAGTCAATGAATGATATACGGCAGCAACACTGCGCTTAGCTACACAAACACCTGTGTGTGATATTCCTAATGCTTATTGCACACGAACGTGTGCGCTCAATGGCCATATTGTGGACCGCATTTGCGGATCCGCAATACACGGGCACCTTTACGTGTGCATTACGCATCACGGATGCAGACCCATTCATTTCAATGGGTCCGGAAATCTAGAGATGCGGAATGGTGTGGAACGAAAGCACGGAACCATATGGAAGCACTACGGAGTGCTTCCGTGGTGTTTCATCCCGTACTTCCGTTTCGCTAAAAGATAGAACATGTTCTATCTTTTTGAGGAACAGTCGGATCGCAGACCCATTAAAGTGAATGGGTCCACGATCCGCTGCGGCTGCCCCACGATAGGTGTTCGTGCATTGCGGCCACAAGGCGCACACGTTTGTGTGCAAGAGGTTCGAGTTTGAGGTGCAGACAATAAAAATAAATGATTTGAACAATTGTTCTGGTTAATTCCCCAAAAATAAAAATATATTTATTTATAAAACTATACAGCCACCTAGCTTTCCTAGAAACACATGTACACGCCTCACCCAGAACCAGAATTCACGATGTTCTCTATTGTCTGTTTCTGCCATTACTTGCCAATGACTTCTGGTCTTCAGTCTGTAATTAGAGATGAGCGAAACTTTCAAAAATTCGATTTGCCGAATTTTTGTGAAAATTTTATTCGATCCGAATAAATTTGCGGTGAATTACGTAAAAAAAAAACACAGGGGTCGCTCTTAGAATGACTGCATACTTCCCTTATTTGGGCAGTCACTGGGCCAAAAGTGACCAAATAACTGAACTATCAACTCAGCCTTACAGGTCGATGTTAGCGTCAAGAAGAAGCGCACTCCTTTTACACCCTCATCAGCTGACTCCACATAGATGTCTACAGAACCTGTTCTATTAAATGCTTATACAAGTAGAGCCCCCCAGACAGAGTGGAGAGGGTTTTAGCAGTAAGTTTGTGTTGACGTCAATGATTTTCCCTTTCTCTGATCTGTCAGAACAATAACCCACAAAAAACGGATCCTGTCTGTGGAGCATCCGCTTTCACTCGTTCAGCATTTGCTCAATAATCCATCAGTATTGCTAATGCCAAAAAAAGGAGTGGATCTGAAACAGAGATGACACATAAATGGAATATTTGCATGTCTTCTGTGTTTTATACTCACTCCTGCTTTTGGCTACCAAATAATAAGTCAATTCTGATGGGACCATACAGGTGCAATATAGACAGGATCCGTTGTTCGTCTAATTTTTCCTTCCTTCTGACAGATCAGAAGAACAGTAAAATAAATGATGATGTCAGCCAGGCCAAAAGCCAAAATAGTGGCCCAGTCATGAAGTGGGGAGGGTGGGAACAGCATGAGAAGTCCGCAGAGTGGACCTATGACATAGAGGTGAGGTGGAAGCAGCATGAAGAGACCACAGAGTGGCCCAATGACAGGGTCTGGAGGTGGAAGCAGTATGAGGAGGCCACCGAGTGGCACAATGACAGCACTTGGAGGTGGCAGCGGTATGAGGAGGCCACAGAGTAGCACAATGGCCGATTCTGGAGGTGGCGGCAGCATGAGAAGGCCACAGAGTGGCACAATGACTTTGTGTGGAGGTGGCAGCAGCAGTATGAGGAGACCACAGAGTAGCCCAATGACAGAGCATGGAGGTTGCAGCAGAATCAGGAGACCATAGAGTGGCCCAATGACAGAGCGTGGAGGTGGCGGAAGCAGCAGCATCAGGAGGAGGCCACAGAGTGGTAAGGCGACATAGTGTGGAAATGGCAGCAGCAGCATCAGGATACCACAGAGTGGCAAGGTGACATAATGTGGAGATGGCAGCAGCAGGATATCAATGAGTGGCAAGGTGACATAGTGTGGATATAACAGCAGCAGCAACAGCAACAGCAGCATACTACAGAGTGGCAAGGTGACACTGTGTGGAGATGACAGCAGCAGCAGTATACCACAGAGTGGCAAGGTGACATAGTGTGGAGATGGCAGCAGCAAGATACCACAGAGTGGCAAGGTGGCATAATGTGGAGATGGCAGCAGCATCAGGAGACCACAGAGTGGCAAGGTGAGATAGTGAGGAGGTGGCAGCAGCATCAGGAGACCACAAAGTGACACTGTGACAGGGTGGGGCAGTAGGTGGCCATACCAGTACCCGCTGACAAAGGTGGGTGAAAGAAGTAGAACTTGGTATCAGATGTGTGGCATCAAGCGGGTGTCAGCATAAGAATAGTAGCTGAGGCAGGTAGCCAGAACAAACCGATCTATTTTGTCAAAGTGTTGGTGTGGCACGATGGATGATCCAATCTGATTCATCAGGAATTGGTGGGTGGAAATCCTGGATGATCCACGCCTAATTCATCTTGACCAAGGTCAGTCTCTCCACATTTTGGGTGGACAGGCGAGTTCTTCTTGTGGTAACTATGGTCCCCGCCGCTTTGATGCCACACTACTGGCTGGGCAGGAAAGCTTTTCCATGGTAAACTCAGCCAGTTGGGGCCACAAATCCAGTTTTGCTTCCCAGTAGTCCAGCGGATATTCAATGTGGGTTGGCAGGGTGCTGTCCAAATATGCCACCACCTTCTGGTTCAGGTCTTGCTCCAGGTCTACCCGCTGCTGCTGGTGAGCAGTTTCTTCACTAGGCGGGTGAAGAAAACTGCTCATCAGCGACTCTAGACTCAAGCTGCTCCTAATGGAGCTGGTACTGCCCCTGCCACCCTACCCATCCCCAGCAGCCATGAAGTGGAACATGAGCATAGAGGGCCCCCTGTCAGCCTGCGAGATGATGGACGATGGCGCAGATACTGTAGGCAGCCGCCAACTGACTACATAGGATGTCTCTGTAGTAGTTTACTTTGTCCTCCCTCTCAGTGGGTGTAAAAAAGCCCCCATTCTGTACCGGTAGAGAAGGTCCAGCAAGGTGGAGAGCCAGAAGTCATCCTTCTACCAAATATTGACAATTCGGCTGTCACTATGCAAGCAAGTGAGCATGCATTGGGCCATTTGTGCAAGTGACTCGGAGGGACTCTCTGCCTCCATCTCCACAGCATACTAACATGGTGTGTCTGGGTCGTCTGTCCACCTTCTTCATCACCCTGTAGCTCCTCTGGCTGCTCCTTCTCTCCTGTCACCTGAGTAGAAAAACCACCCATTTCGCTTTACATTGCTAGTGCTCCAATGTACTCCTCCCCCTCCTCCTTCTCTTCCAGTTTGCCCCCACAAAGCTCATGTGGCCATGAGATCTGGGCGACACATCTCCAGTCCCTTGACCAGCCATTTGCTACCACTAGAGATGGGTCAATAGAAGCTGATGAAGTGGAATTTGATCCAAATTTCAGGAAAAATTCCATTTGCAACGAATGTGAATTTCCTCGCACTTCGTGGTAATGAATCACAATTTTCCTAAAATGATGGCTACACGTCTGAGGACTGAGGAGCGGCTAATATAAAATTACAGCTCTCCCTGACTAACACTGAGGCGAACACGTGTCATCGGGTGCTATACAGGTTTGCCATAGGTTTACCTTTTTTTGATTGGATGGGAGGTACTTGCCGACTATCATCTGCCTTCAGGAAACACACCTAGATAAAGAATTATTAAACTGTGTAGAAAAAGATGGATTAGTGCACGATATCACTGAGTATATTCATCATATTCAACGGGGAGTTAGTGAGAGCTTTGAAATCAACTAAGGATAAAAAGGCTCCAGGAGGGGATGGGTTACCATTTGAGGTATATAAGGAGTTTAGCTCTGTTCTTCTTCCAGAATTAATGGAGACCCTGAGTGAAGCCAAGATATCAAATAAGTTGCCCAGCTCAATGGAGGAAGCTAATATTGTTTTGATCCCTAAAGCTGAGAAGGATTTACTAAACCCAGAGTCATATAGACCCATTTCATTGTTAAATACTGATGTTAAGTTACTTGCTAAGGTATTGACAGATAGGTTAACAAAAGTAATAAAAAACAATAATAAATGAAGATCAAACAGGATTTATTCCTGGGCGATTGATATGCTCTAATATTAGAAGATTGTTTATGAATATAGAAAGAAATAAAGATAAAAATTGTAAAAAAGGGATAATGTCATTAGATGCGACTAAAGCATTTGATAGTATAGAGTGGAAATATCTGTGGGAGGTCCTAAAGTGTTTTGGATTTGGGGACTCTTTTATAGCTTGGATTAAATTGATTTATTCACACCCCAGAGCGAGCGTGCTCATGGATGCGGTGATGTCCCTGCCTCTTGCCCTCTCTAGGGGTACTAGGTAAGGGATGTCCCCTATCCTCCCTGCTTTTCGCAATTGCAATAGAACCATTAGCATTAATTATTAGAGAGAATCAAGATAGAAAGGGCTTTCAATATGGTAGTGTAAGTGAGCAAATAATGCTTTATGTGGATGATATTCTATTACTTCTTGATAACACGGATGTGGAGCTGGTTAAGGTAATGGAGGTAATTGATCAATTTGGATATTATTCAGGATTGAAAATAAACTGGGGAAAGTCACATTTGATGTCATTAGGAGAAGAGGGAGGGGTGAGGAGTTTTGATGTACATGTGGTTGATAGAGAAAATAGTTTTAATCATTTGGGAGTAAATATTTCAAGACGTCTGAGTGAATATATGAAGTTGAATGTGTAATCCACTTATTGATGAGTTGAAAAAAAGAATTCATATCTGGAGAAGGCTACCTCTCTCGATGATGGGACATATTAATTTGATAAAGATGATTTTTATTTCCAAAATTCAGTATGTATTACATTGTGCCCCAATATGGTTGTCTACTAGGGTTTTCACTCATTTGGATAGGGAATTTGTTTGGAAGGGAGGGAATTCTAGGATAAGGAAAGAGATTTTGCAGTTACCAATTAAAGAAGGGGGAATGGCACTTCCAGGTCTTTATATTTTCTGATTGCATAGTTTGGGTTAATGAGTGGGGGTAAGAAATCACACAGTTTGGGTTGGCATTTTAAGAAATTGGGTTTTGAAGACAATCAGTTGAATATGATGCAGTTATTAGAATCAGGAATGCTGGACAGTACAAGTAGTGATAATTACGTTTATTAATTTAATGGATCAAGTTTGGAGGGTGTGGGGATGTGCTCGTGGTAGGCTACGGTAGCAGCGGCAGTATTGAGGCAATCACAGAAAGTCTTTGTGATACACTGTGACTTTATTCGCACCAAAGGCATAACAGGCAATGTGCAGACCACACAGGTGCATATCCACATAGTGCATAAAACAAAAGTCCATCCATAGCAAATAAACAGCAGGTTTGAGTCACCTTGTTTTGGGCAGACCACACCGGTCCTGCAGGCTTCTAGGCTACCTGCCTTTGTCTCCCTCAGGCCAGAGCCCCTTCGGCTAGTAGAACCACAGGTCCCAGGGCTATCCTTCAGTTTGTGCTGTGCCCAGTCTCTCCTTGACCAGCACTGTCAAAATCTCCAGCACAGCAAGACACACCCCACCCCCCATCTTCAGCAGGCTGGGTTCTTCAAAGGCCCAGCTCCACCAAAAACCTGGGCTGGCCGTGGGGAACAGGCACCCACCCTGCTCTTAACCTGTTGCCAGTAAGAACCGGACTGGACACACTGCGCCAGCAGCATTTGCCGCTGTAACCGCAATGATCCGGTTCTTACTCCACCGAGGCCAAGACCTCTAGTGGTGCATATCGTCCGTCCATTATTATCCTGGGGACTCTCCTACAAGGGAAATTAAAAAAATGTATATGGGGTAATATTAATTAAGGAGAAATTTAGAAAATTAAACACTATGCAAATTGGTAAAATAAAGGAATGTATTTATTGATTCACTTGTTTGAAATGGGATGAATTAAAATATTTTGAAACATAAAAAAAAAACAATTTGGGATATTGAATAAATAATTCTTTAGATATCTGCAATTGAGGGACGCAATTAATTCAACAAAGGCAGATTCCCAGAAATATAAAAAAGCCCCTATGGATAATATTACTCAATTCATTGATGATAAAAAGATAAAAGGGAGTATTTTTTAAAGAAGATATAGATTATTGTTGAAAATTAAACAGTGTAAAAACAAAATAGTGGCTAAAGAAAAATGGAAGAAAGATATTGTTGGGTGATCAGATGAGCAGTGGGTGGATGTATTGATGAATTGGTGTCTGGTTTTAATGAGGGCCTCTCATGGGGTTTCTCAATTCTTTATTATCTATAGATTGTATTGTTCTCCTCTTTTATTGAAGAAAATGGGTTTAAAACCAATGGATAAATGCCACAGATGTGGTATAGAATATGCAGGCCTCTGTTTTTAATCTAGTATGGAGATGTCCCAAGTTGTTTAGATATTGCTCTGAGATAGCGACTATTATTAAAAAAGTCAAAGGAGTACAAATAGAGGATGACTCATTGGCTTGTGTATTAGAGGGTACAATCCATCTGCGGGTTTCAAAAATGGACAAACAGATACTCTGTAGATTGTTGCTTCAAGCAAGAGTCATTGTTATAAAGAAATGAATAGATAAAGATCCACCCTCTGTAATAGAATGGAGGAGATCGGTTGATAATATGCTTAAGATAGAGAGGATAATTTATAATAATAGGGGTAAGAAGGATAGTTATTTTTTGGGTGTGGGTGGGTCAAGAAAAGGGGGGGGAAATTAGTTGAAAAATATGAGCTGTTTTATTAGGTTTTTTTGCCGTCTATATATGATTGTAAAACAATAAAAATGATTGAAAATGATTAAAAAAAATAGATTGTAGCATATTTTGCACAAGCAATATAACAAGTAACAATCTACCCACATATTATTACAATTTGGAGTGCCAATACCAAACTACACTCTATGCATCATCCGATCAACAATAAGTACGGTATATACATTTGCTCAAATCCCACTTCTGAAACCAAGTGTTTTTAACTTGAAGTCAATGTGATTAACAGTATTTAAAAACTGTGTTTAAATGCAGGTAAAAAAAAGGGAAATCACCTACAGAATAAATGGTAAGCAATCACCTGAACTACACATCACAATATTGGGAGGAGCTTATGTCGCCATGTCTTAGCACATGGTGAACTACAACATCCTACGGAATGCGGAATTCCAGTTATTTTTCTATGCAAAAAGGTTTATACCTTTCAGACCCTCATCCTAAGGATGCCCAATGTGCAGTACACAGGTATCTGAGGCAATCACTCATGAAAGCAGCCATCCTAGCACATACATTACATTACTTATCCTGTACTGATCCTAAGTTACATCCTGTATTATACTCCAGAGCTCTACTTACTATTCTGATGTACATACATTACCTTTTTTAGCCTGTACTGATTCTGAGTTATATCCTTTATTATACTCCAGAGCTGCACTCACTATTCTGCTGTACATACATTACATTACATTACTTAGCCTGTACTGATCCTGAGTATCCTGTATTATATTCCAGAGCTGCACTCACTATTCTGCTGTACATACATTACATTACATTACTTATCCTGTACTGATCCTGAGTTACATCCTGTATTATACCCCAGAGCTGCACTCACTATCCTGCTGGTGGAATCACTGTGTACATACATTACTTATCCTGTACTGATCCTGAGTTACATCCTGTATTATACTCCAGAGCTGCACTCACTATTCTGCTGGTGCAGTCACTGTGTACATACATTACTTATCCTGTACTGATCCTGAGTTACATCCTGTATTATACTCCACAGCTGCACTCACTATCCTGCTGGTGGAATCAATGTGTACATACAGTGGGGGAAATAATTATTTGACCCCTCACTGATTTTGTAAGTTTGTCCAATGACAAAGAAATGAAAAGTCTCAGAACAGTATCATTTCAATGGTAGGTTTATTGTAACAGTGGCAGATAGCACATCAAAAGGAAAATCGAAAAAATAACTTTAAATAAAAGATAGCAACTGATTTGCATTTCATTGAGTGAAATAAGTATTTGAACCCCTACCAACCATTAAGAGTTCTGGCTCCCACAGAGTGGTTAGACACTTCTACTCAATTAGTCACCCTCATTAAGGACACCTGTCTTAACTAGTCACCTGTATAAAAGACACCTGTCCACAGAATCAATCAATCAAGCAGACTCCAAACTCTCCAACATGGGAAAGACCAAAGAGCTGTCCAAGGATGTCAGAGACAAAATTGTAGACCTGCACAAGGCTGGAATGGGCTACAAAACCATTAGCAAGAAGCTGGGAGAGAAGGTGACAACTGTTGGTGCGATTGTTCGAAAATGGAAGGAGCACAAAATGACCATCAATCGACCTCGCTCTGGGGCTCCACGCAAGATCTCACCTCGTGGGGTGTCAATGGTTCTGAGAAAGGTGAAAAAGCATCCTAGAACTACACGGGAGGAGTTAGTTAATGACCTCAAATTAGCAGGGACCACAGTCACCAAGAAAACCATTGGAAACACATTACACCGCAATGGATTAAAATCCTGCAGGGCTCGCAAGGTCCCCCTGCTCAGGAAGGCACATGTGCAGGCCCGTCTGAAGTTTGCCAATGAACACCTGAATGATTCAGAGAGTGACTGGGAGAAGGTGCTGTGGTCTGATGAGACCAAAATAGAGCTCTTTGGCATTAACTCAACTCGCTGTGTTTGGAGGAAGAAAAATGCTGCCTATGACCCCCAAAACACCGTCCCCACCGTCAAGCATGGGGGTGGAAACATTTTGCTTTGGGGGTGTTTTTCTGCTAAGGGCACAGGACAACTTATTCGCATAAACGGGAAAATGGACGGAGCCATGTATCGTGAAATCCTGAGCGACAACCTCCTTCCCTCTGCCAGGAAACTGAAAATGGGTCGTGGATGGGTGTTCCAGCACGACAATGACCCAAAACATACAGCAAAGGCAACAAAGGAGTGGCTCAAGAAGAAGCACATTAAGGTCATGGAGTGGCCTAGTCAGTCTCCGGACCTTAATCCAATCGAAAACCTATGGAGGGAGCTCAAGCTCAGAGTTGCACAGAGACAGCCTCGAAACCTTAGGGATTTAGAGATGATCTGCAAAGAGGAGTGGACCAACATTCCTCCTAAAATGTGCGCAAACTTGGTCATCAATTACAAGAAACGTTTGACCTCTGTGCTTGCAAACAAGGGTTTTTCCACCAAGTATTAAGTCTTTTTTTGTTAGAGGGTTCAAATACTTATTTCACTCAATGAAATGCAAATCAGTTGCTATCTTTTATTTAAAGTTATTTTTTCGATTTTCCTTTTGATGTGCTATCTGCCACTGTTACAATAAACCTACCATTGAAATGATACTGTTCTGAGACTTTTCATTTCTTTGTCATTGGACAAACTTACAAAATCAGTGAGGGGTCAAATAATTATTTCCCCCACTGTACATTACTTATCCTGTACTGATCCTGAGTTACGTCCTGTATTATACTCCAGAGCTGCACTCACTATTCTGCTGGTGCAGTCACTGTGTACATACATTACGTTACTTATCCTGTACTGATCCTGCATTACATCCTTTATCATACTTCAGAGCTGCACTCTGCATAAAGATGTAATATTACTAATGTGTGCTATTATATTTCAGTACTCTCAGTCATATTGGTTGCTACTCTTCTAATCCTATTCTATTATTTAATTTTTTTTTTGCATTCCCAGAAAAGTAAACTGCTATATCATTAGAATTGAAAAAAATAAATAAGTAGAATATAAATGTTAAAAACTTGACAGATGAGGATGACTAAGAATTCTTTATATGTGTACATTTACGCGATATCTTATCATCTGTAAATGCTACCACTTATTTTGTCCTTAAAGAGACTTAGTTTTTGCTTTTGAGTATATTATTCTGGTATTAGGCAGTGACATTGACACTTAAACCTCCTTTTCTCATTTGTTTGCTACTGAGATAATCTTTCCCAGAGTGAAGGAAAGTGCCGAGCTCCACACGCTGACAGCAAAGCAAATCCTGCAACTTTTTACTGATAGACAGTGAAAGAAAAATGAGGCAAAGTAGTCACATTAAATACAAAGTGGAGGTCAGAAATGGAAGAATAGGCAACATCCAGGGGCCCCAAGGAGGGGCTCTTGGACATAGAGTACATTGATCCTGATGTGAGTACAGAGCCTATAGAGAAGGAGTGTTGTATCAGTCTTTTTTTATACTTATCTTTAGGATAAAAAAAATAAAATAAAATAATCTTCTTGATACACATGAAAAAGACTAATTTAGGCTACTTTCACACTAGCTACTGCTTTATACACTCACCTAAAGAATTATTAGGAACACCATACTAATACGGTGTTGGACCCCCTTTTGCCTTCAGAACTGCCTTAATTCTACGTGGCATTGATTCAACAATGTGCTAATAGCATTCTTTAGAAATGTTGGCCCATATTGATAGGATAGCATCTTGCAGTTGATGGAGATTTGAGGGATGCACATCCAGGGCACGAAGCTCCCGTTCCACCACATCCCAAACATGCTCTATTGGGTTGAGATCTGGTGACTGTGGGGGCCATTTTAGTACAGTGAACTCATTGTCATGTTCAAGAAACCAATTTGAAATGATTCGAGCTTTGTGACATGGTGCATTATCCTGCTGGAAGTAGCCATCAGAGGATGGGTACATGGTGGTCATGAAGGGATGGACATGGTCAGAAACAATGCTCAGGTAGCCCGTGGCATTTAAACGATGGCCAATTGGCACTAAGGGGCCTAAAGTGTGCCCAGAAAACATCCCCCACACCATTACACCACCACCACCAGCCTGCACAGTGGTAACAAGGCATGATGGATACATGTTCTCATTCTGTTTACGCCAGATTCGGACTCTACCATTTGAATGTCTCAACAGAAATCGAGACTCATCAGACCAGGCAACATTTTTCCAGTCTTCAACAGTCCAATTTTGGTGAGCTCGTGCAAATTGTAGCCTCTTTTTCCTATTTGTAGTAGAGATGAGTGGTACCCGGTGGGGTCTTCTGCTGTTGAAGCCCACTTTTCTTTCCCATTCTGACATTCAGTTTGGAGTTCAGGAGATTGTCTTGACCAGGACCACAACCCTACATGCATTAAAGCAACTGCCATGTGATTGGTTGACTAGATAATCGCATTAATGAGAAATAGAACCGGTGTTCCTAATAATTCTTTAGGTGAGTGTAAGTATCGCATGCTGACCGATTGTGCCACTGGAGCACTTATATGGGCAGCACGGTGGCTCAGTGGTTAGCACTGGTGCTTTCCAGCGCTTGGGTCCTAGGTTTGAATCTGACCAAGGACAACATCTGCACAGAGTTTGTACTTTCACACTAGCATTAATGTTTTCCGGTATTGAGATCCATCATAGGGTCTCAATACAGTAAGAAAAAGCTTCCGTTTTGTCCCCATTCATTGTCAATGGGGACAAAACGTAACTGAACATAACGGAGCGCTCCAAAATGCATTCTGTTCCGTTCTCATACTGGAGAGCAAACCGCAATCTGACACAATAGAAAACGGATCTGTCACCATTGACTTTAAAAGGAGTTCATGGCAGATCCATCTTAGCCATGTTAGGCATAATACAACCGGATCCGTTCATAACGGATGCAGATGGTTGTATTATCAGAAACGAAAGAATTTTTGCTGAACCCCGCCGGATCCAGCAAAAACGCTAGTGTGAAAGTCAAGAGACAGAAATAGTTGAATGAGCTACAATAGAGGAATTGAGATAAAACAATCATAACTATGGGAGGAACCCAGATACAAATAAAATAATATGGTTGCATAAGTTTGCACACCCTTAAACTAATATTTTGTTGAAACACATTTTATTACAGCACTCAGTCTTCTTGGCTATGAGTCTATCAGCATGGCACATTTTGACTTGACAAGATTTGCTCACTCTTCTTTGCAAAAACCCTCCAAATGTGTCAGATTGCGAGGGCATCTCCTGGGCACAGCCCTCTTCAGATCACCCCACAGATTGCGAGGGCATCTCCTGGGCACAGCCCTCTTCAGATCACCCCACAGATTGCGAGGGCATCTCCTGGGCACAGCCCTCTTCAGATCACCCCACAGATTGCGAGGGCATCTCCTGGGCACAGCCCTCTTCAGATCACCCCACAGATGGCGAGGGCATCTCCTGGGCACAGCCCTCTTCATATCACACCACAGATTGCGAGAGCATCTCCTGGGCACAGCCCTCTTCAGATCACCCCACAGATTCTCAATAGGATTCAGGTCTGGGCTCTGGCTGGGCCATTCCTAAACTTTAATCTTCTTCTGGTGAAGCCATTCCTTTGTTGATTTGGAATCAACAAGGTAAAAGAGGAGAGAAGATTTTAAAGAAGAAAAACTGCTACAAGAGGACATAGTTTTAAATTAGAGCGGCAAAGGTTTAAAAGTAATAACAGGAAGTATTACTTTACTGAGAGAGTAGTGGATGCATGGAATAGCCTTCCTGCAGAAGTGGCAGCTGCAAATACAGTGAAGGAGTTTAAGCATGCATGAGATAGGCATAAGGCCATCCTTCATATAAGATAGGGCCGGGGCTATCCATAGTACTCAGTATATTGGGCAGACTAGATGGGCCAAATGGTTCTTATCTGCCGACACATTCTATGTTTCTATGTATGCTTTGGGTCGTTGTCATGCTGAAAGATGAAGTTCAGCTTTCTAGCAGAAGCCTGAAGGTTTTGGGCCAATATTGACTGGTATTTGGAACTGTTCATAATTCCCTCTAGCTTAACTAAGGCCCAGTTCCACTTGAAGAAGAACAGCCCCTTGGCATGATGCTGCCACCACCATGCTTCACTGTGGGGATGGTGTTCTTTTAGGTGATGTGCAGTGTTGTTTTTGCGCCAAACATATCTTTTGGAATTATGGCCAAAAAGTTCAACCTTGGTTTCATCCGACCATAACACCTTTTCCCACATGCTTTTGGGAGACTTTAGATGTGTTTTTGCAAATTGCTTGGATGTTTCTCTTGGTAAGAAAAGACTTTTGTCCTGGCACTCTACCCCATAGCCCAGACATATGAAGAATATGGGAGATTGTTGTCACATGGACCACACAGCCAGTATTTGCCAGATATTCCTGCAGCTCCATTTATTGATGACCTATCCTCAGGAGAGGTCATCAATACCAGATCGGCGTGGTTCCGACACCCGGCACTCCCACTGATCAGCTGTTTGAAGAGGAGGTGCTCGCCGTGCCAGCGCTGCCTCCTCTTCAATGTTTACCTTCTTGCCGTTGCATCTGCACTGGAGAGCAGGTGTAATTACACCCAAGCCGTCACATTCATTTCAGTGGGACAGCTTGGGTATAATTACACCTGCTCAACACTGCAGATGCAACAGCGAGAAGGAAAACAGTGAAAAGGAGGCTGCGCTGGCACGGCGCGCGCCTCCTCTTAAAAAAGCTGATCGGCGGGGGTGCCGGGGGTCGTACCCCGCCGATCTGATATTGATGACCTATCCTGAGGATAGGTCATCAATAAATATAACTCGGACAACCCCTTTAATGTTGCTGTAGGCCTCTTAGTAGCCTCCCAGACCAGTTTTCTTCTTGTTTTTTCATAAATTTTGGAAGGACGTCCAGTTCTTGGTAATGTCTCTGTTGTGCCATATTTTTTCCACTTGATGATGACTGTCTTCACTGTGTTCCATGTAGTGGTGTCGCTAGAGGGGGAAGAGGGGGGGCAATCGCCCCCCCTATGTTGTTCTTTGCCCCCCCGGGTGCCCCCCCGCTGATTCCCCCAGGTGAATACTAATGAACACATTCCATTATGGAAGCGCTCATTACTACCGAAGGACCAGGAAGTGGTGAACGCTCTGTACTCACCACTTCCTGGTCCTCGGCTGATGGCTGTGCAGGGCTGCGCACAGCGTGAGGGCGCTCTGTGACCTCACGCTGTGTGCGCCATTTTAGAGCACAGTCAACTGAGGAGGGCTATGGGGGCTAATAGGAGGCATATGGGGGCTAATTGGAGGCATATGGGGGCTAATTGGAGGCATATGGGGCTAATTGGAGGCATATAGGAGCTAATGAGGCATATGGAGGCTAATGAGGCATATGGGCGCTAATAAGAGGCATAATGGGGCTAATTAGGCATATGGGAGCTAATAAGAGGCATAATGTGGGCTAATGAGGCATAATGGCTTATAATGGGGGCTAATGAGGCATAATGGGGGCTAATAAGATGAATAAGGGCTTATATTGGGGGCTAATGAGGCATAAGGGCTGATATGGGGGCTAATGAGAGGCATGGGGGCTGATATGGGGGTGATAAGAGGCATAATGGGGGCTAATAAGAGGAATAATGGGGGCTAATGAGGCATAAGGGCTTATAATGGGTGCTAGAGAGGCATAAGGGCTGATATGAGAGGCATAATGAGGGCTAATGAGAGGCATAATGTGTCATCAACAGATGCCCCCATAACAGTGTGTCTTCCATAGATCCACCATAACAGTGCGCCTGCGCACTGACGAGAGACAGAAAGAAGGGGAAAGAATCCGCGGAAGCAAGCAGAGGACGGCACAGCAGACGACTGAATAGCTTCTTTTGTAAGTAAATTGTTTTATTATAACTGTATCCCTGCAGACCGCAACTCTCTCGTATTTTGTAATCCTATTTATATATACTTATTTTGTTTTTGCCTCCCCATTTTTGACTGTGGTATCTTTGTTCCCCCCTATATATTGTTCCTAGAGTCGCCACTGGTTCCATGGTATATCTAATGCCTTGGAAATTTGTTTGTCCCCTTCTCCTGACTGTTACCTTTTAACAATGAGATCCTTCTGATGCTTTGGAAGATCTCTGTGGACCATGGATTTTGCTGTGGGATGCAACTAAGAAAATTTCAGGAAAGACCAACTAGAGCAGCTGAACTTTATTTGGGGTTAATCAGAGGCACTTTAAATGATGGCCGGTGTATGCTGACTCCTATTTAACAGGATTTTAAATGTGATTGTTTACTTCTGAACACAGCTACATCCCCAGTTATAAGAGGGAGGACACTTATGCAACCACATTATTTTTTTTTATTTTTTTTCTTCCCTCTACCTAAAAGATTTCAGTTTGTTTTTCAATTGAGTGGTACAGTTAATAGGTCACATTAAAGGTGGAAAAAGTTCTAAAATGATTTATCTTTATCAATTTTTTTTACAGCACAGAAACCTGACATTTTAACAGGGGTGTGAAGACTTTTTATATCCACTGTATATATATTGTAGGAAGGCGCCAGGGAACATCGTTGACGGAAGGTATTTGTCATCGACGTTCCTGGCCTCGGTGGAGTAAGAGCCAGTTTTGTCAGCAGGTGTCAGCAGTAGTGTTGATCGAGCACCAAAGTGCTCGGGTGCTCTGGTTCTCTACCGAGCACAAAGGAAGTCAATAAGAGAACCCGAGCATTAAACCAGGCGCCCCCTGCTCTGAAGAGGGGAGGGTGTTTGGTTCATAGGAAAAGGTCAGAAATTTATGGAAACACCACTGAAATGGTTCAGGAACAGCATGGGGAAGATGTCTGGATGCATCTTGGACTCCCAGGTCGCTGCCGGGAACGATGTTGTCCGAGTAGTACGCCACTTTTACAGACTGACAATAATACGCACAAAACCGAAGATAAAATCGATTTTAGAGAAAAAATTGTTAGAAAGCATTCTTTCCTATATATTTACTTGTATATAAAGTGCAAGTGCTGCCAAAAATTACAAGGAAGAGGCACTCCAATACAACCTGTATACCACATAAAGGAGGGCCTCATTCACATTGTGGTACAATTGTTCAGGTAGTGGGACTCCTACACTCATAAAGCCTATGCTCTAAGTGAAAGGGCTGCCAAAAATTACAAGGAATCTGCACTCCGATACACCCTTTATTACACATAAAGGAGGGCATCATACACCCTTCAAAAATTATGATTGATGGCCTTCTAGTGACCCTCAAAAACATTAGCAGCAAGGGCCTGCTGATGACCCTCTAAAACATTACGGGTGAGGGCCTGCTGCTGAGCTGACCATCTAAAACATTAAGGGTGAGGGTCTGCTGCAGGCCTGACTATCTAAATTATTAAGGGCGAGTGCCTGCTGCTGATCTGAGCATCGACAAAATAATGGGCAAATGCCTGCTGATGAGCTGACCATTGAAAAAATGATGAGCAAGTTCCTGACGCTTAGCTAACCATTAAAAAAATTATAGGCGAGGGCCTGCTGGTGAGCTGACTCTGTAAAACATTATTGTTGAGGGCCTGCTGGTGAGCTGACCCTCAAAAACATTATATGTGAGGGCCTGCAGGTGAGCTTACCCTGTAAAAGATTGTAGGTGAGGGCCTGCTGGTGAGCCAACCCTCTAAAACATTAAATGTGAGGGCCTGCAGGTGAGCTGACCCTCTAAAAGATTGTAGGTGAGGGTCTGCTGGTGAGCTGACCCTCTAAAACATTATATGCGAGGGCCTGCGGGTGAGCTGACCCTCTACAACATTAGAAGTGAGGGCAGACTAATAAGCATGTTGATATGATGGAAGAGGAGGAGGACGAGAAAAGGAGTCAACCATATACCCTTTTTTGTGGTGGA
The DNA here is from genome assembly GCF_014858855.1 of Bufo gargarizans. Classification (NCBI taxonomy): domain Eukaryota; kingdom Metazoa; phylum Chordata; class Amphibia; order Anura; family Bufonidae; genus Bufo; species Bufo gargarizans. Next base: position 49,459,082 of record NC_058088.1, read on the forward strand.
AGGGGTGCATGGGAATACAGTGTATTCAGTACATTATAAAAAACACATTTAAAGTGCCTTTATGTTAATCCGCTTTCCTCTAATGGAGTAGAGAAGTCAGGGGCAATCCAGGCCTTATTCGTTTTTCTGAGTCAACCTGTCAGCATTTTCAGTTGACAGTCGGATGCGCTTATCAGTTAATATGCCCTCAGCAGCACTAAATACCCGCTCTGACAAAATGCTGGTGGCAGGACAGGCCAGCACCTCCAAGGCGTAGTGCCACATGTCCAGCTTGGACACCCAGTAGTTGTAAGGCACAGAGGGATAATTGAAAATGCTGACACGGTCTGCTACGTACTCCTTCACCAGCTTCAAAAATGTTTCCCTCCTTTTCCCTAGGCTGCACATCAGGGTGAGGGTGCTGGTGGGGTGTCATGAATCTGTCCCAGGCTTTGGAGAGTGTTGCCCTGCCTCTGATGGAACTGCTGTGTGTTCTCCTCGTCTCCCCTCCTCGGTTGCCCAAGGAACTATGTACTCTGCCACCAGCGTTGTTGTCAGCTGGAAGTTTTTGGAGCAATTTTTCCACAATGACCCTCTGGTATTGCACCATTTTGCTCATCCTCTCCACCACAGGAATGAGAGATGAGAAGTTCTCTTTGTAGCGGGGTCAAGAAGGGTTAACAAGCAGTAATCTGTGTTGTTCAAAATGTGTGGGTCAAGGGAAAGTCAGCCTAACATAAAGTCAGCCATGTGTGCCAGAGTACCAACAGGCAAGACTTTGCTGTCGTCATCAGGAGGATGACTTCTAATCTCCTCATCCTCTTCCTCCTCACACGCGGGGCACCTTCACCAGTAGCTCAGGCAAATTAGGGTAGGTTTTGAGAAACTGCTGAACCACTAAGTTTAAGATGTGGGCTAGGCATGGGATGTGTGTGAGCTTGTCGAGCTCCAAAGTCGCCACCAAGTTATGGCCATTATCAGACACAACCATGCCTGGTTCTAGGTTGAGTGGCAAGAGCCACAGCTATATCTGGTCTCTTATTTCCTGCCATAGGACGGTGCTGGGAGGGGAGGCGGGAAAGGGGCCATTTTTTAGTGGGCACAGTGAAGGGATCAGTTGTCCTCCCTCCCCTCCTATTTAAAAAGTGTACTGTGAGCCTACTCACCATGTCCGAGGTGGAGGCGATGCTTGTGCAGCTCAAAACGGCTGCTAAACAGAGGTCCAGGATGGCTGAAGGCTCAGGCCCAGGGCCTGCTGGCGGGGTCGGGTGGTGCTGCTGCTGAACAGCCCCCAGAAAAACGGCCACGGAGGACCTGGCCTCCGGACAAGCCTGAGCCCGGAGGTAATGCTGAGGGTCGGCGCAGAGTGAGGAGCCCCTCCAGGCGGCTGCGGGGCATGTTAGCTCCAGGCGGGCACAGGCCGGAAGGAATCCAGCAGCATGGCAGGACCCAGGCCCTGGGAAAGGATCCCCTTCTTTTTCAATGTAAGTGGGCGGCAGGGGAGCAGGACCAGGTGCCAAGCATAGGAGCGATTGCAGGAGTGAGCAGCAGGAGCGGCATGGCCAAGATGGAGGCTTGACATCTTCTTCCCAGGCTGAGCAGCACAAGGCTGGCATACTGTCTTCTGGAGCTTTGGTGACACCTAGTGGTACGGTGGTGGAACTGCGCACCCAGGCAACAGGTGGAGAAGAAATCTCTTCAGAGGATTTCCTGAGGATCCCAGGACATGGGGGGTGACTGCACGCAACACCTTCAAGCTCATGTTCCAGCTGGCGAAGTCGCAGCATCTGTGCAGCCAGGTGAGTCATAAGGGGTTAACCCCTTGATGGTGGCAAATCTGATGAGAACCCTAGGGGTGGGGGGTACCCTGGAGGCAGCAGTCATGGGGGGTTAGGGGAGATTTGGGTCGCGTTAAGGGAGTTGGTGCAAGAATTAATGGCACATGGGTCGACGGCGGGGTCCCCATTGGCGGCATGGGGTGTTTCAGGGGAAGGGAGCTCCGGTCAAAGGGGACGACTGTGAGAGGCGGTAGTAGCTGTGAGGTCGGGGCTGGAAGGACTTTAGCAGAGTTGGGAGGTGATAAGGATGGGGGAGTAGACGTTGAGGCGATAAGGATGGCTATGTGCCGCGTCATCAAAATGGCAAAGGGCGAGGTGTATGTTTTCTTTGAAGGACCCTTAAGGGCGCATTTAAAGTAAGAGGTGCTGGATAAAATTTGGATAGTCGGAGCGCTCGGTGGCAGTTCAGAAGGGTTTGTGCTTCCTCTTTAATGAGGTCACATGCAAATATGGGAACAAGTGCAAGTTTAAGCATGAATGCTCATCTTGCGGGGGAGAAACATGGAGCCGCTCGGTGTTTGTTATCCGCAGGTCAAAGACGGACCAGTTGGGCAGGGGTTGCAGGGTGGTTTTATTTGAGGTCTGGGGGTCGGACACTTGCCCGGTGAGGTGTCTCTGGTATTTTGGTTTACAGGGGGCTTTAGGTCAGCCATTGTCAGTACATGAAGACGGGTCTTTTCTGTTGTGTTTTTAATTTATTTCAGTTTTTAGAGTTTGTTTGAGGCTGGATCCGTTGCTTTTTAGGGGCATTTGTTTTGGATTGGGGCTGCCACGAAGGCAGCGAGGAGGGGTCTGGGGGACGAGGTGATCCGTCGTATCGGGCGTTGGGAATCCATCCGTTTTTGTTCATACATTCGGCTGGACCTTAACGGGGTCTGAGTATTTGCGGGAGAATTTTTTATTTAGATCAGGGTTGACGGTGGCGTTTCTTTGTTTTGTTTTTCAGATGTTCCAGCGTGCTTAGTGTGGATCCTGTGGCACTCTTATGTGTTTTGGGGGGCTTTACGTGCGGCAGTCCGGCCGGACAGCAGGCAGTTGGGGTTTCTGAGATGTGAGGCGGTGATACGCTGGCTAGGCCTTCAAGGTATGGTGTGGAGTAGGGTTCTGCCAGAGTTTTATAGGTTTGCACGGCTAGATGAGGCTCCTGGGATTTAAGTTTTGCATGTGGGAGGAAACAACTTAGGGTGTGCCTGTTTAGGGAGCTGATTAGGGACATCAAGTTTGATTGTGCACGCAGTTACCGGGGGTTGTAATTGTGTGGTCAGATATCGTGCCGAGTAAGAGGTGAAGGGAGGCGAGGTCGGTAGTGAGAGTAAATAATGCTCGAATTAAGGTGAATTGGGGCGGTGGCGCGGTTTGTGGTCAGGAATGGGGGAGTGGCAGTGCGGCACAGGGAGTTCAAGGATGGGGAGGGGGCTTTTTGGCTGACGGGCGGAGTGCATCTTATTGCAGTGGGATGTGTAAACTTTACAAAGGAGATGTACCCCAGGTAATGTCGCTGTCCGCAGCCGACACCGTCTACGGAAAAAGTACACTGGATGTCACAGATATTTTTGGGATGCGCACACTTTACACAGGAGATGTAGCGCAGATAATGTTGATGTCTGCAGCTGACTAACTATTGCATGCTATTTAGCTCAGGATGCGCTAAAAATAAGTATTGCTGCCACACACAATAGTACTTAAAAAGACTTTTGGGTCTGTAAAGGTTTTGCAAAAAAAAATATATTGCTGCTGCCACACACAACAATAGTCCTTAAAAGTTTTTCAAATAAAAAAATATATATTTCACTCCCTACACTATCTTTCCCTTCTTTAGCACAGCTCTCTCTGAAAAACACTGAGCTGAACACGTGTGTGTCATCGGGTGCTATATAGCACCCGATGACGCGTTCCGGCCAGCCAGCCAATCACTGTAATGCCAGTAACCAACATGGCTACGGCATAACAGTGAAGGGCAGCATTTACCTGCACATTTATTGGCTGCATAACATCCAACAAACATGCGGGGAGGAGACTCGAGCATTGCAGTCGAGAACATGTGGTATTCGGCTGAATACCGCCATGTGCCGACTGCCAAGCATCGAGATGCTAGAGCCGAACTGGTGTTCGGCCGAGCATGCTCGATCAACACTAGTCAGCAGAAGTTGCTGTTTGACATCTTGCTATTTAGTATACCTGTAATAGCTGATCCAGGATAGAACTTATTGGGAGTAGTCAAAGTGCTGGGTGGGTGACTACTCCTACTATATAAAAAACCCAGCCAGCAGTGTCAGCTAGTGGTAATTACCTCTCTCTCTCTGACAGAGGGGCTCTGGCAAATGCTGTATTGGGATTTGAGCCGTGTGCTAGGCTGGAGGCCTTAGTTTGGGAGGTCTGCTCTGTCCTGAGCAATGCTGATCGGTTGTGAACTAACACCTAGGATAACAAGTGACTATTTTGCTGTATGAATTTTCTAGGTGTGAACGAACACCAAAACTTCAAATGGACTGTCATACTGTTTTGTTGCAATAAGTGTGAATAAAACACTGAGTCTTTGCTTCTATACTGTGTCTGCTTGTCCTGTCTACCAGAGCGAATCCCCAAAATTGGTGGAGTATGCGGGCAAAAGCAGTGAGGCTGGCGTGAATGCCGAAATATTTTTTGGTTTGCATTTTTGGTCACGGTTGTATGTTGTACATCAAACCAGCGGTATTACAACCCATGTTTCATGACAAAATGGAGACTGTTGTGAAGGCCCTTATGGAGGCTAATCTGCAGCAGTGAGAGATAAACCTGCAACAACGGTAGGCCAACAAGCAGCAGCAAGAGACCAACCAGTTGCTGCTACAACATGTGATGGCTTTGCAGACAGCAGGAGCAACCCCGAGCGTCCACGATGCCCGGAAGGCAGTCCGTGCGGCAATTCCTAAGATGACTCCCGCAAATGACATCGAAACCTACCTGGCGATGTACGAGAAAGTGGCCACAAGGGAGAAACTACCCCGAGAACAGTGGAAGTGGGAGACACTCTAGCGGAGGCCTTGCTGGGAGTCTGGTGTCCCTAGTAAGGGCTCCCCTGGTACGGTTCGCTGAGTATACTGGCCGGAAAGTCAGGTCATGTACATTCATGGGGACTTAAAAGACTATCCCACCGCCCTGGTGTCTCTAACCACGGGGGTCGGCAGGTGGACTCACGAAGTGGCAGTTGCCACAAACTTACACTACGAACTTATAATCAGGAGAGACTTCCCGGGGTTCCCGGCACTGTGGCCTGCTATGAAATTGACTGATACCCATGAGACGCGGTAACCTTAGCAAAGTGACTTTGCTCCAGGGAGAGGACAGAACCCTGGGAACCGGAGGCCGAAGTGACAGCGGTAGGGGTGACAGCCACTTCGGTGGAAGAGAGGGAGACTACCCCACTGAGTGTAATGGTGGGAGATGTGGAGGACTTGCTGCCTGGGCCTGAGCTCAATGTCTCCGGGGATAATTTTGCTACTGGACAACACCAGGACCCAACCCTATCCCAAGCCAGGAATAATGTATTAATACTAGATGGTGAACCACAACAAGCTGGAGCAGAGTCGGTGTTCCCCCATTTTGTGGTTCATCAGGCTATGTTGTATCAGGTAAACCAGCTGCAGGATGAACCCCTTGAACAGTTGGTGGTGCCCCAGGCTTGCTGCAAACTCGTGCTAGAGTTAGCCCACCATCAATGTTCTCGGGGGTAATCTGGGAATGCCCCAAGCAGCTTTTTCTCAGTCCCTTGGTACCTCTCCAGATCATTGAGGTACCATTTGAGCAAATCGCTATGGACCTCGTAGGCCCAGTACCGAAGTCCACTAGAGGACACCAACACATCTTGGCCGTCCTAGACTACGCCACTCGGTACCCGGAGGGGGTACCACTGCAACATACATCCGCTAAACTTATAGCTAATGGAGATATTCTCCTGAGTGGGGCTACTTAAAGAGGTTCTGACTGACCAGTGGACCCCTTTTATGTCCAAGGTCATGAGGGAACTCTGTAAGTTGCTGCATATCAAACAGTTACACAGGTCTGTTTACCATCTGCAAATAGATGGTCTGGTTGAAAGGGTGTTGTCTAAAGATGAGATGGACTGGGACCTTGTTCTGACGTATCTCGTGTTAGCTGTGCGAGAGGTACCCCAGGCCTCTACTGGGTTCTCTCCCTTTAAATTGCTATATGACAGACATCCTCGTGGTTTGTTGGATGTAGCCAAAGAAGCATGAGAACAACAACCCACTCCGCATAAAAGTGTCCTTCGGTATGTTACCAATATGCGACAGAGGATAGACCATTTTTCCTCTTGTCAGGGTGCATATGGAGGCCGCTCAGCAAGCCCAGAGTCTGATCTATAATCGGCAGGCTCGGGTCCGGATCTTTAACCCAGATGATCGGGTTTTGGTTCTGATGCTGAACGTGGACAGTAAGTTCCTGGCGAGGTGGCAGGGGCCGTACGAGGTACTTGAAAAAATTGGAGAGGTAAATTACAAGGTACACCAGCCAGAGAGGTGAAAGCCGGAGCAGGTGTGCCATGTAAATCTACTCGTTGAAAGATAGGGGAACCTGTACTAAAGATAGCCCGTGGCCAGGTTTTCTAGGGGAAGCGGTTTCGGCCCCTCTGTCTGAAGCAAGGGAAGTGGCTGCCACAATAAGAATTGCTGACAGCCTCTCCTTTAAGCAGGCTCAGGAGGCCAGGGAGTTTATTAGCCGGAACACGGATATGTTCTAGGACCTCCCTGGACGCACTTCTACAATTCGGCATGACATTGTCACTGAGCCTCAGGCGAAAGTCCGGTTAAAACCATACTGGGTACCCGAGGCTCGGCGACAAGTCATCTAAGTAGAAGTGCAGATGATGCTGAGGCTAGACGTCATTGAGGAGTCTAAAAGTGAGTGGGCTAGTCCTATAGTGCTAATACCCAAGCTGGACAGGATACTCTGGTTTTGTAACGATTTTCAAAAACTAAACGAGATCTCTAAGTTTGATGCATATCCCATGCATTGGGTGGATGAGCTTATTGAGAGGTTAGGCCAAGCCCGGTATTTTTCTGTTTTGGACCTCACCAAAGGGTACTGGCAGGTACCCTTGATGGAGGCTGCCAAAGAGAAAACTACCTTCATCACACCAGAGCGGCTGTACCAATATAAGGTGTTACCCTTTGGTCTGCATGGCACCCCTGCCGCTTTTCAATGGCTCATAGACATTGTGCTGCGTTCACATCGTTGGTACGCTTCGGCTTACCTGGACGATATTGTCATCCACAGTACCAATTGGGAAAGTCGTCTACCCAAAGTGCATGCTGTAGTGGATGCACTTAGGAAGGCTGGACTGACCGCTAACCCAAATAAATGTACAATAGGCTTAGAGGAGATTAAGTACCTGGGGTACGTCATTGTAGGTGGAGTTATCAAACCCCAAGTAAATAAAATAGAGGTGATTCGTAATTGGACCTGTCACCACGAGGCAAGTAAAGTTGTTCCTGGGAATGGTGGGCTAATATATGAGGTTCGTTCCCCATTTTGCCACTTTAGCGGCTCCGTTGACAGGGCTCTTGAAGGGACAGAAGTCCATGATTGTCCGCTGGAATGCCCAGGTGGAAGAGGCTTTTTCTGCGTTGAAGTAGGCCTCAGAGCTGTACTCTCTCAGGAAATCAATGTGGAGGAACATCCCGTTGTTTTCCTGAGCCCCAAGCTCGCCCCAACCAGAGACCAGGTACAGTATAGTGGAGAGAGAGTGTTTGTCCATCAAGTGGGCACTCGAGTCTCTCCGCTATTATCTGTTGGGGAGAAAGTTCTGTCTGGTGACCGACCACTCCCCTTGCAAGTGGATGAGCCAGGCCAAAGAGAGGAATGCTCGGATCACCAGATTGTTCTTGTCATTACAGAAAATTAAGTTCTCAGTGGAACACAGGGCAGGCCGCTTGCAGGGAAACGCGGATGCCCTATCCCGGGTAAACTGTCTGGCAAGTGTTCACCCCCTCAGGGTTGAACAAAGGGGGCGGTATGTAGGAAGGTGCAAGGGACCGTCGTTGATGGAAGGTATGTGTCACAGAGGTTCCTGGACTCGGTGGAGTAAGAGCCAGTTTTCATGTGTCAGCAGCAGTTGCTGTTTGACACCTTGCTATTTAATATAGCTCTAATAGCTGATCCAGGACGGCTCTTACTCAGAGTAGTCAAAGTGTTGGGTGGGTGACTACTCCCCCCTTTCCAGGCCGGGTCTTGCCTGGTCTATATAAAAAAAAAACAGACAGCAGTGTCAGCTGGTGGTAATTACCTCTCTCTCTCTCTGGAAATCGCTGGATTGGGATCTGAGCCGTGTGCTAGGCTGTAGGCCTGAGTTTGGGAGGTCTGCTTTGTCCTGATCAATGCAGATCGGGTGTGAACTAACACCTAGGATAACAGGTGACTCTTTTGCTGTATGAACTGTCTAGGTGTGAACGAACACCAAAACTGCAAATGGACTGTCATACTGTTTTTTTTGCCATAAGTGTGAATAAAACACTGAAGTTTTTGAGTTACAAACTGATCTTTGCCTCTATACTGCATCCGCTTGTCCTGTCTACCTACATTATATATAGGATTGTATATGAGAGCACATTATACGGTATACATGGTACATACATTATATATAGGACAGTATATGAGAGCACATTATACAGTATACATGGTACATACATTATATATAGGAGTGTATATGAGAGCAGATTATACAGTATACATGACCCATACATTATATATAGCACTGTATATGAGAGAACATTATACAGTATACATGACCCATACATTATATATAGGACAGTATATGAGAGCACATTATACAGTATACATGGTACATACATTATATATAGCACTGTATATGAGAGAACATTATACAGTATACATGACCCATACATTATATATAGGACTGTATATGAGAGCACATTATACGGTATACAGGACCCATACATTATATATAGCACTGTATATGAGAGCACATTATACTATATACAGTACAGACCAAAAGTTTGGACACACCTTCTCATTCAAAGAGTTTTCTTTATTTTCATGACTATGAAAATTGTAGATTCACACTGAAGGCATCAAAACTATGAATTAACACATGTGGAATTATATACATAACAAAAAAGTGTGAAACAACAGAAAATATGTCATATTCTAGGTTCTTCAAAGTAGCCACCTTTTGCTTTGATTACTGCTTTGCACACTCTTGGCATTCTCTTGATGAGCTTCAAGAGGTAGTCACCTGAAATTGTCTTCCAACAGTCTTGAAGGAGTTCCCAGAGATGCTTAGCACTTGTTGGCCCTTTTGCCTTCACTCTGCGTCCAGCTCACCCCAAACCATCTCGATTGGGTTCAGGTCCGGTGACTGTGGAGGCCAGGTCATCTGGCGCAGCACCCCATCACTCTCCTTCATGGTCAAATAGCCCTTACACAGCCTGGAGGTGTGTTTGGGGTCATTGTCCTGTTGAAAAATAAATGATGGTCCAACTAAACGCAAACCGGATGGAATAGCATGCCGCTGCAAGATGCTGTGGTAGCCATGCTGGTTCAGTATGCCTTCAATTTTGAATAAATCCCCAACAGTGTCACCAGCAAAGCACCCCCACACCATCACACCTCCTCCTCCATGCTTCACGGTGGGAACCAGGCATATAGAGCCCATCCGTTCACCTTTTCTGCGTCGCACGAAGACACGGTGGTTGGAACCAAAGATCTCAAATTTGGACTCATCAGACCAAAGCACAGATTTCCACTGGTCTAATGTCCATTCCTTGTGTTCTTTAGCCCAAACAAGTCTCTTCTGCTTGTTGCCTGTCATTAGCAGTGGTTTCCTAGCAGATCTTCTACCATGAAGGCCGGATTCACACAGTCTCCTCTTAACAGTTGTTCTAGAGATGTGTCTGCTGCTAGAACTCTGGGTGGCATTGACCTGGTCTCTAATCTGAGCTGCTGTTAACCTGCGATTTCTGAGGCTGGTGACTCAGATGAACTTATCCTCCGCAGCAGAGGTGACTCTTGGTCTTCCTTTCCTGGGGCGGTCCGCATGTGAGCCAGTTTCTTTGTAGCGCTTGATGATTTTTGTGACTGCACTTGGGGACACTTTCAAAGTTTTCCCAATTTTTCGGACTGACTGACCTTCATTTCTTAAAGTAATGATGGCCACTAGTTTTTCTTTACTTAGCTGCTTTTTTATTGCCATAATACAAATTCATTATAAATATTGGTGACGCTATGGTGACATTATTACTACTGAGGGTACTGTGGCATCATTATTATTATTGGACACAATATGTAGGCATTGCTAATAATGGGGGCACTGTTGGGGAGTATTATCACTATTGGGGGCACTATTACTAATTAGGACAGTCTGGGAGCACTATAACTATGGGGGATTATCTGTGTGGTACTATTATTTCTGCAGTATAGTGTTTGTGGGCATGGTGGAGCACAGCATGCACAATATTGGGAGTCGCAGCACTGCTTAAACCGGGGGTCTGATCTGGGGCTTGTATAAATTTGGGGACCGTTTTGCAAAATCTGTAACAGTCACAATCTATATGTGCCATATAGTAATGCTAGTGTTGTCTTATGTTGCAGAGAGGGCTGCATACCCCTGACTAAATACGTCACCCCGTTACTGCCTGGACCAAATGAAGAAAAGGAAAATGGAGAACTCTAATTTATGAGACTTGAGCCGTACAACATTTTATGTCCTGTAGATAGAGTAAACTTAGATCAGCAGTCTAGACCTTCACCAGACTTATCCCCGGGCCCCGGCTGATGATACATATGGCGGATATGCCACCTATTGGTTTTGTTTGAGACAGAATTTTCACCAGGATTAAGGCTCAATTTTAGTACAAAATCGTGCATTTTAGGCTAGCCCCCTTACCACTAAGGTCTACCCTTTCTGAGTCCAAAATATTGACAAAACCTTAATTTCATTGCGCCAAAATTGAGTCAATTCGCCAAACATTCTTGACAAGTTCTAGGAGCTGATAGATTAGTAAGCCTGGGCCGGTGTGTTTGTCTATAATGATAACTAGTGTAGCAAATCGAAGTGCACAAAGCCAAAATTCCTCGTTCCTCATGGTAATGAATCAATTTAACCTGAAATAGTGTAAAATAAAAAAATAAAAATCATACTTACCTCATCCATTTGCCTGTGAAGGGCCCGGCGACGCCATCTTGCTTGAAGATCTTGCACAAAATCCCAATGCTGATAATGTATAACGTCACCACGCCGACCATGCAACATGGCAGTGGCCCGCCCATCGCGAGCAAATGAATGAGGTAAGTATGATTTTTTTTATTTATTTTATTTTATACTCTGTTAGTTATACCAGATGCTGCGATCATGTATGAACACTGCATCTGAGGAGTACAAAGATGGGGGTGTCATTGCACCCACTACTTACAAAGAAATGCGCTTTTTGATAAAGTAGTTAGTTTTGGAGAAAATTATTTTGTAAAATTTGGCAAAGCAGCCTTATTACATTTTTTTATAATTCGCTCATCTCTAATTTTAACTTAGGTAACAAATAAATCACAATGCAGAAATCCAGGGGGTTCCAAAAGGTTCACATATTTTTTTTCTTGCAACTGCATCTTAAGAAGTGGGGAAAATACATGTTTGTGATATTCTGTCAGATATTATGAGCATAGAAATTAATATTTTTTTTATTTTTTTCATTTTTTTCAAAGCTGGTCATCTCGCACTTCTAATCTTGGGGGATATCGAGCTAAGAAGAAAGCTAAGATGGTGGTCATTAACCACAGCCGATAGCTGAAGAGCACTTACAGATTGGGGTTTGGTCCTGACAACTGCTGCTGCCACATCAGTACTGTGCAGAGGTAGCTGACAAAATAATAGCAATGGAGCGGGGCGCAGCCATAGCGCAGGGCCGACTGACTTAGGGGGAAGACTGTAGGCTAGGAGAGGGTTAAAGTGCCTGGAGTGGTATGTTAAGGGGTTGGTTTGAGTTAGGTGGGGAGGAGTTGGGTTTTTCGGCGGGAGGTATATAAGATATGTAGGAGGGACGTCGGGCCAGTTGCAGCAGAGCCAGCGTGATTTTCCCACCCGCCCACCCTTTTTTCCTTTTTTATTGGGTTGGAGATTGGGGTAGTAGAAAGGCTGCTGGAAATAGGATCCTGGGAAGCAATACAATGGTTAAGAGGTGCAGGACATGTTGGAGCCTGCATCTCAAATGGTTTGTTAATGCAGAGGATGGGGGCCCCTGTTTGGGCTACAAGGCCTACAGGGGGGGATACTAGTATTCTTCAAGGAGTTGGTGCCCTTGGGTCGGTGAGTGCGGCCAAGGATAAGTCTTGAAGTGGGATGTGAGGCGGTGAAGGAGGATACAGCTTTTTTGGGTTGCCCTCCAGGATCCTTGTTACGGGGCAGTATGTGATAATGTTGATGGATGTGTAAAATGCCTGCTGTTATTATTATTATTATTGTTATTATTATTATTATTATTATTTATGTTATATGGTGGATAATGTGGCTTGTTACGTGTGGAATAATAAAGTTGGCCATCATGGTCATTTTACCAAGCAATTAAGTGTTGGTGTGGTTATTTAAGGTGGTTAACAGGGTAGGTTTTGTAGCCGGAGGAAATTCTTCCATCCTATTAAGTCAGGGTTTCTCATCTCCGGTCCTCGGGACCCACCTACCAGTCTGGATTTGAGACTATCCCACAGAATGAATACCTGTGGTAAGTCCTGATGCATTGACACTAATTATATCACCTGCTCAATACTAAGGAAATCCTGAAAACATGACTGGTAGGTGGGTCCCGAGGACCGGAGTTGAGAAACCCTGTATTAAGTCAACATAACTGAGGATGATCAAGGTTTTGAAATAATTTGAACCATTTTACATAAAAATAATAATAATTGCTCTCCGGAATTTTAGTTTATTAAAAACTATTTTGCCAAACAAGAGCTAAAGGTGCAAGAATAGGAAAGCTTGTATGGTAAGTGCGGTCTGGAGTGTTGCGTGGAGTGTTGTGTGGTACATGGAGGTAAGTCTTACTGCCCACTTTCCAGAAACTACCAGAGTTAATGGGAACATTTAAGCAGGTTTGCAACTAAAGTATCAGCAGATTAATGGAGGAAACGCTCAAGTAACAGTAAGTGACAGCCGCCCGATGTTTAACAGCTTTCTTTATACATCAGAATCTCTTTAATTGCCCTAGAGTCCTGTGGGATCCATTCATCAAGTCCCTTCAGCTCGGACCGACACTCGCATGGTGATTTAAAATGTATCTTAACACCAGGGATCAGAGGCCTCACCATTGATCCCTCTCCACTCCTATTGATCAATGATATGAAGGACATGGATCAAAGAAACTGATTATTGGACTCATTCATCAATGTGTATATATTTTTTTTAATGTTACAAATCAACGGCAATCGTAGACTAAAAGTGAGAAGGTCCAGACTCAAGTAACCAGATACTAAACAAATGTCTCCTTAGGATCCCACATAAAACATGCAGGAAGGGGCTCAGCTAAAAATATTGCAGACTAGAAAAAGTACCTGGCGCTGCCAGAGTATGAAGTGTTGGTCTGTCTTTTTTTTTTTTTTTTTTATTCTAAGGGCGCCCAGGAGGCCAGTCCATGCCCTTATTCATTTATTTATTTTTTATTCGGAAATCGCTAGTAGCCCTATATACTCTAATACTCTGACAGATACACCCTGTTTATTTTATTTTTAACTGTCCCCCATAACAGTGACCTCCACAGTACTCCAATCCCTTAACAGTGACCTCCATAGTGCTCTACCCCCTTAAGAGTGGCTATCTCAGTCCACAGCCCGTTAACAGTGACCTTTAACAGTGAAAAAAAAAAAACTGCTGAGTTCTTATGGAAACCTGGTGTAAAACTGTGTGTATGTCAGTGAGGCGAAGACTGAAGGACCTTCAAGCTTCTATTGGCTAATACGAGTTATGTGATGAGGCCATACTATATTTGCATTTTTGAGAATATCTCAAGAACAGTACATCCTATAGAGCTGAGTCCTTTTTGAAAACCTTCCAAGACACCTGGTGTGTATATGTGCCAAATTTGGTATCCCACCATTCAGGTGTTTGGATGTTTATCAAAATTGTGGACATGGTGCAATGCAATTGGCACAACTTGCTAGACATGTTAGATGCATTTTGTATCCTTACCCTTTCATGACTGGTGCAAGCATCAACTTCACCCAAAAATGTGATGAACCTGGTGCATTTTTGACCCCATACCACTCTCCAAATGTTAAAAATAGCCTTGAGGATACAAAAAGTGTCAAAAAACATTAACTTGGCCAACTATATAAACTCCATTGTGTTGTCACTATTTGTAACAGAATCGCATAGAATTTTGCTAAGTAAATCTCCCAAATTATTTATAATTCAGTGTTCTCACTACACCCTTGCCAATTGGAAGCCAAGCCAGTGGTCATCTTGGGGAAGCCTGCGCAGGATACATGATTAGATTACCCTATTGTATGGCTATCATTTAAAAGGATGGCTGGGATCATGATAGTGAGGCCTGCTTTTGGGCTCATAGAAAATTGTGCTCCCCATATGGACCCTCCCTCCTATGACATCACTCTTCTATTATTGGGCTATTGTAATGAGTTTTTTGGCAGTAGGTGTGGAACCGATTTGTCAACCAACCAATATGATTTTGGGCTAAACCGAAAGGTGTTATTCTGGCGCTCCACTGGTATTCACCCTTTAACCCCTGTGCAGAGATCAGGACTTTACTGCAGGAGAGCCAGCAGGCTGCTTCCTCTTTGAGCAGTCCCTGTGTGGTTGACAGCTGACCCACAGGGGTCAGACACAACAATGTAGAGCTACCGAAGGATCAGGCAAAACTTGCATTTAGTAATTGGTCAAGGGCAGGCAGGCAGAGTTCATGAAAATATGTGGAAGAGGTCCAAGATCAGGGCTTGCAGCAGAAGATCACTACAGTAAACGGGCACAGGTCAGTTCAAGCAGCAGAGGGCCAGAATGCAGGAAACAGGCAGGGGTCAGTGCATAGGTAAACAACAGAGAACAAACACCTTAGCAAGCAACTAGCAAGCTAGGAACCTAATTGCTCAGGCAAAGAGTAAGAGAAACAGCACAGCACACAGTATATAGCAGAAGCTACTTGACAAATGGGAAACAGCCTAGCAGCAGCACACAGAACCAAGACGGATGATAACCCTTTCAGTACTGCAGAAGGAGATGAGGAGAGTGGAGTAGCGCCCTTTGCCCACCTGAAGTAGAAGGGGAGTGGCAGTAACAATGAGATAACCACTTCAAAAGAGTTTTACCTTGGGACAGATTTGCTCAGGAAACAGCATAAAAACAAGGAGAACATGAAATGCAGAGGCCCAAAAAAGTTTAAAATGCAACATACTGTATTTAATAAAAACAAGGAATCTTCATTTTTTTGCAGACTCACAGTTACTGGTGTTTATTAAAAGGTGCATTACTTCTGACAGTGAGGAAATATCTCCATAGATTTCAGTCAATATTTGTGCTTTTCATTGCCTAAACTCTGTCTTATTTAAAATTTCACCCTTTTTATTACTTTCCAAATTTTTCAAGTAACTAGAAAATGCACAAATTTTACAGCTAAAATCTCACTTGCGACAAATTTGTAGACACAAACTGTTTAATAACATTGGCCATCCTTAAACAGTATCGATAGATACCTCCATGGAGGTGTGTGCCGCTGCCATCACACCCACACGTGTTAATCTTCCACTGAAATGATTTGGCTCTTCTTCAGCCAGGATCTTCTGAGGTTCTTGAGCCCTGAAGGAGATGTATCCTGCAGTCAGCGCTCTACATTATCAGTGTCTCCTCTCCTCCAGCGACTTCACCGCCGCCGCCGTTGTACTGTAGTTTTATGTCAAAATATAAGTTTATATCTGACTTTCCAGTTTCAGGAATTACAATGAGTAAAATCTGTGCCTCTAGGCTACGAGTCTTTCACTGTGAGTCAGAAAGAAAACATATTTCATGGAAAGTGTCTTCTCCGGTATTAACCCAGCTGCTCCGAAGCCTCCAGCAAGGATTTAGTCAGAACAGATGCTTGACTTGAAAAAAAAAAATGAAAAAAAAAAGGACATTTGATTACTTCAGTTTTTGGTTCCATTTCAATGTAA
The DNA here is from genome assembly GCF_014858855.1 of Bufo gargarizans. Taxonomy (NCBI): domain Eukaryota; kingdom Metazoa; phylum Chordata; class Amphibia; order Anura; family Bufonidae; genus Bufo; species Bufo gargarizans. Next base: position 49,475,059 of record NC_058088.1, read on the forward strand.
AGTCATTTTATACAACTTTTTCAGTAAATATAGATTTTCCAGAGTCTGGGTGGAAGAAGGGTACAAAGTAAAATTTAGAAGTACAACCTTAAGATATGTCACCTGATATATTTTCATCAAAATATTGGTGAACGTGTGAAGAGCTGTGGCGAGGGAGTTACAGTAGAGCTTGTGATTATGATAAAACTGTGCCAATCTGATTAAAGTCCTCTATAGTATCAGAATTGTAAGCAGCTGCACCTCCAGCAGGAGGTAAGGAAGTGACATCAGCAGAAGAGGTGGAGCGGAGCAGCAGAGCATCGGTGTCGGAGGACAACAAAGCATCACATGTTTTAGTTTAAATATGGAAAGTTCAGACTTTGTCCATTCCTCTATGTCTCTCCAAAGATGTGACCTACCTGATTGCTGACCTTCCATAGATCCCCAAGTGTGCAGCTGAAGTATGTGCTGGCCATCACCACTTGATTATCGAGCAGGTGTAGACCACTGCCATGATAGAGTCTAGGTCAGTCATCTGGTTCATCCTTAAAGGGGTTTTCAGATTCAGTAAGATAATTTCTACTTCAATGGACCTGCAATTCCAGATACAACCCATAGGAGCAGCCAAATGTTCTAATCCTGAACAGCCCTCTGGATCTAAAAGGGATGTCATCACAAATTAACGCCTGTATGTTAGGCTGGGTAAGACATGAAGACCTGCTAGGTCTTATATTGACAAACTGCAATGTATTATACAAACAGTTGAAGGGGTTATCCAACATCATACAACAGCCCCCCCCCAAGTGCCGGGCCCCTCAGAGAGAATATCCTTACCCCACTGCCCATGCCGCTCCTGGTCCCCGCACCTTCGCTGCTGCTTCTCCCTGTACATAGGTGAAAACATCCAATGTCAGGGGAGAGCAGCCAATGGCAGGCGGGGACATGGACAAGCCTTCCTAGCGTCACCCATGAGGCTTGTCCCCGTCTGCCTTTGGCTTCTCCCCCCTATTCTGGATGTTTTCACCCGTGTACAGGAAAAAGCAGCAGCGGCGGGGACCAGGAAGCAGTTCAGGAAGCGGGGTAAGTATATTCCATCTGAGTGGCCAGGCACATGGGGGGTGGGGCTGTTGTACAATGTTGGATAACCCCTTTAAAGTAGTGAAATTGATGAAGGTTAAAGTTGCGGTCTGTTAAATCCATTCTGATTAACAACCTTGGTCTTCCATCCACATAAGATGGTGCCTTGTAGAGTTTGTTTTTAGAAACACCGATCAGCTATACCTTTTACTCCCAACCAGATACTGAAACATTTTCATTCTTTCTCTGATTGTAGATTTTTTTCAGATATTTTTATGTACATGATTATGGGGCAGCCATCTTGTTTAAGCAGCCGCTCCCCACTGTTAGGAACATGACTCAGTGACTTCTATGAAAGAGTGTGCTGTAGTCATACTCAGTATATGTTCAGAGGACACTGTGCAGGAGGAGAAGAAGTGGAGCTATCCCATCAGCTAAAGACCTCTAAGAGAGAGTGTTGTGGTCATGATCTGTGCAGGAGGAGAAGAAGTGGAGCTATCCCATCAGCTAAAGACCTCTAAGAGAGAGTGAGTGTTGTGGTCATGCTCTGTGCAGGAGGAGAATAAGTGAAGCTATCCCATCAGCTGAAGACTTCTAAGGCAGAGTAATGTGGTCATGATCTGTGCAGGAGGAGAAGTAGAGCTATCCAATCAGCTAAAGACCTCTAAGAGAGAGTGTTGTGGTCATGATCTGTGCAGGAGGAGAAGAAGTGGAGCTATCCCATCAGCTGGAGACTTCTAAGGGAGAGTAATGTGGCAATTCTTTGTGCAGGAGGAGGAGAAGTGGAGCTATCCCATCAGCTGGAGACTTCTAAGGGAGAGTAATGTGGTCATGCTCTGTGCAGGAGGAGAAGAAGTGGATCTATCCCATCAGCTGGAGACTTCTAAGAGAGAGTGAATGTTGTGGTCATGCTCTGTGCAGGAGGAGAATAAGTGGAGCTATCCCATCAGCTAAAGATTTCTAAGAGAGAGTAATGTGGTCATGCTCTGTGCAGGAGGAGAAGTGGAGCTATCCCATCATCTGAAGACTTCTAAGGGAGAGTGCTGTGGTCATGCTTTGTGCAGGAGGAGGAGACGCTGAGCTGTTGCATTACCTATAAACTTCAAAGAGAGAGTATTGTAGCCACAGAACATGTTTAGAGGTGACTGTGCATGAGGAGGAGAAGCTGAGCTGTCCGAACATCTATAGACTTCTGTAGGTGCTGTTGGCATGATCTTGGACCTGTACAGAGGTAATTGTGAAGGGGGTGGACTGGGGAACTGTCCCCAACACCTATAGACTTTTATGGGTGAGTGCTGTGGCATGACCTGTGACCTGTCCAATAAGGAGACTGACCTGAATTAATCCACATACACTTTTTGGATGCAATGCGTGTGCACACAATTCTCTCATCTGTCCATAGGCTCTGTATTATACTTCTTCCGAGTCTGAAATGTGCGGATGTCTACAGAACACTCATTATTTGTGTCTGTGTGGGTCACGTATTATTTTTTTTTATCAGATCGGTTACAGAAAATTGTGATCAGTTGTGTGGATCAGTATAATGCAGTAATTAAACAGAAAAAACAGGAATGTGGTAATAAGCGATTGCCTGGCGGCTGCGCCTGCTTCGCTGGGAAATAGATGGAGACATTATGGGGCTACCTGCTGCCTCTGGAACACTTATATGATTAAATGACAATTAGGTGCCAATTTGCTTGCACATTAATTAGACGGCACCGACTTCAGCACACTCCCAAACCGAGGGCGATAATCTCATTATACTAACAGCATCTCCGGATAAAATGCATCTAACATCCCAGAATGTCAATCCAGGATTTACTTAATGTGGAAGTGACAGGAAAGCAAGCACTGCATGGCGGCCAGGCACACCAGAGAAGGGGGATGCTTGTTTCACAGACACAACCGCACACATTTCAGCCCATATTGGCCCTTAGTCTTTCAGACTGGCCATACATGTTCCATGACACTGGGTGGAGGGCAAATGATCTTTCTGGGATTTTTTTTTTCTCAAAAGGGGATTGGCCTGGGCAACCAGGTGCTATAAATTGAACCACTGAACTCCCTGAGCTTGCTCTTCCTGAGGCTTGCTCTACTAAGTGGGCTTCTTATTAAGTGGAGTTAAAAAAAAGGAGTTGGAAACTAAGGTTGGATATAATTTCCTTGTGTGTTGCTGGCTTAATTCTAGGTAGTCCTTCAACTACAGCAGACAGGGTATAATTCTAAATCATATTTACTCTTTTACTTTTTTACTGTTGTAATCCCCATTTAGTATGTGTTGCACAATTGACAGCGCCGTCCAGTGCACATCTTGCATGATGTATGCAGTCCTGGAACTGCCGTTCGAGGGTGTATATCTTTGTTGAAGATGTGAGCAAATTACCCGTTTGGAATCGCAAATCGAGTCTCTAAATGGGCAAGTTGCACTGAGAGGCATTGACAATTTGCAAAAGAGTTTGCTTCTCACTGAGCAAGCACTCTTTGGTGTAGATGAGGGGGAGGGTGACAGAGAGGAGGCTGAGGAGGGTGAGGTAGCTAGCTGGGTAACAGTTAGAAAGCGGGGTAGAGGGAAGAGTGCCAGGGAGGCTAGCCCTGATCTGACACACCCCAACAAGTTTGCACGTTTGGCAGATAAGGGGGATGTCAGTCCAGGGAAGGCACTGCTGCAGCCGGACCCTTCCTCTGCCAGTCAGGGAATTGTCAGCTCCAGTAAGCATGGAACCAGGAGAGCAGGGCAATGTAGACAGGTACTGGTAGTGGGAGACTCTATTATTAGGGGAACAGATAGGGAAATCTGTCACACAGACCGTGATCGCCGAACAGTGTGCTGTCTTCCTGGCGCTAGAGTTCGACACATCGTGGATCGGGTTGACAGATTACTGGGAGGGGCTGGAGAAGATCCAGCGGTAATGGTTTGTATCGGAACCAATGAAAAAGTTGGAGGTAGGTGGAGAGTCCTTAAAAATGATTTCAGGGATTTTGGTCAAAAGCTCTAGGGCAAGGACCTCAAAGGTAGTATTTTCCGAAATACTGCCTGTACACGAGCCACACAAGAAAGGCAGCGGGAGATTAGGGAGATTAACAAGTGGCTCAAGAACTGGTGTAGGAAGGAGGGGTTTGGGTTCCTGGAGAACTGGGCCGACTTCTCTATCGGCTACAGGCTCTATCATAGGGACGGGCTGCACCTGAATGGGAAGGGGCAGCTGTGCTGGGGAGAAAGATGGCTAGAAGGTTGGAGGAGTACTAGGGACTGGGGGGAGGAAAATTACATTATAGGAGGGGAAGATAGAGACCGGGGGCAAGGTAGTGGGACTGGGGGAGGAATGGAAGGAGGGACTAGAACAGTTCAGAAGGAAAGGTGTAGGGTAAAAAATATACATAAACCTCTCAAATGTATGTATACTAATGCCAGTAGCCTGACTAGTAAAACTGGGGAGCTGGAATTAGTGATGTGTGAGGAGAACTATGACATAGTGAGAAATAACTGAGACATGGGATGATAGATAGCTATGACAATGGGAATAACTGAGACATGGCTGGATGATAGCTATGACAGTGGGAATAACTGAGACACGGCTGGATGATAGCTATGACAGTGGTAATAACTGAGACACGGCTGGATGATGGCTATGACTGGGCAGTTAATGTACAGGGTTACAGTCTGTTTAGAAAGGATCGTCAAAACCGGAGAGGGGGAGGGGTCTGCCTTTATGTAAAGTCCTGTCTAAAGCCCACACTTGGTGAAGATATAAGTGAGGGACATGAACATGTGGAGTGACTGTGGGCAGAGATACATGGAGCTAAAAACAACAATAAATTACTAATAGGAGTTTACTATAAACCACCTAATATACCAGAGTCCACAGAAAATCTACTACTAAACGAGATAGACGAGGCGGCAAATCATAATGAGGTGGTTATTATGGGGGACTTTAACTACCCAGATATAGACTGGGAAACTAAAACTTTTTATATCTCATAAGGGAAACAGGTTCTAGGCAATAACTAAAGACAATTACCTCTCCCAACTGGTTCAGGACCCGACTAGAGGGACGGCCATACTGGACTTAGCATTACCCAATAGGCCTGACAGAACAACAGACGTGCAGGTAGGGGGACACCTGGGAAATAGTGACCATAGAGTAATAACCTTCCAATTATCATTCAAAAGAGTGTTTCTACAGGGAGGAGCAAAAATACCAAACTTAAAAAAAGCTAAATTTAGCCAACTAAGAGAGGCCATAGGCCTAACTAACTGGGACAAAGTCCTCAAAAATAAAAAATACAGCCACAAAATGGGATATCTTTAAAAACATCCTAAAATCTCATTGTGAGAGGTACATACCGTATGGGAATAAAAGGTTAAGGAACAAAAAGAAACCAATGTGGATAAATAGAACTGTACAGAAAGCAATAATGACAAAAAGAAAGTGTATAAATCACTAAAACAGGAAGGTAGCACGGAAGCACTTAAAAACTATAAGGAAAAAAATAGAACATGTAAAAAACAAAGAAAAGCGGCCAAACTAGAGACCGAGAGATTAATTGCCAAAGAGAGTAAAACTAACCCTAAAATGTTCTTCAATTATATAAATGTTAAAAAGTATAAATCTGAAGGTGTCGGCCCTTTATAGAGTAATGAGGGGGAGTCGCAGAGAGCGATGAGGAGAAAGCAAAGCTGTTAAATATTTTTTTCTCCAATGTATTCACTGAGGAAAATAGACTGTCAGAGAAAATGCTGAATGTTGAAATAAATTTTTCCCATTAAAAGTGTCCTGTCTGACCCAGGAAGAAGTGCAACAGCGACTTAAAAAGATTAAAATAGACAAATCGCCAGGACCGGATGGCATACACCCCCGTATCCCAAGGGAATTAAGTAATGTCATAGCCAGACCCTTATTTCTGATATTTGCGGACTCTATACTGACAGGGAATGTCCCACAGGATTGGCACATGGCAAATGTGGTGCCAATATTCAAAAAGGGTCCAAAAACAGAGCCTGGAAACTATAGGCCGGTAAGTCTAACATCTGTTGTGGGTAAACTGTTTGAAGGTTTTCTGAGAGATGCTATATTAGAGCATCTCAACGGAAATAAGCAAATAACGCCATATCAGCATGGCTTCATGAGGGATCGGTCATGTCAAACTAATTTAATCAGTTTCTATGAGGAGATAAGTTCTAGACTTGACAGCGGCAAATCAATGGATGTCGTGTATCTGGACTTCTCCAAGGCATTTGACACTGTACCATATAAAAGGTTAGTATATAAAATGAGAATGCTCGGACTGGGAGAAAATGTTTGTATGTGGGTAAGTAACTGGCTGAGTGATAGAAAACAGAGGGTGGTTATTAACGCTACACACTCAGATTGGGTCACTGTCACTAGTGGGGTACCTCAGGGGTCAGTATGGGGCCCTATTCTCTTCAATATATTTATTAATGATCTTGTAGAAGGCTTGCACTAGTAAAGTATCAATTTTCACTGTGTAAAGTAATTTACACTGATGAGGACAGTATACTACTACAGTGGGATCTGGATAGATTGGAGGCTTGGGCAGAGAAGTGGCAGATGAGGTTTAACACTGACAAATGTAAAGTTATGCACATGGGAAGGAATAATGCAAGTCACCCGTACATACTAAATGGTAAAACACTCGGTAACACTGACATGGAAAAGGTTCTAGGAATTTTAATAAACAGCAAACTAAGCTGCAAAAACCAGTATCAGGCAGCTGCTGCCAAGGCCAATAAGATAATGGGTTGCATCAGAAGGGGCATAGATGCCCGTGATAAGAACATAGTCCTACCACTTTACAAATCGCTAGTCAGACCACACATGGAGTACTGTGTACAGTTCTGGGCTCCTGTGAACAAGGCAGACATAGCAGAGCTGGAGAGGGTCCAGAGGATGGCAACTAAAGTAATAACTGGAATGGGGCAACTACAGTACCCTGAAAGATTATCAAAATTAGGGTTATTCACTTTAGAAAAAAGACGACTGAGGGGAGATCTAATCACTATGTATAAATATATCAGGGGTCAGTACAGAGATCTATCCCATCATCTATTTATCCCCAGGACTGTGACTGTGACGAGGGGACATCCTCTGCGTCTGGAGGAAAGAAGGTTTGTACACAAACATAGAAGAGGATTCTTTACGGTAAGAGGAGTGAGACTATGGAACTCTCTGCCTGAGGAGGTGGTGATGGTGAGTACAATAAAGGAATTCAAGAGGGGCCTGGATGTATTTCTGGAGCGTAATAATATTACAGGCTATAGCTACTAGAGAGGGGTCGTTGATCCAGGGAGTTATTCTGATGCCTGATTGGAGTCGGGAAGGAATTTTTTATTCCCCTAAAGTGGGGAAAATTGGCTTCTACCTCACAGTTTTTTTTGCCTTCCTCTGGATCAACTTGCAGGATAACAGGCCGAACTGGATGGACAAATGTCTTTTTCGGCCTTATGTACTATGTTACTATGTTACTTTGTAAAAAATTGTGCCAACTATTGGTTAAAAATAGAGTTGAGCGACTCGAAGTCCACAATCGGATATCGATCCAAATTTCTAAATAAATTGGATTTGCCTGTAATTGCACCCACTACTTACAAAGAAATGTGCTTCATGACAAAGTAATTAATCACAAACCTAATTTTTTGTAAAGTTTGGTGAAGCAGCCAAATTGAATTTTACAATAATTTGTTCATCTCTAATTTACCATTTCAAAGATGACTGACTTCTGTGTCATTGGTGGGCTAAAATAAAACAATATTTTGTGTTAAATTTCACCCTATGATTATTCATTATGGTTGAAATAGTCCTATTTTTTCAACTTTTGTCTAATTGTATGGGCACCTAAAAGAGTGTAAGACAGAACAATCATGAGGATGGACTAGAAGGAACCGGGAAGCCTCTATCAAGTACCTACTAGGGCAATCCTTATGAAGGTGGCCATACACATGAGATAAATGTCTGCCAAACAATGGATTTTGGCAGAACCAGACAATCATCTAAAGTATACAGGAGTCTCCAGACTCTACCCCGAGAGAAAGTGTCGGGGGAGATAGGAATTGGGCATCTGGTTTTTAACTGCCTGATCATTTTGTTCTCAGAAATGCCTGGGTGAAGAAGGGGGTATTTCTGGGTTCAGCTCTGAACCTGGACAACCCTTTTAAAGGGGTTGTCCGAGGTTTTATTATTGATAGTCTATCTTCAGGATAAGCAATTAAAATCTGATCAGGGGGTATTGACACTCAGCTGTTTTGCACTAGGCGCTGGTGCTGGAAGTCGGTGATGGGTCTACACATTATGTAGTGGAGTTCACTGGTTACTATTCACTTCAATAGGAGCAGTGTTTCAGTAACCAGTGGAGTCCACTACACAATGGCAGTCGTCCCCGGAGCTACTATAGAGCAGCTGATCGGCAGTGGTGCAGGGTGTCCGATCTCCACAGATAAATCCTGGAGAACCTCTTTAGCTAAAGCCATTGGAAGTCAGGTTGAAGCTACAGCTGTTTGTTTAATGCACTATGAGGGTTAAGTCAGAGATCATTACATATGTATGAAGCATCCTACACACCTAGAAATTCATGCAAAAATAAATCCATTTCTATTTTTTTTTACTTTGTCGTTCCTTGTAGATCTGGTTAGAACCTACAGCCCATTAAATAAGGATTGATTTACAAATTCTACGGAGTCTTTTGTCTTCTGGCGTTGTGTTTGTGTGAGCACCGAATTCTTGTTGCACAGTTTTTTACATTAGTTTTCCGTTCACTATCTAGAACCGTACCTGGTAGTGACATCTGATCAGCACTTATTCCAGAAGACAGACCTGCTGATTGCTGCACCAGCTTTGTTCCTAAACTACGGTTCTCATAAGGTGAATTCACACAGGGCAGATTAGATTTGTTGCAAAAAAAAATTTGCGATGGAGAATCAGCTTCATTCATTCACCGATTCCTAAACTGACTTGTTTAGTCAACAAGCACCCAAATTTCTTCATGCCTCAGTCATGCTCCATGTGAATTCACCCTGAAAAGCCGAACTGGAAAGGAAGTTTGACGTTCCGACTATCCCTTTATTGAGGGTACGGCCACAAGGTGTGTTTGTGATTTAGTTGTGGATAGGAAACACTTACGGTTTAGGGTGCATTTTTTGTCTGCTCCAGTTGTTTGAGCTGTGAATTTTCCTGGTTCTCTAGCTTTCTGATTAACTTCAAATACGGTAATAACACCTGTGGTACAACATATTCCGCAAGCAGCTACTCAACTGTATATCACAAGCAGCAGGACATGTCTCTCGTATGTGCGGTCACTCAGGTGCAGTCATCGCTACTACCGATGAACGAACCTGTGGAACCCGAATCTGACCCAAACTTGACCACTAACTCGAACCCCATTGAAGTCAATAGGGACCCGAACTTCACTTTATTATTTTTCGTTATAACATGGTTATAGTGGAAAATAATAGCGTTCTTAAGACAGAATGCAAAAGACTATGGCCATTTAGAGTAAAAAAAAAACAACAACTCACATCTAGGGATGAGCGAACCCGAACTGTATAGTTCGGTTCGTACCGAATTTTGGGGTGTTCGTGACAAGTCCGGGGTTTAGGTTCGGTGTTTGGCACTATCTTGGCATTTTTTGAAAGGCTGCAAAGCAGCCAATCAACAAGCGTCATACTACTTGCCCCAAGAGGCCGTCACAGCCATGCCTACTATTGGCATGGCTGTGATTGGCCAGAGCACCATGTGACCCAGCCTCTATTTAAGCTGGAGTCACGTAGCGCCGCCCGTCACTCTGCTCTGATTAGTGTAGGGAGAGGTTGCAGCCGCGACGTTAGGGCGAGATTAGGCAGGGATTTACTGTTCAAAAACACTTACTGAAGTGATCGATCTACAGCTGTGGATCATTTAACCTCTTCTAGTTAATTGCTCACTGTTTTTAGGCTGCCCAGAGCGGGGCACTTTTTTCTGGGGTGATCGGCGGCCATTTTGTGTCTTGTGGTGCGCCAGCACAAGCTGCCACCAAGTGCATTTAACCCTCAATAGTGTGTTTTTTTTTTGTTTGTTTTTTTTGCTATATCCTACATCAGGGGCTAGGCTGTGCTTGCTATTTTATTGAGGGGTGAAATACAATTGCCAAAATAGCAGTACCCTAAATCTGGTGTTTCAGCTGTGGCTAGCCAATTGTAATACTGTCTGCTGTCTGGCAAAGGATATATTTTGTTCTGGGTTGAAATACAATTCCCAACTTAGCAATTCCCTAAATCAGTGGTTTCTTCTGTATCAGGTCAAGTTTAAATCTCTCCATAAAAGGGTATATTACATTGAAGGTGCGGATAGGGTCATCCTCAATAACTTCACACACACGCTACCGTGCATTTCCAAGTCTAATTAGCAGGAGGCAGCATTTCACTAACATGGTGGAACAGTACGTGTGCACACCCCTCCACGTACTGACTGATGGTTCGGCCCCATTCAACTTCTGGGTCTCCAAATTGTCCACGTGGCCAGAGCTAGCCTTTTATGCCTTGGAGGTGCTGGCCTGCCCGGCGGCCAGCGTTTTGTCTGAACGTGTATTCAGCACGGCAGGGGGCGTCATTACAGACAAACGCAGCCGCCTGTCTACAGCCAATGTGGACAAGCTGACGTTCATAAAAATGAACCAGGCATGGATCCCACAGGATCTGTCCGTCCCTTGTGCAGATTAGACATTAACTACCTCCCCTTAACCATATATTATTGTACTCCAGGGCACTTCATTTAATCCTCTTTTTTTAATTTTACCATTATATTGCGGGGCAACCCAAAGTTGAATGAACCTCTCCTCTGCCTGGGTGCCGGGGCCTAAATATCTGACAATGGACTGTTGCAGTGGTGGCTGACGTGAAGCCTGATTCTCTGCTATGACATGCAGACTAATTCTCTGCTGACATGAAGCCAGATTCTCTGCTATGGGACCTCTCTCCTCTGTCTGGGTGCCGGGACCTAAATATCTGACAGTGGCCTGTTCCAGTGGTGGGTGACATAAAGCCTGAGTCTCTGCTATGGGACCTCTCTCCAATTGATATTAGTTAATTTTTATTTATTTTATTTTAATTTTAATTCATTTCCCTATCCACATTTGTTTGCAGGGGATTCACCTACATTTTGCTGCCTTTTGCAGCCCTCTAGCCTTTTCCTGGGCTGTTTTACAGCCTTTTTTGTGCTGAAAAGTTCAGGTCCCCATTGACTTCAATGGGGTTCGGGGTGAAGTTCGGGTCGAGTTCGGCCGAACTTCTCAAACCCGAACATCCAGGTGTTCGCTCAACTCTACTCACATCCACTTGATCACGCTGCTGCAGTCTCTTCCATCTTCTTTCAGCAGGAGCTGCCAAAGGACCTGCGATGTGCATGATGAAGTCACCACGTGGTGAGCGCGGTGACGTCATCACAGGTCCTTTTGCAGGCCCTGCTGAATGAAGATAGAAGAGACTGCAGCAGCGTGATCAAGTGGATGTGAGTTGATTTTTTTTTTAACTCTAAATGGCCATAGTCTTTTGCATTCTGTCTTAAGAACGCTATTATTTTCCGCTATAACCATGTTATAACAGAAAATAATAAAATTACCCGAACACCAAACCCGGACTTCAGTGTAATAGTCCCGGTTCGGGTCCTGGTACCTGAACTTGCAAAGTTCGGTACGAAACGGAACTTTGCAGTTTGGTTTCGCTCATCCCTAATCACAACTTTGAAAGTGCCAGGTCTGTCTCAGAAATCTATTTTCCCATTGACCTCTATGCTGTGGTTCCTAACAACAGCATGACCGTATCATGTCCGCGCTGCGTTACTGTGCCCTCATTGTCAGCCTGATGTGCCTAAAACACTGCGAAAACACAGTAAAATACATAAAAAATGTGTGCTGTCTGGGTGACACTGGTAAATGACGAGAGACTGGTTGTGTACCTGGGAAGACAGTCCTGGGAAAACCCATCATTTTGGTGCCTTGACTGACCCCCTCATCTAGAAAGTGGTGTCCAGTATCAATCGGAAGAAGCGTTTGCCGGCGGAGGAGAAGAAGAGAGAACAGATCTGTGTTCACCATCACGCAGAGGCAAACCGGCCAAGGGCAAACACGTCACCAATCGATTCCATCACACAAGGCGCTCTCCCCTCTGATAACATGTCAGCGGGTGGCCGCTGCGCAGTTTATCATCCGCAGCATATGTTTCATCAAGAAATTCAAAGCTTTGTTTGATCTCAGCTTCTTTAAACCAAACAGTGAATTTCAACCGAGATTGAAGCAAATGAGGACACGGCCATTAAAAGCCATTTACAAACGTAGCGGAGCTGATCAGAAGTAACAAAGCAAATGTAAGACGTAGCAGGTCTGAGCTAGTCTGATGTAGTAGAGCTAAGATGGTCTGATGTAGCAGAGCTAGACATATGAGTTTGTCTCCTGTCACAACATGGAGTAATATCACCACATGCAGTTTTCATTAGCACTCCAGTAAAAGCCAACTGAGTACAGACAGATAGGATTGCTGTACTGCGACCAAGGAATGCTGCACCCGAGGGATGAGACCAGGAAAGAATAATCCTATTCATTGACAGCAAGCAAAAATATTGAAAAAAGTAAAGAATGGAAATTCAAAGCTTCAAGCCCCTGCCATCATAAAACAGAAACTGCACTGTCAATGCCAGTCATTTATTTTAAAAGCTTGAAGGACCAGCAGTGACATTATGGTCACAAGACCACGTGTGCACAGGACCTTCACAGAGTGGGAAATTCGGAAGCAGCCTGCGGAAGAAGTAAGATAGCTGTCTTGACTCCCCTTCTCACCTTCAGCATCACCTCTGCTCCAGCCAGACCGGAACAGGTAGTACTGGAGAGATGTTGATGCCAATCAGAAAAGCTGTTTGGGGAAGAATTCTGCTACCAACGGGGGAGGGATGAAAAAGGTGACAATGCTGCTGTCAGTAGAGAAGGAATGTGAATGGGGACAATGCTGCTTCCAGTTGGGAAGGGACACAATGATGCTACAAATGGAGATTCATGAGACAGGGACAATGTTGTCGCTAGTGGTGCAGCACTGCACTAGCATTTCTTGGGGGGTTCTTCTGCACAGTGGGGTTAGGCTTTTTAGCCTGCATTTTGCACTGCACTGGACTTTAGGAGAAGTTTTTTGTGCCACCCTATGGTGTGGTATGTAGTACTTCTTGGAAAATATTTTGTGGAACACCATAGTATTTTATTTATTTGGTATCTTTGGGGAGGCATTTTGTGCTGCCCCGTGGTGTTTGGATTTTTGCTGCATTGTGGTACAGTACGTGGTACATCTGGGAAGCTATATGTGTGTTGCCCTGTGGTACCTGGTACTGATGGGAAGGTATTTTGTGCTGCGTTGTGGTACAGGATGTGGTATCATACTTCCAGGGAAGCTAATTTGTACTGCACTGTGGTTTTTGGCGCTGCTGGGAATGTATTTTGTGCAACACCATGTGGTTTGTTTGGCTTTGAGCTGCATTTTGTTACAGTACGTTGTACATCTGGGGAGATACATTTCTGCTGTACTGTGGTATCTAGAGCTGCTGGAGAGGTATTTTGTGCAATACTGTGGTTCAGTTTGGTGCTAAGTACAAGTTGTTTTGTGCAGCTTTGTGTGCAGTATGTGGTACAGTATTTCTGGGGAGGTATTTTGTGCAGCATCGTGGTATAGTATGTGGTGCTTCTAGGAACAAAGCGTCTGTACCTGACTGTGTGGTTTAGTGTTTTTATGTTCACCTTTTACTTTTGTTTTTGTGTTGTTCATGTGGTTTACATATTTAATGGAAAGTGAGCAGTGGTGGATTAACATAGGGGCATTCGGGTCTGCAGTTCCAGGGCCTGGCATCGCTGGGGGGCCCAACACCGAACTGAACGCCCACATACTGCGGCAGGGCACGGGAGCGCCTGAGGCCTATGTGGTAGTATAATGCGTAATTACATCATCGCGCTCCTGCGTCGGGACGCAGGACAAAGAAGATTGCGTGCCTGCGGCCTGCCTCACCATCCCAGACACAGGTAAGTATTAGCTTTTAGTTGTTTTTTTTTTCTATTATTTATTTCATTTTCTGTGTGTGCTAACTTTGGGGGGCAATGGAGGACATGGGGGCAATGTTGGGGAAAATCACTTAAGGGGGCGCAGTGTGGGGGCAGATTATTTCATGGGGGAAATCACTTTATTGGAGGCAGATTATTACATAGGGGAAATACTTTATAGGGGTGCAGTGTGGGGGCAAATTACTTCATGGGGCAAATTACTTCATGGGGACAGTGTGGGGGCAAATTATTTCATAGGAGGGCAGTGTGGGGGAAATTACTATATGGGACAGTGTGAGAGAAATTATTATATGGGCGCAGTGTGGGGTAAATTATTATATGGGGAAGTGTGTGGGAAATTACTATATGGAGGCAGTGTGGGGGCAATTATTATATGGGGGAGGTGTGTGGGAAATTACTATATGGGGCAGTGTGGGGGGAGTTACTATATGGAGGTAGTGTGGGGGAAATTATTATATGGGGCAGTGTAGGGAAAATTACTATACGGGGCAGTGTCGGAGAAATTATTATGTGGTGGGCAGTGTGGGGGGAAATTACTATATGGGGGCAGTGTGGGGGGGTTGCTATTAGGGGACATTATTTTTGGGGACACTATACAGGGATTATTACCTGGAGCAAAATATAGGGTGTTATTATTACTGGGGGCACTCTAAGGGACATTATAACTGCTGTAGACACTATAGGAACCTTTGGGTCACAGAGTGGCAAAATGACAGAGTCTGGAGTTGGCAGCAGCATGAGGAGACCGCAGAGTGGACCAATGACAGGGTGTGGAGGTGACGACAGCAGCATCAGCAGGAGGCCACAGAGTGGCAAGGTGACATAGTGTGGAGATGGCAGTAACAGCAGCAGCATCAGGAGACCACAAAGTGACAACGAAGCGTGAGTAAATTCGCTTTTATTGCAAATCTAATTTTTTTCCTGAAATTCGGATTGAATTTCACTTTGTCTGATTCAATTCGCTCATCTCTAGTTACAAGTAATGAGGGGCGCACTGTTCACTGCTCCCCCTCCCCCATCTTTGTAATTTTTTATTATGCTTATCATGTTGTGAACACTTTTCACACTTCTGGATATCATGTGTTTTGCGATGCTTTATTTGCAGTTCAGGTATTTGAAGCTGTAAAGATCGGCTTTCTCACGCTATTTGGCTTAATTACGCTTTAATATTTTCTTCACAGATCTAATTTAAGCCACAGGCAAGAGAAGGAGCTTTTCTTTTATTAGTTATCACCCACTAAAATCAGTGCAGTAAAGAGCCTGCAAAATAAGGCTAGAACACAATGAATTGCTGATGATGCTGTGAAAAAAAAAAGAATGCCACATTTCAAGAGTTCTCTTCACCATTGTTTCTTTTTGATATAAATATAGAATTTTAGGCAAAAAAAGACAAAAACACTACAAGTTTTAAGCCTCCATTTAATGGGAATCTGTCATTGGACCCTCAATAAAGAGCATTTATATAATTCATAGTATTGTACTTCAGATTGGCACTCAAGGGGCATGGCCAGGAAAGCACGATGCCCCTCTACCAATATGAACGCTATGGCAGGGTTCTGATCAATGTTTAATACTGAGGACAGTATCATCCACAAATCAGCAGCACAAAAACAACAAAATCCACCTTTTAAATGTAGTCGGTGCTCGCAGTCTTGGACCTTGGCCTTCGGGTCCCATATAACCAGTGCCAAGAAGCCTGCAGCGCTCCTCTTCAATCACTTGACTCTGTAAGACTGTATATCAAGCAACTGAATGTTTAATACAGTAGTGTTTAAATACCCCAACTGTGGTCATGTGATCAATTGAGTACGCAAATAACCCAATAGAGATATTGCCCTTTCCATTCTAGAGAAAAATACATTAAATGCGATATCCTCAGTAATAAAATAATTCCACCAAGTGCATCACTTACATTAAGTTGAGTAAATCGGGATGGTCATCGTATTTCAAATCATTCTCCAAGAATGAGTTCCTGGTGTTCAGTTCTCCAGCCTGCGCATGTGTCAGAATGTCACTAAGCTTCGATGCTATCACTTGGATACAGCACTAGCATTAAAATCCCTATCGATAGGGCCATATGTTTGACCCTTGTGCCCTAGAGTGAAGGTCACTATGGAGGGTCCTTGTAGCCGGGCAATAGCCAGGGAAAAAAACTTTACTAATGGAGTTTGACAATTAATCGGCTCCTCGGGACCCTATTAATAATCAAAGTAGCAGGTCTACAATTACTAAGTCTTGTTATCAGGGTAGGAGGAGCAGTTGACCAATTTAAGTGAGATCTCGTAAATACTTCGTAAATTCTTCCAAGGTCAACGCATACCATTCAAGAGACTATGGATCCATCACTTGGAGTCATCATTTAGATGACAGACCCACTTCGAATTCATCCCACCCTCCCCTATCACAGATCCACCTCTAAAATGTCCATACCAACTCCTACCCAGTACAGAGGGCAGGTACATTCAATGAGATGGGTGTCACTCATACCCATCTCCAAAACATCCATATTACCCCCTACCAATTATGGATAGGGCCAGTATAGACAGTGACATGGCTATGCTTACATTCAAACACTGCTTCCATAACTTATTTAAAATTTGCACCAACTAAAATGGTCTCAATCATATGGCGAAGGGAAGCAAATCTATTAAGACGAGCCATTTGTCCAAACAACCACTGTCAAAATTATGGCTATGGCTCCTGGTTTCCTCCAGATTTGGTCCACGGTGAAAATAATTCTGCTTAAAAAAAATAAATAGGATTAGAATTAAAAATGAATATCATCACATCCTTACTGCTGGTTGCAAAACCTATAATAATTACTGTACAAATTTATATCAGCAAGAAAAATAACGTAGCAGGGCTGTCTAAAAGAGAGAACCAATACAAAATTCCCTATTGAGTGTCTTTGATTCCAGCGTATCTAGCTGTTCTATCCATTTTAGCTCATGTCTCTTCAACTATGTCTCTCTGTTCCCCCCCCCCCCTCTTCTCTCTCTTGGGATCCCATCAATGATCCTAAACCTCTGCAAAGTTACATTAAGGGTCCAATCACACATCTGTAGAATGGGTCTAGATCCATTCCGCAACGTTGCGGAATGAATACGGACCCATTTATTCTCTATGGAGCCGGAAGAGATGCATCCGCATTTCTGGAGTGCGGCCCCGATCTTCCTGTCTGCGGCTTCCCCCAAAAATAGAACACGTTCTATTCTTGTCTGCAATTGCGGACAAGAATAGGCAATTTTGTGGGGGTGCGCAATACACTACGGATGTGTGAATGGACCCTAAGTCTCATCTTAGCAAAATGGTCTGCTGGACATGGTAACTCAGTCATGCCCTTCTGTATCGGAATCTGTATTGGTTAAACCTGTTTCTAAATTCAGTGGGGAAAATAAAGTATTTGATACACTGACAATTTTCCGACCTACAAAGAATAGCGAGGTCTGTAATTTTTTTTCGTACGTATACTTTAACTTTGAGAGACAGAATCTAAAAAAAAATCCAGAAAATCACATTGCATAATTTTTTAATAATTAATTTGCATTTTATTTCATGAAATAAGTATCTGATCACATACTAACCAGCAAGAATTCTAGCTCTCTTCTTTAAGAAGCTCTCCTACTCTGCACTGATTACCTGTATTAATTGGACCCGTTTGAGCTCTGTATTATCTGTATAAAAGACAACTGTCCACACACTCCAACCTCTCCACCATGACCAAGACCAAAGAGCTGTCTAAGGATACCAGGGGCAAAATTGTAGCCCTGAGCAAGGCTGGGGTGGGTGAAAAGGCAACAACTGTTGGTGCTATCATTAGTAAATGGAAGACACAAAATCACTGTCAATCTTCCTCGGTCTGGGGCTCCATGCCTCGTGGGGTAAGGATGATTCTAAGGAAGGTTAGGTATCAGCCAAGAACTACACGGGACAGTTCTGGGTCAATGACCTGAAGAGAGCTGGGACCACAGTTTCAAAGATTACCGTTAGTAACACACTGCGCCATCATGGATTAAAATCCTACAGGTCATGCAAGGTCACGCCCCATGCCAGCACATGTCCAGGCCGATTTGAAGTTCACCAATGACCATCTGAATGATCTAGAGGAGGCACGGGGGAAGGTCATGTGGGGTCAGATGAGAACAAGATAGATCTTTTTGGTATCTATCAACTCCACTCACCATGTTTGGAGGAAGAAGAAGGATGAGTACAACCCAAAGAACACCATCCCAACCGTGAAGCATGGTGTGGAAACATCATACTTTGGGGGTGCTTTTCTGCAAAGGAGACAGGATGAATGCACCGTATTGAAGGAAGGATGGATGGGGCCATGTGTAGCAAAATTTTGGCCAACAACCTCTTTCCCTCGGTAAGAGCATTGAAGATGGATCATGGCTGGGTCTTCCAACATGATAATGACCCACAACACACAGCCAGGGCAACTAAGGAGTTGCTTCTGAAGAAGCATATCAAGGTTCTGGAGAGGCATAGACTCCAGACCTGAACCAAATCGAAAATCTTTGGAGGGAGCTGAAACTTAATGTAGCTCAGTGACAGCCCCGAAACCTGAAAGAGCTGGAGAAGATCTGTGTGAGGGAGTGGGCCAAAATCCCTGCTGCAGTGTGGGCAAACTTGGTCAAAAACTACAGGAAACGTCTGACCTCTTTAATTGGAAACATAGATTTCTGTACCAAATATTACATTCTGTTTTTCTATTGTATCGAATACTTATTTCATGCAATAAAATGCAAATTAATTATTTAAAAAATCATGTGATTTTCTGGATTTTATTTTTAGATTCTGTCTCTCACAGTTGAAGTGTGCTTACGATAGAAATTACAGACCTCTCCATGCTTTGTAGGTGGAAAAGCTTGCAACATTTCCAGTGTATCAAATACTTTTTTTGCCCCACTGTACCTGTGTTGTTTCTCTTATGTATAATGTTCCACACAAACTTTGTGAAGCATAAATTACATATTCTGACTTGCAGGTAAAAAAATTCTGTAATGTTTCACTGTTGTAGGATAAAAAAACGGATCACCCTTCAACATATTGTCACAGTTACAACATCCTAGGCATTGGTAGCAGCCTCTTTTTGCAATATTGCTACTAATTGAGCTTATCCCATCAGAATGGAACAACCAGTCCTTTAAATTCCTAGACCTTCTTTATGACATCAAAGGATCGGGGCTGAAATGTAACTCCTTACATTTCTGCTGTCTCACCCTACTCTGATGTCTATGTACAAGTGAGTATGGTAACCATGAGATAGAAACTATTTTCTCCTGTTGTCCAGTCTATGATCCATACAAGCCTCATCTGTCTCACCCTGAGAATCTGACTTACGAAGGGTCTCTATCATACCTCTAGGATGCAGACTTTAAAACCTCAAAATGTTATTGCAATCAGTTTAGTATATAGAACTATAAAAAGGCGTCAACCCCTCATATAGACCAAAGTATCCAAACATTGTACGCTCCTCTCAGAATATACAATTGTGAATTGTAATTCACAATAGATGCCATTTAATTGGTTAAACAAATCTAATTACTGTGACTCAGTTCCTGTACAAATGAAAACGATATAATCAATGTACATATTTCATCCAAGCTTTCCTGTACACAAAGAGACTGGATTCCCAAATATGATCCTGTTCAAACATAGTCAGAAAGTGATTTGCATAGCTTTTTCTACACTAGACCCCATGGCTGTACTTGTCACAATCAGGAGGGAAGGGGAACAGTAACTATGCCTGGAAACTAGGGAAGAAACAGGTCACCTCCTTGACAATCCTAATCTGGGCCCTGACTACCTATCAATATGAATAGACCTTGAAGGTAGGAACATTCATAAGCAGGATACCTAGGCCCTGATTTCCCTATAAGGCCCTGGAATAGGTTTAGGACCAGAGACAACCCATTCCTCCCCAGATGGACGAATGGAAGTGTCTGTTTCGGGCTCAGATACAACAACAGGGAATATAACAAATACAAATAAATGCTACACTTAACGTCTGTAGAGATGGAAGAACAAGAACACCAGATACAACCTCATACCAGCTCAGCCAAACCCAAATGAAGCTATCTACCGCATAGTCAGAAGGGTGGGGTCAGACCATAAAGGGTTGAAGTGATGACCACTGAGCAACAGCTGAGAAAAGGGAAGTGGTCATTAATAGGGATGAGCGAACTCGAACTGTATAGTTCGGGTTCGTACCGAATTTTGGGGTGTCCGTGACATGGACCCGAACCCGGACATTTTCGTAAAAGTCCGGGTTCGGTGTTCGTCGCTTTCTTGGCGCTTTTGTGACGCTTTCTTGGCGCTTTTTGAAAGGCTGCAAAGCAGCCAATCAACAAGCTTCATACTACTTGCCCCAAGAGGCCGTCACAGCCATGCCTACTATTGGCATGGCTGTGATTGGCCAGAGCACCATGTGACCCAGCCTCTATTTAAGCTGGAGTCACATAGCGCCGCCCGTCACTCTGCTCTGATTAGCGTAGGGAGAGGTTGCGGATGCGACAGTAGGGCGAGATTAGGCAGATTAACTCCTCCAAAGGACTTCACTTGATTAATCGATCGATCTGCAGCTGTGCATCATTGAGCTGCTGAAATTCAAATGCTCACTCACTGTTTTTAGGCTGCCCAGACCGTTTGTCAGTCACTTTTTTCTGGGGTGATCGGCGGCCATTTTGTGTCTTGTGCGGTGCTGCGACCAAGTGCATCCAAGCTGCGACCAAGTGCATTTAACCCTCAATGGTGTGGTTGTTTTTTGACTAAAGCCTACATCAGGGTGAAGCTGTCACACCAAGTGCATTTAACCAGCAATAGTCTGTTTATTTTTTGGCCATATACTACATCAGGGGCAAGCTGCGCCCGTCACCAAGTGCATTTAACCCTCAGTAGTGTGGTTCGTCAAGCTGTGACACCAAGTGCATTTAACCAGCAATAGTCTGTTCATTTTTTGGCCATATACTACATCAGGGGCAAGCTGCCCCTGTCACCAAGTGCATTTAACCAGCAATAGTGTGGTTATTTTTTGGCCATATCCCAGTCTAATTCTGTCACTAAATCCATACCGGTCACCCAGCGCCTAAATACTAGGCCTCAAATTTATATCCCGCTAAATCTCTCGTTACCGCTGTCCTGTTGTGGCTGGGAAAGTTATTTAGTGTCCGTCAAAGCACATTTTTTGTTCTGGGTTGAAGTACAATTCCCAATTTAGCAATTTCATAATTTAGTGGTTTCTGCTATATCAGAGCTATTTGAAATCTATCCCTAAAAGGGTATATAATATTCAAGGTGCACATTGGGTCATTCAGAATAACTTCACACACACCCGCTACTGTGTATTTCCAAGTCTAATTCTGTCACTAAACCCATACCGGTCACCCAGCGCCTAAATACTAGGCCTCAAATTTATATCCAGCTGAATTTGAATACAATACATTGGGCCAAATAATATTTTTGTTGTTGTGGTGAACCATAACAATGAGAAAAACATCTAGTAAGGGACGCGGACGTGGACATGGTCGTGGTGGTGTTAGTGGACCCTCTGGTGCTAGGAGAGGACGTGGCCGTTCTGCCACATCCACACGTCCTAGTGTACCAACTACCTCAGGTCCCAGTAGCCGCCAGAATTTACAGCGATATATGGTGGGGCCCAATGCCGTTCTAAGGATGGTAAGGCCTGAGCAGGTACAGGCATTAGTCAATTGGGTGGCCGACAGTGGATCCAGCACGTTCACATTATCTCCCACCCAGTCTTCTGCAGAAAGCGCACAGATGGCGCCTGAAAACCAACCCCATCAGTCTGTCACATCACCCCCATGCATACCAGGGAAACTGTCTCAGCCTCAAGTTATGCAGCAGTCTCTTATGCTGTTTGAAGACTCCGCTGGCAGGGTTTCCCAAGGGCATCCACCTAGCCCTTCCCCAGCGGTGAAAGATATAGAATGCACTGACGCACAACCACTTATGTTTCCTGATGATGAGGACATGGGAATACCACCTCAGCATGTCTCTGATGATGACGAAACACAGGTGCCAACTGCTGCGTCTTTCTGCAGTGTGCAGACTGAACAGGAGGTCAGGGATCAAGACTGGGTGGAAGACGATGCAGGGGATGATGAGGTCCTAGACCCCACATGGAATGAAGGTCGTGCCACTGACTTTCACAGTTCGGAGGAAGAGGCAGTGGTGAGACCGAGCCAACAGCGTAGCAAAAGAGGGAGCAGTGGGCAAAAGCAGAACACCCGCCGCCAAGAGACTCCGCCTGCTACTGCCCGCCGCCATCTGGGACCGAGCACCCCAAAGGCAGCTTCAAGGAGTTCCCTGGCATGGCACTTCTTCAAACAATGTGCTGACGACAAGACCCGAGTGGTTTGCACGCTGTGCCATCAGAGCCTTAAGCGAGGCATTAACGTTCTGAACCTGAGCACAACCTGCATGACCAGGCACCTGCATGCAAAGCATGAACTGCAGTGGAGTAAACACCTTAACAACAAGGAAGTCACTCAGGCTCCCCCTGCTACCTCTTCTGCTGCTGCCGCCTCAGCCTCTTCTGCTGCCGCCGCCTCGGCCTCTTCCTCCGCCTCTGGAGGAACGTTGGCACCTGCCGCCCAGCAAACAGGGGATGTACCACCAACACCACCACCACCTCCGTCACCAAGCGTCTCAACCATGTCACACAGCAGCGTTCAGCTCTCCATCTCACAAACATTTGAGAGAAAGCGTAAATTCCCACCTAGCCACCCTCGATCCCTGGCCCTGAATGCCAGCATTTCTAAACTACTGGCCTATGAAATGCTGTCATTTAGGCTGGTGGACACAGACAGCTTCAAACAGCTCATGTCGCTTGCTGTCCCACAGTATGTTGTTCCCAGCCGCCACTACTTCTCCAAGAGAGCCGTGCCTTCCCTGCACAACCAAGTATCCGATAAAATCAAGTGTGCACTGCGCAACGCCATCTGTGGCAAGGTCCACCTAACCACAGATACGTGGACCAGTAAGCACGGCCAGGGACGCTATATCTCCCTAACTGCACACTGGGTAAATGTAGTGGCAGCTGGGCCCCAGGCGGAGAGCTGTTTGGCGCACGTCCTTCCGCCGCCAAGGATCGCAGGGCAACATTCTTTGCCTCCTGTTGCCACCTCCTCCTTCTCGGCTTCCTCCTCCTCTTCTTCCACCTGCTCATCCAGTCAGCCACACACCTTCACCACCAACTTCAGCACAGCCCGGGGTAAACGTCAGCAGGCCATTCTGAAACTCATATGTTTGGGGGACAGGCCCCACACCGCACAGGAGTTGTGGCGGGGTATAGAACAACAGACCGACGAGTGGTTGCTGCCGGTGAGCCTCAAGCCCGGCCTGGTGGTGTGCGATAATGGGCGAAATCTCGTTGCAGCTCTGGGACTAGCCAATTTGACGCACATCCCTTGCTTGGCGCATGTGCTGAATTTGGTGGTGCAGAAGTTCATTCACAACTACCCCGACATGTCAGAGCTGCTGCATAAAGTGCGGGCCGTCTGTTCGCGCTTCCGGCGTTCACATCCTGCTGCTGCTCGCCTGTCTGCGCTACAGCGTAACTTCGGCCTTCCCGCTCACCGCCTCATATGCGACGTGCCCACCAGGTGGAACTCCACCTTGCACATGCTGGACAGACTGTGCGAGCAGCAGCAGGCCATAGTGGAGTTTCAGCTGCAGCACGCACGGGTCAGTCGCACTACAGAACAGCACCACTTCACCACCAATGACTGGGCCTCCATGCGAGACCTGTGTGCCCTGTTGCGCTGTTTCGAGTACTCCACCAACATGGCCAGTGGCGATGACGCCGTTATCAGCGTTACAATACCACTTCTATGTCTCCTTGAGAAAACACTTAGGGCGATGATGGCAAGAGGAGGTGGCCCAGGAGGAGGAGGAGGAGGAGGAAGAGGGGTCATTTTTAGCACTTTCAGGCCAGTCTCTTCGAAGTGACTCAGAGGGAGGTTTTTGGCAACAGCAGAGGCCAGGTACAAATGTGGCCAGCCAGGGCCCACTACTGGAGGACGAGGAGGACGAGGATGAGGAGGAGGTGGAGGAGGATGAGGATGAAGCATGGTCACAGCGGGGTGGCACCCAACGCAGCTCGGGTCCATCACTGGTGCGTGGCTGGGGGGAAAGGCAGGACGATGACGATACGCCTCCCACAGAGGACAGCTTGTCCTTACCCCTGGGCAGCCTGGCACACATGAGCGACTACATGCTGCAGTGCCTGCGCAACGACAGCAGAGTTGCCCACATTTTAACCTGTGCGGACTACTGGGTTGCCACCCTGCTGGATCCACGCTACAAAGACAATGTGCCCACCTTACTTCCTGCACTGGAGCGTGATAGGAAGATGCGCGAGTACAAGCGCACGTTGGTAGACGCGCTACTGAGAGCATTCCCAAATGTCACAGGGGAACAAGTGGAAGCCCAAGGCCAAGGCAGAGGAGGAGCAAGAGGTCGCCAAGGCAGCTGTGTCAATGCCAGCTCCTCTGAGGGCAGGGTTAGCATGGCAGAGATGTGGAAAACTTTTGTCAACACGCCACAGCTAACTGCACCACCACCTGATACGCAACGTGTTAGCAGGAGGCAACATTTCACTAACATGGTGGAACAGTACGTGTGCACACCCCTCCACGTACTGACTGATGGTTCGGCCCCATTCAACTTCTGGGTCTCTAAATTGTCCACGTGGCCAGAGCTAGCCTTTTATGCCTTGGAGGTGCTGGCCTGCCCGGCGGCCAGCGTTTTGTCTGAACGTGTATTCAGCACGGCAGGGGGCGTCATTACAGACAAACGCAGCCGCCTGTCTACAGCCAATGTGGACAAGCTGACGTTCATAAAAATGAACCAGGCATGGATCCCACAGGACCTGTCCGTCCCTTGTCCAGATTAGACATTAACTACCTCCCCTTAACCATATATTATTGGACTCCAGGGCACTTCCTCATTCAATCCTATTTTTATTTTCATTTTACCATTATATTGCGAGGCTACCCAAAGTTGAATGAACCTCTCCTGTGTCTGGGTGCCGGGGCCTAAATATATGCCAATGGACTGTTCCAATGTTGGGTGACGTGAAGCCTGATTCTCTGCTATGACATGCAGAATGATTCTCTGCTGACATGAAGCCAGATTGTCTGTTACGGGATCTCTCTCCTCTGCCTGTGTGTGTGCTGGGCCTAAATATATGCCAATGGACTGTTGCAGTGGTGGCTGACGTGAAGCCTCATTCTCTGCTATGACATGCAGACTGATTCTCTGCTGACATGAAGCCAGATTCTCTGTTACGGGACCTCTCTCCTCTGCCTGTGTGTGTGCTGGGCCTAAATATATGCCAATGGACTGTTGCAGTGGTGGCTGACGTGAAGCCTCATTCTCTGCTATGACATGCAGACTGATTCTCTGCTGACATGAAGACAGATTCTCTGTTACGGGACCTCCCTCCTCTGCCTGGGTGCTGGGCCTAAATATATGCCAATGGACTGTTGCAGTGGTGGCTGACGTGAAGCCTCATTCTCTGCTATGACATGCAGACTGATTCTCTGCTGACATGAAGCCAGATTCTCTGTTACGGGACCTCTCTCCTCTGCCTGGGTGCTGGGCCTAAATATATGCCAATGGACTGTTGCAGTGGTGGCTGACGTGAAGCCTCATTCTCTGCTATGACATGCAGACTAATTCTCTGCTGACATGAAGACAGATTCTCTGTTACGGGACCTCTCTCCTCTGCCTGTGTGTGTGCTGGGCCTAAATATATGCCAATGGGCTGTTGCAGTGGTGGCTGACATGAAGACAGATTCTCTGTTACGGGACCTCCCTCCTCTGCCTGTGTGTGTGCTGGGCCTAAATATATGCCAATGGACTGTTGCAGTGGTGGCTGACGTGAAGCCTGATTCTCTGCTATGACATGCAGACTGATTCTCTGCTGACATGAAGCCAGATTCTCTGTTACGGGACCTCCCTCCTCTGCCTGGGTGCTGGGCCTAAATATATGCCAATGGACTGTTGCAGTGGTGGCTGACGTGAAGCCTCATTCTCTGCTATGACATGCAGACTAATTCTCTGCTGACATGAAGCCAGATTCTCTGTTACGGGACCTCTCTCCTCTGCCTGGGTGCTGGGCCTAAATTTATGAAAATGGACTCTTACAGTGGTGGGTGACGTGAAGCCAGATTCTCTGCTATGGGACCTCTCTCCAATTGATTTTGGTTAATTTTTATTTATTTAATTTTTATTTTAATTCATTTCCCTATCCACATTTGTTTGCAGGGGATTTACCTACATGTTGCTGCC
Source organism: Bufo gargarizans (assembly GCF_014858855.1). Lineage (NCBI taxonomy): Eukaryota > Metazoa > Chordata > Amphibia > Anura > Bufonidae > Bufo > Bufo gargarizans. The sequence goes on from NC_058088.1 coordinate 49,501,516, forward strand.
TTTTGCAGCCCTCTAGCTCTTTCCTGGGCTGTTTTACAGCCTTTTTAGTGCCGAAAAGTTCGGGTCCCCATTGACTTCAATGGGGTTCGGGTTCGGGACGAAGTTCGGATCGGGTTCGGATCCCGAACCCGAACATTTCCGGGATGTTCGGCCGAACTTCTCGAACCCGAACATCCAGGTGTTCGCTCAACTCTAGTCATTAACCCTATCAACACTGAATCAAGAGAAATCAAGGAGGCTGTTAAATTCCTCCATGCTCAGCCAATCTCCTTGATTTACTGACATCAGTCACCTGAAGGACCATGACAGCACCCCTGCACTGTATATAAAAACTCTCACAAAACAAAAAGTAATTACAGGTCAAGATCAGTTCCAGCCATTTAATGCATAGTCACTGTCCTTAGGGGTTTAAAAACATCCACCTTTATTCTCATTGTATCCAACAATGTGTCCTGCATGCTCCTCATCCCGCCATAGAGTGAGGAGGCCAGTATATGAAAAACTAAATATTCAACAGTAGTATCTATGTATACGTCCCTAGATATATATAATTGACGGCCTGATAGGAACGTTAAAATAAAATAACAAAACAGACCAGTGAGGATGAAGTCAAAGGGGTTAATTAACAAAATAAACAAATTCCAGGTAAGCTTCATTGGGCAAACATCAGGCAAACACAAAACGAAGGAAAGCCAGGAGTAGACCCGATCCATGTATAAGTGTCTGTGCAACTTGCCAGGTAAACGGATGCGTCACGGAAAGTCCCGGGCCCGGGGTCCCACTGGAACGGACCGAGTCCCAGCAACGTCAGTCAGTAGCTAGCAGTACTGACCTGCACCTGGATAAGGAAGAATGACAGTGGGCACTGACCGACCGGAGAGGCCACCTTTTATGTGCCTGCTAACAAATCCCAGGGCACCAAGTGTCCACTCCCCATAGGTCATGATCCTGCCCTACACCTGTGTACAAGGCTTTCGTCGGTCATTAGTCTATTAGACCAATGCCAGCCCCCTAATCTGCTTTGAACTTGGGGCCAGGTGCTGGTCGGCAAAGCGCATAAGAAGCGCATAAGAAGCGCGACTGCGTATACCCTCCTTGTGAACCCGTTTTTGAACGTAAATGCGGATGCACGAAAGGCTCTGCGAGAGTGCGCGAGCGTGTCGACATGGACACCAGAATGGAATCCACAATAGGCAGCAGAGACAATCTTGGCCGCAGCGTACTGCCACTAGCCCGGCCAAGCTGTCCCCGAAAGCCATGTGGTCTTCCCCTCCGGCGCACATGCAAACGCATCCCCGCATCGGTTTTGAAAAGGGTCGGAGCTGGTGTATCAATAGAGACACGTGTAACCTGTCTCAGAGCTATATCTTTTCCTCACTGTTTTGTGTAATGTATACAGTATCATGGGTACCACTGTCTGTAATGCAAAGTCTACCAAGCTCTTAACAGATAACTTTGGGGCCTTAAGCTGGTCACACATATTATATGTTTGTCAGCCAAACTCAGCGATACTGGCAGGACCTGACGACCACCTACAGTAGTTTGTATGGGAACCTCTAGACTCTTCCTTGATGGCAGGGATCGGAGGTGATAGTTTCATTCAGCTAATCGCTATCTTCAGCATACGGACAGCCTAATAGCCCCAGTCCAGTCTATGGAAGCTCCATCAACAGTTAGCCCAGAGATCTTCAATGCTCATGGACCTCCTCCACTCTAACACTTCTGTGATGTCTCTATGATATGTATGTAAAACTGAAAGGGCTTTCCAAATATTGCTCAATGAGAGGTCTCTGACTCTCAACCTGTGGAGAATTCACAGTCCTCACTTATAACATGTTGGGAGTTGTAGTTTTTCAAAAATTAGAATGGTATCCAAAGTTTTTAGCATGTTATTGGTATTGCTTTTTTTTTACTTTTTGCTTCTGACTCCAGAGACAACAGGATTTGCTATAATGGGGGTTGCTGTGAAAAGCAGCAGCAACAGTAGGATGAAATGGTACTAATGATAATAATGATAAATATTACACTTCAGTGATTAATTCCTGATTTGCTTTCTTTTTTCTTTTTTTTGGTGGGGTGGAAATCCTTTCTACTTGTGGCTTCCTGATGCAGTGCAGGGGCTGAGGACCTTATGACTCTGTGCATTCGTCAGTAGAAATATCTAGCAGTGCAATAAATCCTGACATGATGCCGGAGCACATCCTGTCTGTCAGAGTTGTCTGAACTTCTGTACAAACATTATTGATATCTTCAATTTAGGGGGATGAAGAATATTGAAGAACCCACGGGGTCTAATAATGCTTCAGATCAAATATAATAAGGGCTCAGTGAGGAGGCGCCGCTGCCGCCGCTGCTGCCATCGGGGCTCCTTTTATTGTCTGCAATGTTCCACTTATGGTACTTACTGCATTTATTTATATTTGATGCTGGATTTTTCTCCCTTCGGAATGTTGTCTTGGCTTTTGTGAAGTGTAAGACATTCTGACATCTGTAATTTAATTCTGAACTTCCTAACAATACATGGAGACTTGCCATCAGCATTTCAAGGGATTTTCTAGCAAATGAAGCCAGGAGGGGTGATCCCACTTTACGCATTGATGGCATCTATACAGAATACGCCATAAACAGGCCACAGATGTCTGGTAGGTGAATGTTCCAGAGATGGAGAAACACCACAGTGATGTCATGTGTGAACATACCCTAATCTAGCCAGCACAATGCATTTGTTTTTTTGCACTTGTTTCATTGATTAAGTCACTAATGACCCAAACTAATGACATCATAAGGATCTGTGGTGCTGTTCATTTGGGGCATTAGAACTGTGGTTGAGATCTAGGATTTGGAGACAATTCATCACCTTTGTCAAGTTCCTCACCGGGAAATAATCCTGCTGAAAGAAGGCACCACCATTAGGGCACGCCACTGCCATGAGGGTACTGGTCTGTACAATGGTTAGGTAGGGGATATGTGTCACATCCACGTGATGCCAGGATCAAGGATTCTCAGAGCATCATACTGCCTCCGCCTGCTTGTCTCCTTTCCATAATGAACCCAATGCCATTTCTTTCCCAGGTAAACGATGCACAAGCTTTCGGTTGACCACATGTTGTAATGCGATTCATCAGACAAGGCCATCTTCTTCCCATAGTGCCCTGGTGTCATTTCTTCCCCAGGTAAGTGGCACACATGCACCTAGCCGTCAATGCCATGTAACATGATTCATCAGACCAGGCCTTCTTCTTCCATAGGACACCTGGTGCCATCTCTTCTCAAGGTTAGTAACACATATGCATCCAGCCATCAACATGATGTAACGTGATTCACCAGACCAGGCACCTGACTCCATCTCTTCCCCAGGCAAGTGAAGCACACATGGCTACCCACATGATGTAACATAGACCATTCTGTCATCTTCTCAAAAGTGCATTTAGTCCCATCTCTTCTGCAGGTAAGTGACACACACGTATCCAGCCCCCCACATAATGTAATGTGATTCCTCAGATAAGGCCATCTACTTCCCATAGTGTTGATATCTCCTCTCCAGGTGAGGCACACGAAACATTGTTCCGTTCTCATTGTAGATGCTTTCAGCTTGGGTACTCCAAACAGGCTTTGAATACACCGTCCCACGCAACAAATAGTTTTTTAGTTTTTTTAGGCAAGGTTCTTAAATTGTCCAATATAGGTCCTCGTAACAGCTGTAAAAAGTTCAAGTACAGGAAGAGACATGGCAGTAATTGTATAGTGGAAGATTTTCCACTTCACTTTGGGAAGTTCTCTAGACAATTCATCGGTCTGTGCTAAGCTTTTAATCAGTGCAGACATCTGTATCTGATAAGACTCCACAAAGGAGAACGCGGCACAAAATATTGATGACTGTTTGCTAATGTTTGCACCTAAAGCAGAATAAGTTCAAGGTAATCAGCGCGTTGGCAGAATGCTCTGCAATTTATTTTCTTTTCTTTCTTTTTTTTTTTTTTAAGTACAGGTGCTCACATAATAAAGAGCACATTACCACCAAAGTTAACTAGAGATAAATCAGCATGGAAAAATATTCATCTAAGCAATTATCTAGAAAAGCCGGCATTATGGGGGCATCCGTGACCACTCCAGAGATTCCAACATCTTCTTTAAATACTGAGTACATTAAGTCAATGACAGAATGATTGATTATTGCAATACTCCCAATTTGGCCATGTAGTGTAAAGCCGAGGAGAGAGGCAGATGCTGCGAACGTTTCCAAACTGTTAGAGGACACATTGGCGACTAGTCAATGAAAAAAAAAAAGTATGACTTTTATATTTAGCTATAAAAGGAACAAAATGGTTCATGTTGATAAAAATCAGTACACTTATTATGGATAAGTCTAAAATGCTTTTTTTTACGAGGAATTTGGAAAGTCTTCAGACCTTTCACTTTTTTGATATTTTGTTATGTTGCTCCTTGTGCTAAAATAAATCCCAGATTGGCATATCAGCCCCTTTACCCAGGAAATGCCATATTTTTCGCCCTATAAGAAACACTGGCCCATAAGGTTTTTGAGGAGGACAATAAGAAAAAAATATTTTTCATTAGAACTCAGATCAAACCAGAAATTAGACCCAGAACGTTAATCAGACCTCAGTTCACAGCACCAATCAAGCCCCCAATGTTATTAAGACCCTAAATCAGACCTCAGATCAGACCTCCAATGTTAATAAGACCCCAATAAGAGTTCAGATCAAATCTCAGGCCAGACCTTAACGTGAATGACCCCCAATCAGACCTCAGATAAGAGCCCCAATATGAAAAATACCCCACAATCAGACCTCAGATCAAACCCCTATGCCATAGATCAGCCCCCAGTTTGAGATGAGCCCCAAGCTTCCAGCCATAGATCAGTCCCCAGTCTCCATCAATACATCAGCCCGCAGACTCCAGCCATTAATCAGCCCCCAGCCTATTACCATAGATCAGCCCCCAGTTTGAGATGAACCCCAAGCTTCCAGCCATAGATCAGCCCCCAGTCTCCATCAATACATCAGCCCGCAGACTCCAGCCATGGATCAGCCCCCAGCCTATAACCATAGATCAGCCCCCAGTTTGAGATGAGCCCCAAGCTTCCAGCCATAGATCAGCCCCCAGTCTCCATCAATACATCAGCCCGCAGACTCCAGCCATGGATCAGCCCCCAGCCTATAACTATAGATCAGCCCCCAGTTTGAGATGAGCCCCAAGCTTCCAGCCATAGATCAGCCCCCAGTCTCTATCAATACATCAGCCCGCAGACTCCAGACATGGATCAGCCCCCAGCCTATAACCATAGATCAGCCCCCAGTTTGAGATGAACCCCAAGCTTCCAGCCATAGATCAGCCCCCAGCCTATAACCATAGATCAGCCCCCAGCCTCCAGCCATAGATAAGCCCCCAGCCTCCAACCATAGATCAACCCCCAGCCTCCAGCCATAGATTAGCCCCCAGTCTCCATCAATACATCAACCCGCAGACTCCAGCAATAAATCAGCCCCCAGCCTCCAGCCATAGATCAGCCCCTAGCCTCAGTTTACATAAAATAATAATAATAAAAAAACACTTTCCTCTCCCACTCCTCACCTCCAGTGCTCTTTTTTCATCTTTCTCCGTCTGGTCCTCTGCTGATGGCAGAGGACCATGAAGCGGTGAGTACAAAGGCCGGGAATGCTGCATTCACTGCTTCACGATCCTCTGGTACTAATGAGCACTTCCATAATAGAAGCGCTCATTAGTATACACCCCATAAGATGCAATCACATTTTTCTCCCACTTTGGGGGGGGGGAGAGTATGTCTTATGGGATGAAAAATACAGTAAGTATCCAGCCCCTTTACTCAGGAAATAAGTATTCAGCCCCTTTAGTGAAGACTTAGTTGAAGCTCCTTTCTCAGTAATTACAGCCTCTGATCTGCCTTCGATTGATAAAGCCCAGATTGGTGGAGGCTGTAGTGATGGTCCACCTTCTGGAATGTTCTTGCATCTGCACACAGGATATTTGGAGCTCAGCTAGAGTGATCACTGGGTTCTTGGTTTCCCCTCTTACCAAGGCCCTTCTCCCCTGATTACTTATTTTGGTGGGGTAGCCAGCTATAAAAAAGATTTCTGGTTGTTCTTCTTCCATGTAAGAGTTATGGAGGCCCTTGTGCTCCTGGCAACTTTCATTGCAGCAGAAATGTTTTTGTCCCCTTCTCCAGATCTTTGCCTCCACACAATCCTGTCTCTGAGCTCTACAGGCAGTTTTTTCCTCTTTATGGCTTGGTTTTTGCTCTGATGCATTGTCAGCTGTGAGACCTTATATAGACAGGGCTTTGTCTTTCCAAATCATGTCTAATCCATTGAATTTACCACAGGTGACCTCAATCAAGGTTTCAAAATAGCTCAGAGAATAGAGATGAGTTAACCAGTTGAGATTCGGTTTGGTTCAGTTTTGCCAAATTTAAGTTGGTATATAATATCCTCTATTCTTCTAGAACTTTTTAGGAAAACATACAATCTCTTTTCGTTCATTTTTAATTTTTTTTATTTTTATTTTTCTCTCCCCCCTCCTCAAGCTCTTGAATGCAATGACAGTGATAGTAAATGTTGTCTGAGTGACACTGACATACACAGTTATGGGTAAATGCACGTTTGGCGCTTAAAAACACGTCGCACCTGCACATATGTTTGTTATATTCCAAAGCTTCTAAAAATTGTCTTATAACAGGAGATTAGTGCAGAACAATGGGGGGGGGGGGGATTATTTTTTATTTTATTTTAGCAAAAAGAACAATATAACGTGTGAAAAAGTGAAAGGGTCTGAAGACTTTCTGAATGCATTGTGAATAAAATTCTATGTATACCATCGGAGGCAATATATTTTTATGATGCCCTATTACTGATTTTGGCTAAAAATAATTTTTTCAATTGACCTTTATTAAAAATATTGAGCTGTTCTATCACAAAGTGTGAACTTTTTTTCTAGCTGTGTGACTAGTACTTTCATTTTCAGTTTGTGCCGGTCTTTTATCTTTACATTACTGAGAGGTCAAAAACACTTATTTAAGCCACATTCTTATCAGTAAGATAAAAACTGAGCTATAATAAGTGTTTATGAGGTCAGAGAGCAGAGATAAGGAGCCCGTTGGCTCCTGGTCTGACGGAAAAGTCAGAAAATCCAAAGGGTGCTTCTAGAGCATCTCAGCGATGTACAAAACGAAGGATGCTATAATAAAAAATAAAAAAAACTATAAAAAAAATATTTTAGGTAAAAATGAGCACATTGCAATGATAACAAAATTGCCCCCAAAGGTGTTCATAGCCTTTAAGATTTATAACTTATGTTATCTATACATCTATAATTATATATATATATATATATATATATGAGATGCCCATATTATACCAGAATGGTCTATACAACAGCTGTACATATATAATTATATACAAGAGATACCCAGGTTATACCAGCATGGTCCATATCTAGGGATGAGCGAACTCGAACTGTATAGTTCGGGTTCGTACCGAATTTTGGGGTGTCCGTGACACGGACCCGAACCCGGACATTTTCGTAAAAGTCCGGGTTCGGGTTCGGTGTTCGTCGCTTTCTTCGCGCTTTTGTGACGCTTTCTTGGCGCTTTTTGAAAGGCTGCAAAGCAGCCAATCAACAAGCGTCATACTACTTGCCCCAAGAGGCCATCACAGCCATGCCTACTATTGGCATGGCTGTGATTGGCCAGAGCACCATGTGACCCAGCCTCTATTTAAGCTGGAGTCACATAGCGCCGCCCGTCACTCTGCTCTGATTAGCGTAGGGAGAGGTTGCGGCTGCGACAGTAGGGCGAGATTAGGCAGATTAACTCCTCCAAAGGACTTGATTAACTGATCGATCTGCAGCTGTGGATCCTTGAGCTGCTGATCCTCAATTGCTCACTGTTTTTAGGCTGCACAGACCGTTTGTCAGTCTCATTTTTCTGGGGTGATCGGCGGCCATTTTGTGTCTTGTGGTGCGCCAGCACAAGCTGCGACCAAGTGCATTTAACCCTCAATGGTGTGGTTGTTTTTTGGCTAAAGCCTACATCAGGGTGAAGCTGTCACACCAAGTGCATTTAACCAGCAATAGTCTGTTCATTTTTTGGCCATATACAAAATCAGGGGCAAGCTGCGCCTGTCACCAAGTGCATTTAACCCTCAATGGTGTGGTTGTTTTTTGGCTAAAGCCTACATCAGGGTGAAGCTGTCACACCAAGTGCATTTAACCAGCAATAGTCTGTTCATTTTTTGGCCATATACAAAATCAGGGGCAAGCTGCGCCTGTCACCAAGTGCATTTAACCCTCAATGGTGTGGTTGTTTTTTGGCTAAAGCCTACATCAGGGTGAAGCTGTCACACCAAGTGCATTTAACCAGCAATAGTCTGTTCATTTTTTGGCCATATACAAAATCAGGGGCAAGCTGCGCCTGTCACCAAGTGCATTTAACCCTCAATGGTGTGGTTGTTTTTTGGCTAAAGCCTACATCAGGGTGAAGCTGTCACACCAAGTGCATTTAACCAGCAATAGTCTGTTCATTTTTTGGCCATATCCCAGTCTAATTCTGTCACTAAATCCATACCGGTCACCCAGCGCCTAAATACTAGGCCTCAAATTTATATCCAGCTAAATCTGTCCCTAGTGCTGTAGCTGGGCGAGTTATTTAGTGTCCGTTCAAGCACATTTCTTGTTCTGGGTTGAAATACAATTCCCAATTTAGCAATTTCATAATTTAGTGGTTCCTGCTATATCAGAGCTATTTGAAATCTATCCCAAAAAGGGTATATAATATTGAAGGTGCACATAGGGTCATTCAGAATAACTTCACACACACCCGCTACTGTGTATTTCCAAGTCTAATTCTGTCACTAAACCCATACCTGTCACCCAGCGCCTAAATACTAGGCCTCAAATTTAAATCCCTCTAAATCTCTCGTTACCCCGCTTGTACTGTTGTAGCTGGGAAAGTTATTTAGTGCCCGTCAAAGCACATTTTTTGTTCTGGGTTGAAGTACAATTCCCAATTTAGCAATTTCATAATTTAGTGGTTTCTGCTATATCAGAGCTATTTGAAATCTATCCCAAAAAGGGTATATAATATTGAAGGTGCACATAGGGTCATTCAGAATAACTTCACACACACCCGCTACTGTGTATTTCCAAGTCTAATTCTGTCACTAAACCCATACCTGTCACCCAGCGCCTAAATACTAGGCCTCAAATTTAAATCCCTCTAAATCTCTCGTTACCGTTGTCCTGTTGTAGCTGGGAAAGTTATTTAGTGCCCGTCAAAGCACATTTTTTGTTCTGGGTTGAAGTACAATTCCCAATTTAGCAATTTCATAATTTAGTGGTTCCTGCTATATCAGAGCTATTTGAAATCTATCCCAAAAGGGTATATAATATTGAAGGTGCACATAGGGTCATTCAGAATAACTTCACACACACCCGCTACTGTGTATTTCCAAGTCTAATTCTGTCACTAAACCCATACCTGTCACCCAGCGCCTAAATACTAGGCCTCAAATTTAAATCCCTCTAAATCTCTCGTTACCGTTGTCCTGTTGTAGCTGGGAAAGTTATTTAGTGCCCGTCAAAGCACATTTTTGTTCTGGGTTGAAGTACAATTCCCAATTTAGCAATTTCATAATTTAGTGGTTCCTGCTATATCAGAGCTATTTGAAATCTATCCCAAAAAGGGTATATAATATTGAAGGTGCACATAGGGTCATTCAGAATAACTTCACACACACCCGCTACTGTGTATTTCCAAGTCTAATTCTGTCACTAAATCCATACCGGTGACCCAGCGCCTAAATACTAGGCCTCAAATTTAATTCCCTCTAAATCTCTCGTTACCCACCGCTGTACTGTTGTTGCTGGGCAAGATATTTAGTGTCCGTCAAAGCACATTTTTTGTTCTGGGTTGAAGTACAATTCCCAATTTAGCAATTTCATAATTTAGTGGTTTCTGCTATATCAGAGCTATTTGAAATCTATCCCTAAAAGGGTATATAATATTGAAGGTGCACATAGGGTCATTCAGAATAACTTCACACACACCCGCTACTGTGTATTTCCAAGTCTAATTCTGTCACTAAATCCATACCTGTCACCCAGCGCCTAAATACTAGGCCTCAAATTTAAATCCCTCTAAATCTCTCGTTACCCCGCTGTACTGTTGTAGCTGGGCAAGATATTTAGTGTCCGTCAAAGCACATTTTTTGTTCTGGGTTGAAGTACAATTCCCAATTTAGCAATTTCATAATTTAGTGGTTTCTGCTATATCAGAGCTATTTGAAATCTATCCCTAAAAGGGTATATAATATTGAAGGTGCACATAGGGTCATTCAGAATAACTTCACACACACCCGCTACTGTGTATTTCCAAGTCTAATTCTGTCACTAAACCCATACCTGTCACCCAGCGCCTAAATACTAGGCCTCAAATTTAAATCCCTCTAAATCTCTCGTTACCGTTGTCCTGTTGTAGCTGGGAAAGTTATTTAGTGCCCGTCAAAGCACATTTTTTGTTCTGGGTTGAAGTACAATTCCCAATTTAGCAATTTCATAATTTAGTGGTTCCTGCTATATCAGAGCTATTTGAAATCTATCCCAAAAAGGGTATATAATATTGAAGGTGCACATAGGGTCATTCAGAATAACTTCACACACACCCGCTACTGTGTATTTCCAAGTCTAATTCTGTCACTAAATCCATACCGGTGACCCAGCGCCTAAATACTAGGCCTCAAATTTAATTCCCTCTAAATCTCTCGTTACCCACCGCTGTACTGTTGTTGCTGGGCAAGATATTTAGTGTCCGTCAAAGCACATTTTTTGTTCTGGGTTGAAGTACAATTCCCAATTTAGCAATTTCATAATTTAGTGGTTTCTGCTATATCAGAGCTATTTGAAATCTATCCCTAAAAGGGTATATAATATTGAAGGTGCACATAGGGTCATTCAGAATAACTTCACACACACCCGCTACTGTGTATTTCCAAGTCTAATTCTGTCACTAAACCCATACCTGTCACCCAGCGCCTAAATACTAGGCCTCAAATTTAAATCCCTCTAAATCTCTCGTTACCGTTGTCCTGTTGTAGCTGGGAAAGTTATTTAGTGCCCGTCAAAGCACATTTTTTGTTCTGGGTTGAAGTACAATTCCCAATTTAGCAATTTCATAATTTAGTGGTTTCTGCTATATCAGAGCTATTTGAAATCTATCCCTAAAAGGGTATATAATATTGAAGGTGCACATAGGGTCATTCAGAATAACTTCACACACACCCGCTACTGTGTATTTCCAAGTCTAATTCTGTCACTAAATCCCATACCTGTGCACCCAGCGCCTAAATACTAGGCCTCAAATTTAAATCCCTCTAAATCTCTCGTTACCCACCGCTGTACTGTTGTAGCTGGGCAAGATATTTAGTGTCCGTCAAAGCACATTTTTTGTTCTGGGTTGAAGTACAATTCCCAATTTAGCAATTTCATAATTTAGTGGTTTCTGCTATATCAGAGCTATTTGAAATCTATCCCTAAAAGGGTATATAATATTGAAGGTGCACATAGGGTCATTCAGAATAACTTCACACACACCCGCTACTGTGTATTTCCAAGTCTAATTCTGTCACTAAACCCATACCTGTCACCCAGCGCCTAAATACTAGGCCTCAAATTTAAATCCCTCTAAATCTCTCGTTACCGTTGTCCTGTTGTAGCTGGGAAAGTTATTTAGTGCCCGTCAAAGCACATTTTTTGTTCTGGGTTGAAGTACAATTCCCAATTTAGCAATTTCATAATTTAGTGGTTTCTGCTATATCAGAGCTATTTGAAATCTATCCCAAAAAGGGTATATAATATTGAAGGTGCACATAGGGTCATTCAGAATAACTTCACACACACCCGCTACTGTGTATTTCCAAGTCTAATTCTGTCACTAAATCCATACCGGTGACCCAGCGCCTAAATACTAGGCCTCAAATTTAATTCCCTCTAAATCTCTCGTTACCCCCCGCTGTACTGTTGTTGCTGGGCAAGATATTTAGTGTCCGTCAAAGCACATTTTTTGTTCTGGGTTGAAGTACAATTCCCAATTTAGCAATTTCATAATTTAGTGGTTTCTGCTATATCAGAGCTATTTGAAATCTATCCCTAAAAGGGTATATAATATTGAAGGTGCACATAGGGTCATTCAGAATAACTTCACACACACCCGCTACTGTGTATTTCCAAGTCTAATTCTGTCACTAAACCCATACCTGTCACCCAGCGCCTAAATACTAGGCCTCAAATTTAAATCCCTCTAAATCTCTCGTTACCCGTTGTCCTGTTGTAGCTGGGAAAGTTATTTAGTGCCCGTCAAAGCACATTTTTTGTTCTGGGTTGAAGTACAATTCCCAATTTAGCAATTTCATAATTTAGTGGTTTCTGCTATATCAGAGCTATTTGAAATCTATCCCTAAAAGGGTATATAATATTGAAGGTGCACATAGGGTCATTCAGAATAACTTCACACACACCCGCTACTGTGTATTTCCAAGTCTAATTCTGTCACTAAACCCATACCTGTCACCCAGCGCCTAAATACTAGGCCTCAAATTTAAATCCCTCTAAATCTCTCGTTACCGTTGTCCTGTTGTAGCTGGGCAAGTTATTTAGTGTCCGTCAAAGCACATTTTTTGTTCTGGGTTGAAGTACAATTCCCAATTTAGCAATTTCATAATTTAGTGGTTTCTGCTATATCAGAGCTATTTGAAATCTATCCCTAAAAGGGTATATAATATTGAAGGTGCACATAGGGTCATTCAGAATAACTTCACACACACCCGCTACTGTGTATTTCCAAGTCTAATTCTGTCACTAAACCCATACCTGTCACCCAGCGCCTAAATACTAGGCCTCAAATTTAAATCCCTCTAAATCTCTCGTTACCCGTTGTCCTGTTGTAGCTGGGAAAGTTATTTAGTGTCCGTCAAAGCACATTTTTTGTTCTGGGTTGAAGTACAATTCCCAATTTAGCAATTTCATAATTTAGTGGTTTCTGCTATATCAGAGCTATTTGAAATCTATCCCTAAAAGGGTATATAATATTGAAGGTGCACATAGGGTCATTCAGAATAACTTCACACACACCCGCTACTGTGTATTTCCAAGTCTAATTCTGTCACTAAACCCATACCTGTCACCCAGCGCCTAAATACTAGGCCTCAAATTTAAATCCCTCTAAATCTCTCGTTACCGCTTGTCCTGTTGTAGCTGGGAAAGTTATTTAGTGCCCGTCAAAGCACATTTTTTGTTCTGGGTTGAAGTACAATTCCCAATTTAGCAATTTCATAATTTAGTGGTTTCTGCTATATCAGAGCTATTTGAAATCTATCCCAAAAAGGGTATATAATATTCAAGGTGCACATTGGGTCATTCAGAATAACTTCACACACACGCTTCTGTGCATTTCCAAGTCTAATTCTGTCACTAAATCCATACCGGTCACCCAGCGCCTAAATACTAGGCCTCAAATTTATATCCCGCTGAATTTGAATACAATACATTGGGCCAAATAATATATTTGTTGTTGTGGTGAACCATAACAATGAGAAAAACATCTAGTAAGGGACGCGGACGTGGACATGGTCGTGGTGGTGTTAGTGGACCCTCTGGTGCTGGGAGAGGACGTGGCCGTTCTGCCACATCCACACGTCCTAGTGTACCAACTACCTCAGGTCCCAGTAGCCGCCAGAATTTACAGCGATATATGGTGGGGCCCAATGCCGTTCTAAGGATGGTAAGGCCTGAGCAGGTACAGGCATTAGTCAATTGGGTGGCCGACAGTGGATCCAGCACGTTCACATTATCTCCCACCCAGTCTTCTGCAGAAAGCGCACAGATGGCGCCTGAAAACCAACCCCATCAGTCTGTCACATCACCCCCATGCATACCAGGGAAACTGTCTCAGCCTCAAGTTATGCAGCAGTCTCTTATGCTGTTTGAAGACTCCGCTGGCAGGGTTTCCCAAGGGCATCCACCTAGCCCTTCCCCAGCGGTGAAAGACATAGAATGCACTGACGCACAACCACTTATGTTTCCTGATGATGAGGACATGGGAATACCACCTCAGCATGTCTCTGATGATGACGAAACACAGGTGCCAACTGCTGCGTCTTTCTGCAGTGTGCAGACTGAACAGGAGGTCAGGGATCAAGACTGGGTGGAAGACGATGCAGGGGACGATGAGGTCCTAGACCCCACATGGAATGAAGGTCGTGCCACTGACTTTCACAGTTCGGAGGAAGAGGCAGTGGTGAGACCGAGCCAACAGCGTAGCAAAAGAGGGAGCAGTGGGCAAAAGCAGAACACCCGCCGCCAAGAGACTCCGCCTGCTACTGACCGCCGCCATCTGGGACCGAGCACCCCAAAGGCAGCTTCAAGGAGTTCCCTGGCATGGCACTTCTTCAAACAATGTGCTGACGACAAGACCCGAGTGGTTTGCACGCTGTGCCATCAGAGCCTGAAGCGAGGCATTAACGTTCTGAACCTGAGCACAACCTGCATGACCAGGCACCTGCATGCAAAGCATGAACTGCAGTGGAGTAAACACCTTAAAACCAAGGAAGTCACTCAGGCTCCCCCTGCTACCTCTTCTGCTGCTGCCGCCTCGGCCTATTCTGCTGCTGCCGCCTCGGCCTCTTCCTCCGCCTCTGGAGGAACGTTGGCACCTGCCGCCCAGCAAACAGGGGATGTACCACCAACACCACCACCACCACCTCCGTCACCAAGCGTCTCAACCATGTCACACGCCAGCGTTCAGCTCTCCATCTCACAAACATTTGATAGAAAGCGTAAATTCCCACCTAGCCACCCTCGATCCCTGGCCCTGAATGCCAGCATTTCTAAACTACTGGCCTATGAAATGCTGTCATTTAGGCTGGTGGACACAGACAGCTTCAAACAGCTCATGTCGCTTGCTGTCCCACAGTATGTTGTTCCCAGCCGGCACTACTTCTCCAAGAGAGCCGTGCCTTCCCTGCACAACCAAGTATCCGATAAAATCAAGTGTGCACTGCGCAACGCCATCTGTAGCAAGGTCCACCTAACCACAGATACGTGGACCAGTAAGCACGGCCAGGGACGCTATATCTCCCTAACTGCACACTGGGTAAATGTAGTGGCAGCTGGGCCCCAGGCGGAGAGCTGTTTGGCGCACGTCCTGCCGCCGCCAAGGATCGCAGGGCAACATTCTTTGCCTCCTGTTGCCACCTCCTCCTTCTCGGCTTCCTCCTCCTCTTCTTCCACCTGCTCATCCAGTCAGCCACACACCTTCACCACCAACTTCAGCACAGCCCGGGGTAAACGTCAGCAGGCCATTCTGAAACTCATATGTTTGGGGGACAGGCCCCACACCGCACAGGAGTTGTGGCGGGGTATTGAACAACAGACCGACGAGTGGTTGCTGCCGGTGAGCCTCAAGCCCGGCCTGGTGGTGTGTGATAATGGGCGAAATCTCGTTGCAGCTCTGGGACTAGCCAATTTGACGCACATCCCTTGCTTGGCGCATGTGCTGAATTTGGTGGTGCAGAAGTTCATTCACAACTACCCCGACATGTCAGAGCTGCTGCATAAAGTGCGGGCCGTCTGTTCGCGCTTCCGGCGTTCACATCCTGCCGCTGCTCGCCTGTCTGCGCTACAGCGTAACTTCGGCCTTCCCGCTCACCGCCTCATATGCGACGTGCCCACCAGGTGGAACTCCACCTTGCACATGCTGGACAGACTGTGCGAGCAGCAGCAGGCCATAGTGGAGTTTCAGCTGCAGCACGCACGGGTCAGTCGCACTACAGAACAGCACCACTTCACCACCAATGACTGGGCCTCCATGCGAGACCTGTGTGCCCTGTTGCGCTGTTTCGAGTACTCCACCAACATGGCCAGTGGCGATGACACCGTTATCAGCGTTACAATACCACTTCTATGTCTCCTTGAGAAAACACTTAGGGCGATGATGGAACAGGAGGTGGCCCAGGAGGAGGAGGAGGAGGATGAGGAAGAGGGGTCATTTTTAGCACTTTCAGGCCAGTCTCTTCGAAGTGACTCAGAGGGAGGTTTTTTGCAACAGCAGAGGCCAGGTACAAATGTGGCCAGCCAGGGCCCACTACTGGAGGACGAGGAGGACGAGGATGAGGAGGAGGTGGAGGAGGATGAGGATGAAGCATGGTCACAGCGGGGTGGCACCCAACGCAGCTCGGGTCCATCACTGGTGCGTGGCTGGGGGGAAAGGCAGGACGATGACGATACGCCTCCCACAGAGGACAGCTTGTCCTTATCCCTGGGCAGCCTGGCACACATGAGCGACTACATGCTGCAGTGCCTGCGCAACGACAGCAGAGTTGCCCACATTTTAACCTGTGCGGACTACTGGGTTGCCACCCTGCTGGATCCACGCTACAAAGACAATGTGCCCACCTTACTTCCTGCACTGGAGCGTGATAGGAAGATGCGCGAGTACAAGCGCACGTTGGTAGACGCGCTACTGAGAGCATTCCCAAATGTCACAGGGGAACAAGTGGAAGCCCAAGGCCAAGGCAGAGGAGGAGCAAGAGGTCGCCAAGGCAGCTGTGTCACGGCCAGCTCCTCTGAGGGCAGGGTTAGCATGGCAGAGATGTGGAAAACTTTTGTCAACACGCCACAGCTAACTGCACCACCACCTGATACGCAACGTGTTAGCAGGAGGCAACATTTCACTAACATGGTGGAACAGTACGTGTGCACACCCCTCCACGTACTGACTGATGGTTCGGCCCCATTCAACTTCTGGGTCTCTAAATTGTCCACGTGGCCAGAGCTAGCCTTTTATGCCTTGGAGGTGCTGGCCTGCCCGGCAGCCAGCGTTTTGTCTGAACGTGTATTCAGCACGGCAGGGGGCGTCATTACAGACAAACGCAGCCGCCTGTCTACAGCCAATGTGGACAAGCTGACGTTCATAAAAATGAACCAGGCATGGATCCCACAGGACCTGTCCGTCCCTTGTCCAGATTAGACATTAACTACCTCCCCATAACCATATATTATTGGACTCCAGGGCACTTCCTCATTCAATCCTATTTTTATTTTCATTTTACCATTATATTGCGATGCTACCCAAAGTTGAATGAACCTCTCCTCTGCCTGTGTGCTAGGCCTAAATATATGCCAATGGACTGTTGCAGTGGTGGCTGACATGAAGCCTGATTCTCTGCTATGACATGCAGACTAATTCTCTGCTGACATGAAGCCAGATTGTCTGTTACGGGACCTCTCTCCTCTGCCTGGGTTGCTGGGCCTAAATTTATGACAATTGGACTGTTGCAGTGGTGGCTGACGTGAAGCCTGATTCTCTGCTATGACTATGCAGACTGATTCTCTGCTGACATGAAGCCAGATTCTCTGTTACGGGACCTCCTCCTCTGCCTGGGTTGCTGGGCCTAAATATATGCCAATGGACTGTTGCAGTGGTGGTGACGTGAAGCCTCATTCTCTGCTATGACATGCAGACTGATTCTCTGCTGACATGAAGACAGATTCTCTGTTACGGGACCTCCCTCCTCTGCCTGGGTGCTGGGCCTAAATATATGCCAATGGACTGTTGCAGTGGTGGCTGACGTGAAGCCTCATTCTCTGCTATGACATGCAGACTGATTCTCTGCTGTACATGAAGCCAGATTTCTGTTACGGGACCTCTCTGCCTCTGCCTGTGTGCTAGGCCTAAATATATGCCAATGGACTGTTGCAGTGGTGGCTGACGTGAAGCTCGATTCTCTGCTAT